>NC_133935.1:12868810-13177300 GCF_031877795.1 Strix aluco
TTCTTCAGGCATCCTCTTTCTGGTATTTTCTTTTTAAACGTTAATTTCATCTTGATTTGGTACTAGCCTAGCAGTTGGCATTTCAGTTTGCATGTTTAAGCAACAGTAATCACCATAACCTTTCAACACAGCTGAACAAGTAGCATTCCAGCTTCCAAACAACTAGTTTCTACACCTCTTGTCACTAGGAAAACAGTCAAATTGTTTAATATTCTTGCGTGTTTAAAATCCAAACTCTTCCTGGTAGTAGTTTGTAATGTGGCAGTCTTTACTTTTTTCTAGTATCCACATTTAAACTGCTAGCAAACTTTGTTCTATTTGATATACCAGAGATAGTTATTTGCAACAAATACTAATCTTCCAAGAGACCTTCATAGAAAAGTATTGTGTTCATCTTGTACACTCCTCCATTAGCCGAGAATTAGAGGATAGCTCTTACCAGCAGAGTATTAACCTTTGTATGGTTCACTGGGTTTACTGCCCTAATTAGAGATTACTGTATGAAGTATTTTGCTTACCCTCAGTATGAAGACTGCTGCAGGCTGATGCTCCCTTAAGGGCCCAGCGCTGCCAGGTTACAGGGCTCCTGCCACTCTCATCCCACACACATGGAGCTACTTGCAGAGTACGTCCCTCCTGGGCAGAAAGCTGTGTGACACAGGGTTGGGAGAGCACGCTTGTGACCAGGCTTTGCGCTGTGCCGTTCCCCTTCAACAGGTGTGATGGCTCTTTACTACTCTTTCAAGAAACTAGTCTTAAATACCTACCCCTTGTGCAGCTAAGCCAGGGGTGTGACCTCTTTGGTTGGCATCTTCCATGAGCCCTTTGGGCAGTCACAGGGAATGGTTTCCACAGGGTCATTTTTTTTAAGCTGCCTCTGTGGATGAAGGGGAAGCTGCAGCGGTTGCTAACAAGAAGGTTATTCAGAGTGTATATTAGTAGACAGTATTACTCATGAGGTAATACATGAAGAAAGCTATAAACTTTAATAAATCCCTTTATTGTTATTCTAGAGTGTAAGACAGCAACCACTAGAATAAAAAATAAGCACAGTGTAACTTCTGCAGTTATGCCTTTCCCCACCACAGAGCAGATGGAAGCGTGGCTGTGACACTGCAAGTACCATTAACTGCTCTGGAACCTTGTATTAACATTTTTGTTCCCCAACACCATATGCAAATTCAGTGTGCTTCTTGACAGCATTATTAATGCACTTATAGAAAGTGCAGCTTATTGTAATGCTGCTTACAATGCTATTCTATAAACAATGACTGTCCCACAGTCTTAAGAGCTGCACATCCAGCTTGAAGATGAGCTTATTTGTTAAATTTTTACCTACTGAAAAAAGTATTTGAATCTAAACTGTGGCACATTACTTGCACTGGTATCACAGCCATGCCAGCTGAGACTGAAGCAGCACCTGTCCACATAACAGGGTAACAAAAAAAAAAAACCAAACAAACAACCCTGGAGCAAACTCTGACACCTCCCAGAAGCTGACCGGCTTGAAAGCAAACATAACTGCAACTCAGTGATGTGGAAGGCACGTGGCAGTGCCAGTGTGGTCAAGCTTTTCTTCATACATAGGGGACTGGCTCTTAATAACAAAAGCTGAAGTTCTTACCTAATCATTCCAGTTAATGTTTCAGTATCATTGGAAAGGAGACAGAGAAAGCAATTTTCAGGCCCTGACCAGAGATAGAACGCTCTATCCTGGAGCCTTCTTCCAGGAGACAGATGCATGCCTGTGCTTTTGGACAGGGAACTGAAACTGAAGTGTCCCCCAGCCCCACAAGTGCTCTAACCACAGCACTCTTTAGCTGTGGGCTGCCAAGAGGTAGATTTTTATATCTCTCAGTTCCCAGAACACCCCATTTGGCTGCAGGCAGGGGAGCTTTAATACTCATTGCTCAGTGTACTGACTCCTGAAGCCATTTTCAAGCACCTCTCTCAAGCAAGTGTGTTAAGGACTGGAGCTACAACAGGCAATGCTGGGATATCAGACTCCTCTGAGAGCAGTTTTAGACAGGCCAAGAGCCCCTTTTATCCAAGAGCACTTCAACTTTTAATAGGAACTTGCAGTTTGAGAGGTAGGACTTTTCAAAAAGTCTTTTAAAAGCACTTTTTCTAGTGCTGCTATTCTAAAAATCAATCTTACCTCAGCTGCCTGCACAAGCTCTGTCTATGCAATCCTATCAAGCTGTTGCCAAACAGGTGTTGATTCTGGCTTGACTGGGAGTGACAAACTGCACACCCACAGGTAACAGCAGCAAGCAGGGGCACAAGTTTAGCGTATTTGCAATCCCACATTCCCCTGGTACAGCTGCATCCATGAATATCACTGCTTATTACAGTTTCCACTGCCAAGTCTGTCTAGTTTTGCTTATCCAAAGTGAGGCTCACTGCAACTACAGTTTAACAATGCCTCTCCAGTGCTAGCATCAGAGTAAAACTGACTGTAGCAGCTTGATTCCTACAGCACAGCCCTGTACTGTATCTCAGTCCTAAGTGGAGTCCCCGTTTTAAGCTGCTGCAGCATTAATAATTCCATGTATACGGACACCCCGTACTTCACCCTCTCCTCCAAACAGAAATCTATTTTGTACCTGCTGTAGCAGGAAAGAGTAACTGTTTCATTAAATGAGCCAGGCATCCCCTCAGCAAGATTACAGTGCACCTTGAGCTAGGAGTAGGGAAGAGCTGTGCTATCCAGATCTGAACTAAAGCAGCAGAGGTTGTAAGAAGTGCTTTTTGCTTGTATGATCACATTCAGACTAATTAGAATGGGCAACAGACACTTATTTTGCATTTACCATAAGGTGCAGAATTTTATACCAAACCATATATTCTTGCATAGGGAATAAACAAGACACTTCAAGTGAGAGCATGCCTCTCTTTCTAAAGATTTTTGTTTCTAAATCAAGATTTTGCTGGTGGAATTTCTGGGGTCTTTATACCTTTTTCGTCTTACACTACTCTCATTGGCCTCCAGTTTCTGTACTTGTATTTGTTTAAAGAAACTGTAGCACAGCCTAAGTCATTGCCCTCCATATTTCTGCATTAGAAGTTTGCCTTAATTCTACTAATTCATTCCTGTTCTTACAGAGGAAAATCATAGCGGCCTAACATACTTAACTCATTTCAAAGGCCCTACTCTTTTCAGCCATTCCAGTCTGGTGGGGTGGGGTGGAAATCATAGTGCAACAGCAAGCTTCGAAACAGGCCTACCACCACCAAGATTCAAAGTGGCAGTGACAACAGCAGTACTGCTTGATGACAAACACATGCAGTTCTTTAACTTACAGAACAAGAACCACAGCACACTTCAAAGTGAGAGATCAACAGAAACTACTTGTCAGGATGCACATGACTACATCAGCCACCTTGCAGCTAGACAGAACAGCCTCCACCAAAGCAAGTCACATTTGTGTATTCTCAGCCTCCCCCATAACCTGTACAGAAGTGACATGTAGCAGCAGCAGCATCCACCCTTGTGCCACACATACATCCACTCAGAAAGTCAAGCATGCCATTTCGGACCCCACGAAGGAAAGCTGCTTGCATGTGCTCTGGCTGGTAAGTTTATTATGTTTTTCCACCCTACCAGAACACATCTTTGTTAAACTTATGTTTGAATGCAGCTTTCCAATAGGATTATGTTCACTACGTAGGAAAGGCTAGTCCTGCTTCAAAGCCTTTCATTTTTTCTGTTTCTCCCTCTATCAGGTTTAAAAGTCATTTGTGCAAATTGCGTTCAAATCCTTTTCTCCCTCCGCTACTTGCCTCTGGAAAAAAAAAACCCAAACAAATCAAAGAGGGTTTTAGACTGTTCAGTTAAACATTTCTTAGTCATATCCCTCAGAATCTGAATATGTTTCCAGTAGTTTACTTCCAACTTTATGTACTTCTGCAGAAGAATGCTTCTGTCTGTGCACTCCTAGGCTTAAAGAAGCACGTGGATTCTCAGGAAGTTGCCTGTTGCAATGCTTGGACTTGCTGTCCAAGCAGCATTATGACAGGAAAATATCAATAGAATATGGACAGGAATTGACTTTTCAGGATAAATAGAATTAGTATCATAGTGCAGAACTTACTTCTGAGAAAGCAAGCAATGTCTGTTCTTGCTAATGGCCCCACAGATTCCTTCAACAGCTCAACTGTCTCAGCTGTCTGTTCAGAATGTGTTCTTTACGTTACAGGGTCTTTGCTGGAAAAGTTATAACCAAGTTAAAATTCTGTATTAGTGTGACATGATTCTGCAGGAGTTAAGTGACATAAATGTCTTTACAGAAACACACACACAAAAATAATCAATCACACTGAAACACAGAAGCTTCAAACTTAAAAGAACAGGCAGACTTCTTGTCTCTTTTTTTTTTTTTTATTTGGGAAAAGTGCTTCTTACAAAAGGCAGCTGCAAAACAATACGTTATAGACCTCAGAACAATTTCTCATTCCATTTAAAAGTGAAAGGAGAGGCAGTCTAGGGGACAAGAGCAGCAGGAGAACAGATCACGGGGCATCCACGAGTCAATAAAAAACAGCAATAACGTAATGCAAGGTTAAAATTCCTGTGCTGGGGCTTTGGTGGCAAAGTAATTTCTCAATGCAAATTACAGCCAGAAACTGCATGACTGCCTTTGTAAGCAGTAACTCACATAAACTGAACAGCTTTACCAGGCAACCTGCCCAACTCAGATGCCGAGAGGCACGTGTACCTCAAACCAGCCGAGAGGCACAGCGATTTCCTAGCAAAGTGCACAGCTTAAGTGGTTACACCAAGTTCTAAAACTTACAGAGCGATAAAGCTAAAGGGGCCTCTCTGGTGTTCCTCTGACCCCACCTTGGCTAACCGGATTTCTGCTCCTGGACAACCCTAATCATACACATGAAAGAGAGCTGGTGTATTAGGGAGTGTCATCTATTAAGTTAAGCGATAGTCAAGATCACTGCCACAGACTGGGCTGAGACCACTAAACCAGTTTCATGTCCAATTGGAGGCTAGACTTCATGCACCAAGAGGGGATGAAAGATGGTTTTGTTATTTTTAACTTACACAGAGTCTCCCCATCCTTGAGGTCCAACTCTACATTTATCTGTATATACACATAGAGAGTTCTCCTTTCACAAAGACATTTTCCTTTCATGCTAAACACAGTAAAAACCCAGAACGTTCACACCTGGTTCTGGTTACACAGTAGTAATAGTAATGTGCAAGTAAACAAGAGACCAAAATCACAAATGAAGACGTGTACATGAGGGGGCTGGAACGGAGCTGATGCCAGAAAGAATTTGTATCTGGCCTGAAGTCAGAAATATTGGTACAGAGACAGAAAAGAGGCCATCAGCCAATTTACATCCCCACTGCATGGCCACTGCTCATTTTTGTATCTGGGCTCTTCAAAATGAGTGTGGAAGTCCTGTAAACACTTTAACCCTGGAACTGGGTGAACTCTGTTGGTTACACAGATGAAGCAACAAACCTAAGCTAACTGTTTGACAGTTAAACTCATTTTTACAAAAACTAACAATTTAAAGATTTATTTCTTGTTATTGGTTTAAACAGAGGAAAAACAACACTCCTGGGGTGGGAGAGGGTGGGAAGAGACAGACCCTGGGTAGAAGTTATTACAACAGCACCTGGAATTGATCGGCCTGCCTAGGAGAAACACAGGCACTGCCACAACACCACAGGTAATAGCTACTGCCTGAAGCCAAGACAACAGTCCACACTCCACTGACAGGTGCTATAGATCCAAGTCGTAATAATCTTCCAGCTCATCATGAAACAAGTCCCACTCGTCCTCGGAATCCGTTAGCTCATCGTCACCTCCTGCTGCCAACAGCATAAGCAACATCTCACCAAGCTCAAAGGTCACCACCTCATCCTCATCGGTCTCGAACGGATCACCGTTCTCCCGCTCCTCGATGAACTCCCAGAACCGATTCCTCCGCTGGGCCTGCAAGTGGAACACAAGTATTTCCCCAGGTGACCAAGCGGTATGAGGTAGGAGTCTTCCCAGAGGCTGACCAGGAGCAGCCCCCGGCATACTTTCTGACATGCGAAAAACAGCGTTTCTCTCTCAGGGAGATATTGACCTCCAGCAGAATTTACCCTTACACACCCCTATTAATGCTACCCAGTATTTCTACTTCATTATGTTGGTGTACTAGGAAAGCTTTTAAAATTCACTCTTTGCATCTTGGCCTCCAGCATTCCCAAACTTTAGACCACCATCTCCTTCACATTCACCATTACAGACGTCTATCAGAAGTAAAAAAAAAGTCAACATTTCCCTGTCCTCTTCTCAAGGCATTTAATGCACACCCCTCTTGCGCTCGCCCTGCATAGAAAGAACAAAACACAGCAGCACTGACCCGGTATCTACTTGATGCTCCCACTTTGGGTCTCTGTGGCTCCTCTCGGCGGCCATCGGGATATGCATGTTTGTAAAAACAGTTCCCTCCAAACGGACAGCTCCCACGGCCTTCGTCAAAATACCTGCATGGCTTGTTGCTGGAAAGGAAAATATCGCAACCCTTACTCACAGCAGACCCCAACCAGACTTCAGAATTGCTTTTACCTGTAGTCCAAAAGGATCTCAGGTACCATTTGCAGCTGAAGGTATTTTGTCAGTATAACCCCTACGCACAGAAACGATGTATTACACAACATGTGTGGGTTGATGCATGCACAGGGACACTGATGGCTCGTAGCGCACAAGCTCGTTCTACCTTATGGCTACACCACCAGCGTTTTGTGTATAGAAGGGAAAGATCGAGGTCAAAGAACACAGGAATAGCTTCGCGACTGTGTGGCTGCATGCATCTGTGAGCAGACAGGTAAGGATGCACTTCACACGTGCTGGTGGAAATGAGGTGTGAGAGGGCTTTACATCAACACCCTTCTTCTCCAGGTGTGCCTTTATCTCTGCTGGCTCAACTTGACAAAAGGCTGCAGGGCTCATACCTCATTGCCTCCTTGTATTTCTGAATGAGTTTCTGCTTCTCTTCCTTCTCCTCCACCCAGTACTCACTTGGAATGACAAAGTTAGATGTGATCCGACATTCTGGGCAGGACCTGAGGAATGAACAGACTGCGCTGCAAAATTCCACATTACAGGGCGCTCTCTCTCCTATATAATAAGTAATGGCATATATCCATCTTTAAAAGACGTATTGTACCCACGTACTTGCTGTACAGGCTTTTCAATCTAGATTCTCTCTTACACATGAAGATAACCTAAACTCTCTTCTTCAAGAACTCAATGGCAATGGCAGCCGGTCAGCTTGTCTCAGAAAAGCTTGAAAAAACACTTCACACAGACTCCTTTTTCTTTAGAATTAAATAAATTTATTTTGGTTTGATTTCTGTATTTATTTGATTGGAACTTTGTCTTTTTAGAACAGCCTTTAAATGGAGAAATGTTTTGTCAACTGATTAATGAACTAGGGCAGTAACGAATTAAGCAGCATACATTCTGAACTGGTTAATCTGTTCTCAAGATTCCTGGCTAGGTGTCCAAGATGTAAACAGTAACCATTGGACAACATGCTACTAAATAAATCAAAGTTATTTTCTACCATTAAGTGAGTTTTGCAAACTTAACCATATTAACCAAATCAGAGTGTAAATGTTATCCCTAACAAGTATTTCACTTCCAAACTAAAGTTAGTATGCATTAAATGCAGTCTCTGTGCAGTCTGCATCTGGAAGTCTGTTGCAAGTTGTCACAAGTTACTAAGTTCTTCCATAGCAACAAAGCACAATCGAAATGGGAAAGTGCCTCACTTTATAATCTTGCTCTCAAATTGTTTAGCACTCCTCCACTTGCGGATGCACTTGAGACAGTAAGTGTGGCTGCAGTTGGAGAGGATCCCAAAGCGGCGCTCACTAGGATTAGCTTTCTCATACACCACCTCCATGCATATCCCGCACACCATGTCTTTACTACGCTGGACGGCAAATGAAAGCTCCATGTCCTTCTCGTGAGCTTCAATGCAAGACTGAAAAGGAGAGACAAAGAAAACGGCTACAGAGACAACTGGTCACCTGGGGAACTCTAAGCAGGTTTTTAAGCTCAGTTTTACTCTGCTGTTTTGCATAATGAATGGAGTATGATTAAGCTGAAAAATCTTTATCCTAAGAAAAAGTTTGCTCATGTAGTGGGGAACAATCAATTCACAGTCCAAATTCCTTTCTTCAGACACTGCTTTTAGACATGAGAAGAGCAATCTAAAAGACCATCCAGTTTTACTAGACAAAGAACAAAGCTTTAGTATCTTTAAGCAGACTGCTCTCCCAGCACAGATAAGGAAACCCAGCTGCTTCTGAGTATGGCCCTGACAGGAAACAGTCCAGTTTACAACAGCAATTTCATTCACTGCCTGACCTGCATGCATCTTCAAATGAAAGGGAATTGGTGACAAGTGATTGTGGAGAGCGAGGAAGCAATAACTTAAAGCTGTTTAACACCAGACAGTTGCTTACTTACCTTTATGTGCTCGGATCTCTGCGCAGCATCAATTGGATGCAAGACCTGCAGTCCACACATATCACACACATCCCCATGGATATACACGCAGTTTTCTCCGTAACGACATTCTCCTACTGCAGCGTAGGGGCACAGCTCCTTCTTTATCTCCACATCTACTTGCTCTTTTTCGTATTCTTCCTCAATCACCATTTCCTGCAAGGGTGCTTCAGCGCAGGAAGGAGCAGCTGGGAACAAAATTAAGGACAGTAAGCAGTACACTCAAATTTAGAGCGTTGGGAGTGAGAACACATTGTTTTAATGCAAAGTAATCTTTGGGTAACCCTGCTCTAGTTATCCAAAGAGAGTACTAACAGCAACCAAAGTTCATTTCAGTCCAACTTTCACATACCCTCAACCTGAATTAACAGTTATTTTCCCACTCAAGAAAGCACAGCCAATTTCTTCATCCTTCAACCCAGACAAGACTAAAGCTATCAAGGTTTCAGGGGTCAGATTCAGATCCATTTATAGGCTAAGTCCGCACTAGAAAAATCTCACTAGTCCTCAGCAGCTTAAGTACATTTTTATACAAAGTCTGGTTCAGAGACAGTTAAATAAGGTTACAAATCTCTCACTGCTTTAGGAATCAATTCCACATGGGCTAAAGTTAACAGGCTTTTTCCCCAGAAATTACACAGCTGAAGCAATAAAGATGTATCCAGCATAACAAAATGCTACTACGGAAACACCACCACCAGCAGTTCCTTACATGCAGGTTAATTAGCAGGTTGTTGTTCAGCCTGAACACTTTCACTTCTTAAGCTTCCATGCATCTGTATGAATGATACGAAAGTGTGTCCACATCTCTCAAACTAACTCTATTCTAGATATTTGCCAAAACCCCTGTCCTAAACAGATATCCGGTCTATCAGACACATAAACCTAAGCTTTAAGAAACTGAAATTCAGGGCATTTTCACCGCATTCTAGGCTAGCCATCAGTTTTGCAAAATCCTGACTAAGTAAATTCCCTTACCTAATTTTAATTGAACTGAAATCTGTATCAGCTCTCATTTAGACAGCTTCTGCTTAACACTTCTCCCTGTACCTCCTGAACATACGCTTGTCTCTGCCACCACAAGGCAAGCAGCCTTTTGAGATCATTACATAAGTAGGATGATAAACTAAGTTAAAGACAAAAGCAGTCAGTTTGAAACGGAAGATAATAAACACAGGACAACAACACATTACTATATTCAGAATAAACACCAGGAAGAACAGCAACTGGACTTCATTTACATAACCAGCAGCTGTTAAAGTCATCTATGCTGTAAGAAAGTATAACTTTTATAAGCTGTTCAAGCACTAGATTTGGCAAAGTAAGCGAAAACTATCAAGTGCATACTTGGCTCAGTACAAGTCAAGGACAGCTTCCTCCTCAAAAAGGATCAGAGGCTGCATGCTAGCAGAGTTTTCATCCCCATGGAGCAAAGAGATACAATAAGAATGTACCAGCCTGCTAGCTTTTGGACACACAGAGAAAAAGAAAAAGCAGGTCCCTGAGAGCTCAGTTTTGGGGGATAAGCAAATATTGAAGATTAGCATAGGAAAATATTAGCTCTCAAAGTAAGTTCAAGTCTGCTTCCTGAACCATCTCTGACTTTAGAGGTCACTCGCACTGATCTTGGATCAGTCTGTTTGCTAGAAACATACTTTTCAAAAGCAAGTGACTGACAGATTGACAAGTCAACTGTCAACCTCATTTTTCACCAAGAGATTCCCAACCAAAAAAATCTTCATTACCTCTTCCTCCTCGCAAGTTCCAGCGAACTGTTACCAAGAAAAGTAACAAGTAACCATACTAACCATACACTAGGCTCTACTTTTCTGAGTAGCTGAACATAATATGAAAACTTGTACTTAACTGAAATCCCCCCTGCTTGAAATCCATGGTCTCCACTTCCACAAGTAACAAAAATCACAATTACCAGTGAGTTTTTATTTCCTCAACTGTCATTTTTGCCAGTGTTTTTTCCAGTTAATGTTGTTACAGATTTTTTTACCTAGTTGATTCACATGACTTGTGACATCTTGTATGACCCTTACAGAAGGAGTTTAGTAGATCATAGTATGGATGGCCAGAAGCCTACTAGACAGACAAATGCAGGTGAGATTCAAAGGAATCAAGTGACACAATACTTGTTTTGATGGGGCTGGCAAGATGATCTTTACTTAAGGCAATCCTGTATCCCTGGAAAATGTGTACTTTGAAAGAAGAGACACATTTGGAGCGTCTCTTAACAGAAAAACTTCCCAGTCACCTGCACTCCTCAATGATACCTTTTGTCAAAACTTTATTCAGTAAGGGTTTTATTCCTAAAAAAACAACCAAAAACCAAAGAACCCACAAAAAACCTCCACACATATTATTTGAGGTTCTTTGAGAATAAAGGCTTTGAAGTCTTACCCCTCCAGAGACTGACTTAGAAACCCATTTATTTACTATGCTGGTTCACTGAAGGAGAGAGCAGAGCTTCACATCTTAGCACAAAGAAAAAAAAAAGTAGAGAGTTGTTACTTAAAACAAACCACCAACAACTGCTTAAGTCAACAAGCACAGTACACTGGACAGCTTACTAAATTCCAGCACAGTCCAATACTAGCCTTGCACAAAAAAGTACAACCACTTCCTTAGTGACGAGACATCTAGACAAGATACAGCTCTATGAATGTCAGCCTTTAATACTGGCTCTGGGTACTTCTACAGTGAGAGAGGGTGGGAGAGGAAGAAACATGCTAGAAGTGACATTAGTTTTCCAGTCCCAGTCTTCCATGCTGTCCCAGAACCTCCTCTCAGCGAGAGTTGTATTTCTATGAAATAAAAATTAAGTTAGTATTTCCACTTCTGAATATCTCAGCTTCCACAACCTAAAGCCTTGCATGCCTATCTCCTATATCTACTGCACTGTATCTGCTACAGTTTTGCTTCCTCTTTAAAAGCAAAATTAGAGAAACTCAGACTTCATTGCCTCGGTGGTTGCGAAACAAATATCCCTCAGAGTAACATTCACACTGTTTTCAAAACCACTACTCTCCAGTAGGTGGACCCAATCTCTATCTTCTCAGTGCCCATTTCACAGTCAACAGGGTTACATTTGTACTAGTGAAAAAACTAGTCCATTACCTTCAATTCACACACCACCTGCTTTCACTCTAGGACACACTTTGTAGCATCAAATACATTCATCTTTGAGCAGCAGGAAACAGACACCCAATTCAGAGTGTTTCCGGTATTTCTGCCTTTCTACTTTCCCTCAGCTATTCCGTAACACCTAGCAGCAGTAGCAGCAGAACAAACACAGAAGTGTGGTGCATTGGTACAAATGAGTATCCGAAGAACTGTCACTATTTTCTTTGCTATGCCCTGAGATCAGCTTCAAGAAAACAGGTTTGGTCCTAAATCAGAGAATCATCCGCATTAACGGAATGTCTTGACTCGCTATTAAAATATGAGCATTATAGCCCAAGCTACTCACAGTTAAACTGCCAATCCTGAATCTTCAGCATTCATAAGACAATTTAAAAACACACAGGCTTCTAGCTAATCTTGAGAAATAGGTTCCATTTTAAAGTTTCCAAGTACCTGTACATTTCTCCAGGCATTTGACAAGAATAACCTTTAAAGTATTCACTGTGAAACACACTGTACACATCCTCCTGATCACTACAGCAAGGTTCTTCATTTTCGTAGCTTCAGAAAAGGAAAGTTTTTTAAATGCAGCTTTTAAGAAGTCACCATGGGAATTAGCATCATGTAGCACTGTTCAGAACAGCAACAGCCAAGCATGCCTGGACATTAAAATACATCAAATTTCAAAAGACAGAGAATTTGGAACGAGATTCAGAGGAGAGACCATTACTTAATCTGTGGCAGCCACAAATTTCCATGAAAAATAAGCCTGACCCCCCTAGAAAAAGGAGCTGCTTCAGGAAGACCAAGTTAAAGGTATAATGAAATGTTCTTACACTTCAGGAATTTAGGAGAAAGCACCACCTCTCCTATAAGGAGCAGGTGTATTTAGAAGATCTCTGGCTGTTCAAACTAGCAATGAATTGATTCCAGTGGAGGGCCACCCAGCCATTAAGGGCGATAAAGCCCATGAAGAGAGACTGAATAAACTGGACTTGTTAAGCTTAAGAAACAATCTTACTGCTATCTTCAACTACTTAATGGAAAGGAAAAAAAAAACAACAAACAAAAACCAAACCACAAAGCCAGACTCTTCAGATGTGCACAGGACAAGAGACAGAAAGCAAGCTGAGTCAGGGAAAAATCCAATCACATACTGGAAAGGGTTTTTCCTTGTGAAAGAAGCCAAACACTGCAAAGGTTGCCCAGAGGTTATAGCGCTCTGAACATCTGCGAGGATGGAGATTCAACTAAGCAAAGCCCCTGGCAACCTAACATAGCTGACCCTGCTTTGAGCAGGAAATGAACTAGATGAAATCTGGAAGTCCCTTCCAATCTAAATTATTCTGTTCTGATTAAAAGATTAAAAAAAGGCTCCTTTGTCTCAATGAACACGGAAGCTGTATCTTTTATGACAGTAAGGTGACCTATTAACAGGTAGAAGACAAGTTTTCATTCCTTTGGACTATACACAAGTCACAGGCACACCAAACAATTCCATAATCAAGCTTCTCAACAACACTAACAAAATGTTAATGTCGCTCGACCATTCCTCTGCTCTTCACCCTTCCTCAAATCGGATCAGAGCAGGCTCCAGCAGCACCCTGTACCACTGAGAAGGTAATTCTCTTTCCAGATCTGAGAACCTGAGTAGTGCTGTGGAGACAAAGTAGTTTAATCTGAGCACTGTATGACAGCTTCAAACCCTCCTGGACACAGGTGTCCATTTTGGATTCAAAAAATTATTTGAGTACTCATGGCCATAAGCCTTCAGTTTTAGAGAGCCAATTATTAGAAATTATGCAAAAGTAAACACCTTCAGCCTACTTCTCACTTAAATTTTAAGTCTTTGTGCTATCTTTCTGCAGGGACAGCAGATGACAAGTATGCTGCTGAGACAGTCTGGTCCCATATGATGAGCTTCTTCAACCTCAACATGAGCCGTCACAGTATTAGAAAGTCAAGTCTAGAAAGGTAACTGGAATAAACGATTTTCAGCCTCTGGTCTGAATTGCCATGGGACCCATGAAAGCAAGCATTAGGCACCAATTCATTCTACAGCAATCTGTACCTCCACTGGAAAACCTTTAAATGACTGCAAAAAAAACCCAGAACAAACAAAAAAACCCAAAAACCAAAGGTAGATTATACGTTTTCTAAATAGTGGTATTAAGTGCATCACCAGTATTTTCTTCTCCCATCACATATGCAAACTAAACTTCAAAGGAGATTCCCCAAGTGCTTCGGAGCCATAGTAAGAGGAAGCTAGTTACACAGAGACTGTCTTCAAGTACACCTGGTTTCAGAACATCAGGACAGCAGTAGTAACAGACATGGAACAGTCCAATCATTCACATCAGAGAATTCAAGCCTAAGTTAAGGATAGATCACTTGAAGCAGTAATATGAATGGCTGTACTCAACAAAACCGAAAGTATTAAAATAAATGCACTACATATAAATTGTTGACCTGTGACAGAAATCTACCGTTATCCCACGATCAGCTTACCACGTCCACAGTATGGCTGCCCAGGGACAAACTCTACAGCATTCACCCAGTCTTCAGCACCTACTCCTGCAGCTGCCAGATCTATATCTTCATCTTCTATCTCAGCAATAATTTCTTCAACTGTTTCAGGGAGTGATACGAAGTCTGAGGACACTGAGGGATAGATTTCTGCATCTGGATTCATATCAGTCATATCAGTCATTTCTTCCTCTTTCAGTGGCTTGGTATGTTCATATCTAAAAAGTTGAAACACATCATGTCAACACTTCACAAAAAAAGATACCTCCATAAAGCAGCCCAAGGTATTGGAAATAAACTGATTAAGATGTAAACACACTATCTGGAAGGAGGCTTGGAAGAGAAAGCCACTGATGACTCTTTATAGAGACGTGCTTCCACTTGTGTAATCTGTCAGCACCACTTAGGAAACAGAAGGCACTCCATGATTTTGGAGGAAACGGAGCAGCACGCACAATCCTTACTTAACCTACGTAGAGTGAACATCAATTATGTCCAAAGCTAGTCACATACCCATTATGCATGTATAGTACTACTGAATGAGATAAATTAGTTCATTCAGCTTCAAAAAGAAAAGACTAAGGTCACATACTACTGTCTTCAGCTACCTCGTGGGAAGACACAGGAAAGATACAGCCAGAGTCTCCTCAGAAGTGCAGTGATGACAGCCAGTGAACACAAGTTCAAAATAAGAAGTTACAATTAGATATTAGGAAAAAAATTCACTGTGAGAGTAGTCAAACACTAGAACGGGCGCCCAGAGAGGTTGCACAATCTTCATTTTCGGAGATAATTAAAACTTGACTGGACAATGCTTTGGGCAACCTGACCTAAGCTGGCTCTGCCTTCAGCACAGCCCCAGAGATCCCCACCAACATAAGTGATTCTTTTTCTGTATCTGAGCATCTTGCCTCAGTCAGATTTTGTATTGAATTTTAGTAGTTATTTCTAATGCCTCTTTCAACTTACTGTGGAAAATGATGCTCAGAACACTTTGATCCCTACCACCCACAAACAGGGAAAGCAAAATTTCCCTCAAAAAAAATCTGTCTTCCAGCAATTAGTAGACAACATGGGAAAGTAAATTACAGGTGTACCTTTGAAGTCATAGATATTTGCTGACTAATTTCAAGAACAAAGGGAGGGAATTTTTGGAGATAGCACAAAACTTTCAGGCAACTATGATTCATTTACCTTGTGTCAGACTGAAAACAACAAAGTGTCACAGTTCTTGCATATAAAAGAGATGCTCCCAACCGAATGTCAGCTTTCAAATCCTAAGGAAGCTATGAAGCACAAATTTAAAAGTCAAGCCTTCTGACCTCTACACCACTGGTCTCCAAAGTGGTATGCATGCAGCCTAGGGGGCATGCAAGTCAAGCCACTGGGGTGCAGGAAGAAAATACTAGAACTTGCCGTATTTTTTTTTTTTCTAAAAAGATAAGAAATTAAGTTTTAGTAATATTTAACATACAGATTGACAGCAGTGTCCTCACTCAGTCCATATGTCAGAGGGTTCCACGCATGGTATGCACGAGGTGTCCTGAAGGAGGAGCGGGTGTTCCACCACAGCAGGGCTGACAATGGCACCCTCCCTTGTTTGCTCATTTTCAGCATATTTCTAAACACTGAAGTTTGTTGGGTGCCCAATTAAATGGATTGACAGATTATATTATCTTGTTTTACCTAAACTAACTGACAAAATGAACAAGTGGCTTAAAAAGATTCCTGCAAATAAACTGAACTGCAGACAGTACTGATAACATGAACACAAGCCAACGACAAGAAAATGTCAGAACTAACAACTTCTCCTACTCCTACTATGAGCTCTTCATTACTACACAAAGACAATGCCAATCTAATCAGATCTGACAAGAATTGGGGGATGGGGAGTGGTGGTAAATAAGATATTACCAAGATAATCTGAAATACAGATTTACATCCAGTATTATTAATGATGAGCCTTGCCCTGAGTGTGTATTGTGCCTTCAGATAGCTAATGATAGTATGAAGCTATCGCAGTTAGCAAGTCATTTAAAATTTAAACATCCAGAACATAAGATAAGCCTCTACAATTTTTTCAGAGATGTTTCAAGACATGCAATATTCGATCCAGTACTTCGCAGTAAATGTTTAGAAGCCTCTTTTGA
Source organism: Strix aluco (assembly GCF_031877795.1). Lineage (NCBI taxonomy): Eukaryota > Metazoa > Chordata > Aves > Strigiformes > Strigidae > Strix > Strix aluco. Next base: position 12,885,153 of record NC_133935.1, read on the forward strand.
GGCTTCTTACATAACAGTGAAAGACAAAAAGCCACGTACCATTGGACCACTTGTTCTTCCTGCTGTGGTAAAAATGACTGAAATAACACATACTGAAATAACACATGAAAAACAATATGGTGACAAAGTAAAACACATTCCTTTGTCAGCAAATATTGTTGGGAAACTCATAGAAAACATTGCTGAAGATGTAAAGAAACAAGTATTAGAACAAATTTTGCAGTGTTGGAAGTTTGCTGTACAGTTCAGTTGGATGAAAGCCTCTAACATGTCTCATAATTGCTAGATTCTGTTTCAATAATGAAATACACAAAGAACTACTTTTTGTGAGCCACTAAAGAAAAGATGTACCAGAAGAGAGATATTCTCAACAAATTACTTTTTTAATAAAGACAAAATATGTATTGGAGGAGATGTATTCCCAACAGTAAATGACTTCTTTAATAAAACCAATGTTTTAAGAAAAAACCGTGCAAGTATAACCACTGATGGAGCTGTTGCTTTGACCGGAATAAAAAAAGGTTTCCAGAGTAAGGTTACAGAGATAGCACCACACCAGAAATCCATTCAATATATCTTTCCTAAGAAAGATATTGTAGCAAAGATGGAGTCAGTAGCCCACAAAGTGCTAGAGCATCATCAATATGGTCAATTTTATAAAAACAAGACCTTTAAATAATCAAATCTTTACAGCACTTTGAGATGGGGAGCAACCATGAAAATCTTCAGTACCACACAGAGGTTTTCAGGTTATCTAATGGTAAAGTGCTTAAAAGTTGTCAAAGATGAGTTATGCATTTCTATTTCAGAGACAAGTGTTCCAAATGTGCTGACCTTTTCAGTGATGACAAGTCAATGTCAGTAGCATGCTACCTAGCAGACACTTTCAAAACATTAAACACACTCAATCTGTTCTTTCAAGGTAAAGACAACATTTTAAGAACAAGTAACTGCTTTCTGAAAGAAATTCACAGTATGGAGACAACATTTGGAAAATGGCTGTTCCAAAACATTTCCACCATTATGCATTTTGTTGCTAAAAACGATGCAAGCGTGTCTACTATAAAAAACTCTCATATCTTGTATACTTAAAACCCCTTGGAAACAGAATTCTCCAACATATTTTAAAATCTTCTGAGCAAAGTTTTAGTGGGTTTTGGACCCATTTGTTAAAAATAAAAATGCAACACCTTCCAACTAGTCTGCAAGAACAGCAGGTTGACATAGGGAAGATGGAAATATACTAGCTAAATTTTAAGAAAAATCTTTGCAATAACTGCTGGATGGGATTGAAAAAATGAGTATCACGCATTTGTAAGTGCAGCCAAAGATACACTTCTTCTTTTTGGATCTACATTATCTTTGTGAAAGATTTTTTTCAGCTATGACAGCCATTAAAACTAAGTACTAAAATGAACTGAACTTAGAACAAGACCTTCAAATCACTGTATTACAAAATGTTAAACTAAGATTTTACATAATGCAGCATATCCAATCAACATCACTATCAATAAAAAAAATTATTATTAATAATGCTTTTAGAGAAAAAATGGGTTTGTACTCTTAAAGTTTTTATAAAATATTGTTTATATTATCTTTATTACAAAATTCTGATTTTGGTCTGTTTTATAATGTACATAATGTATTAGTACAGTAGTAGATATATATAAATATATATATATATATATCAGGAGAGTGCTCAAAAATTTTTCATTGATGGGGTGCATGATCAAAAGTTTGAAGAGCACTGATCTACATGACCAAGAAAGCAACACTGACAGATAGAAGGCTACAGAGAGGCTTATTTTTGTTTTCTTCTACATAGTAACCATATATTAAACATGAAAATAAAGCTAACTATGAACTACCATATGAAGTCACAATGCAAATATTTAATCATGCATTAGAACTGCAACAAGACAGAATGTTAAAACTCCTTATAAATTTTAATAAAGTGAACTTAAGATGATGCAAACATCCCTAAAACTTTGTAAAGCTTTGCTACACTAGAAAGCATCCATTTCCTTTCTTCACACTTTTCTTTTTAATAATTTCAGGGGTATAGGTTAAGTCATACTATGTTTTCACAACGTAGGGCCATTTTGTACAGGTGATATTTTAGAACCTACATGACTATACTCCAGTTACTTTTCCAAAATGGCAGTTCAAGCATCAGAATAGCAATTCCTGAAGAGACACATACAATCGGGGGGAGGGGGGGGGGGAGGAAATCTTAGCTTTTCAGGCTTTTATGATCACTTACTAAACGTAACTCAGTTCCATCAGTTCAGCTAGTTTGAACGCAGTCTCAGTTTTCAATTAATTCATGTACTCATGTTATTAATAAACAAAAAACCCACACACCCTGACAACTAGTACTTTCACAAAAACCAGTTCTCTTCTCATTTTGCCTTTGCTATTTATTTCCATAGCAAAGCAAACACTATAGTATTTAGCAAGAGAAGGCAGCTTGTGAAAAAAAAAAAAAATCTATTTTTATAAATTTCTGAACTTGCAATGAAAGAGTGAAAATGGTTTAAGATTTATTGCCTGAGAGCTCTCTACTCAGGGACTCAGAGTGAAATTACTCCCTTACAGGCTGGTCAATAGCCTTTCTTTACCTGCAACGATCTCCATAAGCACAGCATCCTCGCTGGTAATACCTGCACACCATGGCAGACTGACTAGTGGAGAGGTCATGGGAGTAGCGGCAGTTGTCTCCTTCCTTGCAAACTCCATGCATAAAATATCTGTAAGACAGAAGATTACTGTGAATTACAGAGAAGCACTGAAGCTGTAAACGAAGTATTTGGATGATGAGTTATTCTATAAATCAAACTATGCTGAATTAAGAACACCACTAGCGACTAATGGGACTACATCCAAGTATAAACATACAAATAGGAATGTCTGAGAAAACATGAAGCCTTAGCTATTCCAGTGAACTGCACATTTAGGGACTTATGCTTACAAATACCCAAAAACCCCCTGCAAAACAAACTTTTATCCTGGGCTATAACACAGAGAGGAAAGTGTCTTGGATGAAGCAGATAGTGACAAAGTTTTACTTGTAGCTCCTGTGTTCTGACACCAACAAAACCCTTAGAGAAGTCCAGCACTGAATCCAAAAATCAGAATCAGACACACCCTAAACAAGTTTCCTGAGGCCTTACATCTATTTTGAATTCATAAATAATTCAATCAGAAGTCACTTCCTCTCCAAGAATGCAAAACATGTTTGTGATGGATAATTACCTCTGACAAAACCGACACATTAGTTTTTGTCATAAGAGCCAAATAATCAGTAGAAGCACCCTGCTTCAATACTTTGCTGCCCATCTTGAAAGAATTGAGTTTCAAAGCTTTTGAGAGCAGTTTACTAAATTTTAGCATGTCAAATAACACAAGTTTAATTGAGCATCCTCAGATTCAGCTATTCAAGAAAACTGAACAGTGGTTTTCCATTTAGTCTAAATTTTAACCCAGAAATACAAGCTTCTTTAAATTTAAAGCACCGTAACTACTCAGATTCAATATGCTCACATCAAAACCACAACTGAAAATACAAGTTTAAGTACATCTTTCCCAATCAACATGAAATTACAAGCCAAGGAAAAAAACCCAAAAAACAACATCTATCTAAAAACTGAACCCATCAATGCATGTTAGAAAGAGAAGCACTGGCCCCAGATACCAAGTAAGTTGCAAACTCTAAACCCACTGGAAATATCAAGACCTTCCCTAAAGAAGAAAATTTGTTAGGGTCTAAGGTCTGATACAAATTCTTCACTTGCCTATAAAACACCACTTGAGGAAAGATTGAGAAGCAGATTATACCCTCCTGAATCTATCTTGCTGCTGAAAGGGGCAGTCCTGCCCTCCTCCTGTTACACGCTTTCAGCACTTTGCGATGGTACTAGCACACCTGCACAGCCAGAAGCAGCAGGTCCTCCAAGCAGCTGACCGCACAGCCACACAGCAGTACAGCCAGCACAAGAGACAGGAGGATCATCTTTCAGCAGCCCAAACTAAGATTAGGATAGCTCTTCACAAAACAGCACATTCAAGTCGATATTCCTAAACTTAAAATGTGTCAAGTTGTTGAACTGCATGAACTTCTGCATAGGTACTTGGTCTGCTGTATTTTTAAGAAGTCAGATAAATATAAGTGAACAATTCACCAAATAACCAGCAGTGTACAATCCAGTACTAGGGAGATATTAAAACCTGAGGTGAGTCTTAAGAGGGCTGGTAACCCTCCAGGTGCAAAGCCAGTGGTGTATTCAAGGTACTAAGAAGAAATAAATCTAAAGTGGTTTTATAAACCACCAGCTGACACTTGCCATCAGGCTGCAAGTCACACTCAAAACAATCACCTGTCTGTACACTGTAGCCGCACAGTAACCAGGCTAAGAAATGCGGTCCTACATAAAAATAAGTAGTAGAAGACCAAGATGAGGCTCTGCGGGATGTTATCGCCAGAAGGACAAGCACCTTAGTCAGGTTTGCCAGGTGGCTGCAAACCGCTATGCCAGCACACACCAGGAATAGGGTGTTGCAAAAACAAAACAAAAAAAACCCCCACTCCATAAAGAGCACTCTCCCCTGCACACACACAAAAAAGGCAAAAACCCCACCACCCACCCACACATCACAACACGACAACCCACCCACAAACAAACCCACCTCAGAACAAAAAAAAACCCCCAACAACCCACAAACTTGTGGAACCAGAACGTAACTGGAATTTCTGGCTTGCCTGAAATGGGAGTCACACCAATAGGGTAAAAACTAATTCAGGTGGTTAAACGTTTCTTCTTGTTAACAACTTATCTCCACCCTTCACTTATTTCCATACAGCATTGCTTCCCCCATGTGTTGGGACACGCAATTTCATAGCCACCTGCTGACTCAGATCAGGAAATGGCTTCAGATGTAACCTGACATTCCTTTTGCCGCCCCCGTGGTTATTTTTACTCTAGATCAGATCACTGTTGAGCCCCACTGCACAGTCACACTGCTACTTAAGCCAGCAAAGTGTCGGGACACCACTACGGCTGAAATAAATGACTAAGAGAAAGGCACCAGCCTGAAGTGAGAACTTCTGTTAGAAAGCAATTGGTCGACATAACTTGTCCTAAATACATACACCTCAAAATCAGGCTCTCCCACTGCTTGTTAGACAGAGGAAACAGAGCTTCAAGTCCCATTCCTTTTTTCCCAGCTTATGTTAGAAAACCCTCTGCAAATACAGGTTCTGTATAATTCCGAAAGTTGTCACAGTTCATTACATCAAGATGGTAGGCTATAAAGGGAAAAAAGCCAAACCTGAAACACTCACAAGCTCAATTTAATTCACACGTCACTTTTAAAGGCCTGCAATCCTACGCAGCAAACTCAGCATCATTTGAACAAGGCGGTTGGGGTGGGAGGAGAGAAAAAAGTATTTCTCACCGACTTCCCCCCTCCCCCAAGATGTAAGATTTTTTCACTTTAAGGTCACAAAGAATTTAACATTTTACATATGAAATTGCTGTGTTTGGCTAAAATATGCTTTGGTAATGTTGAAAAATAAAGAGAGTGCATTATTTTTTTGGTGAAAAGAAACAAAACTTCTGTTGAAGAGCATCTTTACACACACAGTATTCAATTTAACTGTAACTCTATGCAACAGCAGTATCAGCACCTGTTTCTGGTTACAGGAAAAAAGGATCCTTAAAACTGAGAAATACATGAGTTACCTGCCTCAGTGACACATAGAAGGATATCTGCAATTTGCATTCTGCCAAATACCTGGAGAATACATGTAATTTCATCTGAAAAAGTAAAACTGGATCAAGACAAGTATATAACTGGATTTTCTCAGAGCATCTATGATTCTGTCATTTGAAAAGCACTTATTCCGGCAGCAATCCCCTCTTGTCTTCCCTATTCAGATATAATAGTGTGATTTGGTGAGGCTGCATGGGGAACCAGACCAGAGAACTCTTCAGGGTCCAAACCCAGATCAACTCCCCAGTTTGGTTCGTTGCATGACTGTACAAAGCACGACTGATACCAACACATGGAACAACCACACAGAAGCAATAGTTGCCTGCACTGGCATTTTATCACTGAAAAACATTTCAACTCTTGTCTAGTTGTGAATGCTTTGATCAAAACAGCATATCCATGGGGTACTTCAAAAAGGTCACAGAAGTCAGGCTTTGCCCATCCAAAAGTCTTGAGTTGGAAACAAGATCTGGTGGGCATTTTTCGGAGCTATAAAGAAAACACTTGCCCAAGGCCATAAAGCTAATCATGTCTCCAACTCCCTGGAATTCTAACCACTGGAGAGAGGTCAGATGTTACAAGTGCTACAATTAATTTACTACAATACTTTAAATTTTCAGGTTTATGCATGTTTCAATGACCTTGATTTCCATGATGCTTTAAATATAATAATCTACCGAAGATTTGGTTTCCCACTGCTAGAATATTACTTGTATTACTTGCCATAAGCTAGGGATAAAGAATTTGCAATGCCTTTATCAAAAAGACACTGCAGTGTTAAACACATACAACTGCAGTCTAAAATCCTGAACACATATTAGCTTCCTTCAGATGCTTCCTCCGATATGTTAAGTCTTTACCCCTGTAATCCTATTAGTGAAATCAATATGCAATACTTCTTTCCACAGCCTTTGAAGCTTGCAATGGGTCTGCTTATTCAGGTTTGCTTATTCAGGTGTGGTTTGTCCTTTACTTCAGGTCCACTTAATTCTGCTTTCAGGTAACCCCATTTTGTTTATTAAACGACTGGTCTTGATGCATTAGAATGTCACACCTGCCAACAGACCTTCTTCAAAACTTGAGACATTGCCACGACTGGCAGATGGGGAAGCTCAGGATAATAGCCGACTGCAGCCATTAGCCCCTTCAGGTGCCATACAGAGAGCGAGTACTCCCAGGGAAGAGGAGGCCGGGCACGCTGTTCTAGCACAGCACGGGGGCGTTCAGCCACACGAGTGGCTGATGAAATCCTACATGAGTTAGTAACCTTAGGAAAAATAAAAAAGTAGGTCTTAATAGCGTTTATCTCCTTGTCCCTTTCTTCAGCAAGCAGCTAGTGGGGGGGGGGGGGGCCACGGGACGACGACGACGACACTACACACGACCAGAACAGAGCAGCTAAGAAAAGGGCAACACCATCAGGCTGTTAAGAGGTTTGCACCCCACACCTTATCACTAGTGCTGCACTGACTTAAGTAGGTATGCGCTACCGATTCAGATTCTTCATATTGAAAGACAGATAAATACCCGATCCAGGTTTTCAGAAAGAGCAAAAATCCAAACATGCAGACAACTCCCAAAATGCACCGATTAGTTACTAAGGGTTTTCTTTATGTTCAGTTATTAAACAAACAAGTGAAATACAATCTGTTTAAGACAACTTGATGCCCTTTATTATTGCATGACATCTGGAAAATGCGAGTATCTGGAGCTAACATTGTCAAGTCTTTGGAAAAAAAAAATGTTGGCTATACTACTGCTCAATAAAACCACGTATCTGAAACTGAAAGGACAGAGAAACTTGGTAAAGACCACCATTCTTTTTCTCATTTCAAACATATCAACAACAAAGGGTTCAGAATATTAAATAGTTATGAATTACAGTTTTATTCCCCTGCATTTTATTCCAGATTGAAAGATTATAAATCATATACCACAAAAGCATTGAAAACTGCTAAACCATAGAAGCACTTTAAGACTGAAAACCTGCATTTCAAAATTCAACTCCATCTCAGTTAAATTTGCATCTCAAGCTCATTTACGAAGGTAAAACAAGATTTAAAGGTAAGAAATACATTTTCTTGAATATGAATACATCCTCTTGAAACCAAACTGAGAAAAACAGTATTCTTATCACACACTCCCAGAAGCTCGTCAGAATTTTTAATTCCACTGTAAAGTCTGAGGAAAGCTATGCTGCCCACAAATTGAATGGCCCGGTAAAAGTAAACAAGTAAATAAGCAAGCAAGCAATAGGGTAACTAGGAGGATTAGTCTAAAAGAACAAAGAATGGAGAGGTTCATTAGGTCCAAAGCTTGAGATCTCACTGTTGTTTAAGCTCACATTAAAGCACATTAACCATTACAAAAGAGTAGCTTTGACTTCCCACTAGTCCTGAGTGCTTGTAAATAAATATATTAATCAGCCAGACTCACTGCACGATACATTAAGCAGAGTCACTGCACGACACTGATGAACTTGACTGCTTCTGTACTATGGCACTCCCTGTCTTCAGAAAATTGATTCACTGCGTTTGTTATCGGAAAACACATATATATCTCACAACCCAATTTACCTAATTGAGCCTTTCGATCTTCAGAAATTATGAGGTAATCCATACAGAGGGAGCACTAACCTACGCCCTCGCAGCTCACTAAAAAGCTGAGCTAAGCACCATTCCCGGTCATTTCCTCATCACTGGCCTACGCTTAACTGCCAGACATCAAATATTAACCCGGCTATTCATAGGCGAAACTCCTTGTGTGCAGAAGCACCGAGAGCGCGCTGAGAAACAGCGCCTCTCAGATGGACACGTTAACAGTACATTAACCGAAATAAACGGCGATCAGCAGTTAACAGGAACGCTTTAAATACTGCGGGGCATACTTAACAGCACAAAAGAGACGCAGCAAGCAAGCTCCCTGTGAAAGCCCCACCACCGTTCTCAATACCGCTATTTCAATCTGCAATTGGCACAAATGAAAAAATACGCAGAGGAGATCACATCAAGACCTAGAGACTCTTCCTTCCTGCCCAAGGGAGGTTCCAACTGACTTGGAATGTATTTGTCCAGAAGTATATTCAGGTTAAACGTAACTTACAATTTTATTTCCAAAAAAAAAAAAAATCAGGAGATGCTTCTCGATGGCAATCTTGGATTACCACTTGCTTTCACGTAAAATATTTCTACATTCACGAAACTGTTTTATATTCCTTCCAGCCTGCAAACAGACCAGCAATGTAAGTTTAAAAATAGTCCATCTGGCAAGCTTTACAACGTGCAGTATGATTTGCATAATCCTATATAAAAAATTTATCAAAATACAGTTCAAAGGAAAATACAAATAGAAAATGACGCAGCATACAGAATCTTAATGTAACACAAGTAGCAGCACTCCTCGCATTTTGCGGCCTATCGTGACTTGCTCCCTTTCTCTGGTTTAATAAATAATTCTTGCTACATCAAATGCGAATTCATTTCCATTTTTAAGTTTTGAACCAAACGGAGAAGGACTTAGATGATTTTGCATTTCCTGCTTTATCGCATTTTCTGGAACGCGGTTACGGGCCTTCCATTCTACAGTCTCCTCCACACCGACCGGGCATATTTTCACACAATAAATAGCGGACTACGGCAGCTCATAAGGAGCCGGCAAGGCCTCCAAACCCCCGGCGCGGCAAGGGGCCGCCAGCCACACGCGATCCGCACGGCGGAACCGCAGGGAACACCCTCCCACGAGGCAGGGGCAGAAGAAAGGCCGCAGCCCGCAGCGCCCCCGCCCGCGGGCCCAGCTCCGGCGGGCCAGGCCCGCAGCGCGCTCGACGCCAGCCGGTACTTCCGGCGATGGGCCGCCGCCCTACACCGCCAGCCGGGCCGCCGCGGCCGGTTCCCGCGCGGAGCCGCTGCAGGGCGCGGCCAGCTGCGCAGTTTGCCGCAGGCCTCCCCCCCAGCGCCGGGCGGGGCGGGGGGGGGAGGGGGGGGGGGGGGGGGCGCTGCGGCCGCGCGCCGCGTGTACGTGACCATGGGGGGAGGGGAGGGGCGCGGCGCTGAGGGAAACGGCCGCTGGGGGGGGGGGGGGGAAGGGGGGGGGGCAAGGACGGCCATGACCGCCCCCCCCCCCCCCAGCTGCGGCCAGCGCGTACCTGCAAGTGACCTGCTTGGTCCAGCCGCCTCCTCCCGGCCCCACGACGGGCGGCGGCACCACTGCGAAGTCGAAGGCCGCGGCCGTCGCTCCCGCGGCCGCTGCGGCGGATGTTCCCAGGGCCGCGGCCGCCGCGGCCCCTGCCGTTGTTCCGAGAGCCACCGCCTCCGCCATTGCTGTTTATCCCCCACCGCGGCAGCACCGGAACTTCCGGGAGCACATCCTTCCGGGCGGCGGCGGCGGCGGCGGCGGCGGCGCGGCTGAGTGGAGCAGAGCGAGGGCTGGGCGGCAACAGCCGGCGGGACGGCGGAGGCGCGCGCTGGCCCCGCCCCCTCCTCCCGCGCGCGCGCGGCGCCGAGCGGCGGCTCCGATTGGTGGAGGGGAACACGCGCGCGGGAGCGGGCGGGAGCGCGCGGGGCGGGGGGGGGGGCGCCGGCCGTTACCGCCGCGCGGCCCCGGTGGTTTAATGGCGCGTTGGAACCCGCGGGGGCGGGCGGGGGAAGGGGAGCGGGCCCGGGCCTCAGGGGCCGTGCCGCGCCGCCACCCCGCCAGCCAGCCCTGAGGAGCGGCAGCGCTCGCCTGATGGGGTGGGGCCGTCGGAGACGCCCCGCTGCCGGCCTGGGCTGCGCCGCTTGGGCTGGCTCACTCAGCGGCGGGAAACGGGCCGGGCCCTGGAGGGAGGAACGCGTAACGGCAACGTGGCGCCGGCTGCGGGGCGGGGAGCTGGGAGGAGGGGACGGAACGAGCCAGGGGCGCCTCAAAAGTCCAGGCGGAAAATTGGCACGAGGCCACCAGAGAGCTCAGTGCTGCTAATTCGGGGCGAGAAACGTTACCTCCTTCTGCCATAATAAATTCTGGTTGTGAAACTGGTATTTGCCTGATCTGCTTCATGTCCTTGTCTTCTTACTGCCAAGAGGCTTAAACCGAGTATTAGTCCAAAAAGGCAGCGACAAGCAGGCATGTGGGAGCAAGGTGAAGAGAGAAGTCTGTCAGTGCAATGTTAATTGATATTTTGCATATCTATTTGAAAATAGATTAAAAAATCAAACATATCTAAGCCATCAGTCACTTAAGAAAAAAACTGAAATTAAGCCTTTGTTCTAAAAGCAGGCAGTAGGACACCATCCTAAAACAGCAAGACTTTAGGAAGTGTACTAGAAAGGTCGGAAGAGGTAAATATCTTTTCAGGTTGCTTTGAAACAATGACTTAAGTGCCCTTGAGTGACCTGAGGAATGAGGTAATGTGAATGCACTTGCTGGCATCTTCTGGAGTATGCAGAGCCCTGACCTGGGCAAACAGAACTCAAAAGGAGGTGAAGTATACATTCTGATTGTAAGAGACTTCAAACCAAGGTAAAGGTATGCATCAGAATCAAGGATTGCCAAAAGCTGAATTTCACAGGATTTGTGGGACAGAGGGCCGGCGCGCAGAGACATTTAGTTCTTAGGAATGAACATGGTCGGTTGTATAAGACCAACCTTCACCCAAGACGAGGAGCTGCCATCACATAAAAACCTTGATCCAGGTTCTCTCTGCAGCATTGATAGTCGGGAGCAGCCGCTGCCTCCCTCCTGAGACCGTTGCCAATGTTCATAAATTCGGTTCCACAAATCACTGGTACAAGAACGCCAGGATGTTCAATGGAAAACTGAGCTGTCAGAATCAGGAAGACCTTTTTAAAGACCTATTCATAAGAAGAAAGTTATCTTCTGCACCTGGTTCCATCACAGAGCATTTTTCATGTAACGTTCAACACTGAAACATAAGTTCAAAAACCACACCAGGTTTGTGCATTCAGTCTTACATTCTGTTAGAAACAGCTGGAGGAAAAAATACTTCATATTAGGGAGAAAAGAAATGAATCAAATACTTTATCATCGAGCCATTAAGATAATCTGGAAATTTCTTTTGGAACCATTAGAATGATCTGCTGATAAAAGTGCAAGGATGTAAGCCTTTAAAGATTTAAAGGTTAAATCACTAAAAAGCAACTTTGTCAGGTCTTTGTATTGTTGCCTTACATGGCAGCCCTGGCAAGACAGCTGGTTTCGGGCACCATTGTTCACACAGAGGTAAAGTAAATAAATGGCTAAATAAGTGTGTTCTCTATGATTCTGCACGCCTCTCTCACATCTCCTGGATACTGGCCACCTAGGAGCAAGCTTCACAACAGGGAGACACCAATAAGCATGTTTCAGCTCGCAGAACTGCTGCAGGTTAAGAAACTCTTAGAAATCAGGTACACAGGGAAAGGAAAATACTGTCCCAAGGCAGATGTGACAGTATTAATGTGCCAAATTTATTATTAATTATTAACGTGCCAAAATTAATGTGGAGCTTCTAATTTCTCTAATGCCTTCGGTAGTGACGCCCCTGAGAGAGAAAAGGTTTCAGAGGAGATGGTAACCCAGGAAGGAATCACTCACAGAGGAAAATGCAAGGGTGGCCGGAGGGCTCAGCTCCCAGCAGGCAGTAGGAATTTGCCATGGTGCTTTCTTTGTTCCCAGCCGCTCCCATTTTACCCAGCAACCTGTTAAATATTAACCTCTACTTCTGAGGCCTGGAGGAGGAAGTGCCAGCAGCAAGCACTCTGGACCTCTGCAGGCAGACAGGACTGGAAAGTCAGCTAACGCTGCAGCAAGCAGAAGAGTGAGTTATATGCAGCCTCCCCAGTTTCCTACAGAAACTTTCTCCAGCAGTTTTCTGCGGCTTTCTCTTCTGCAGCCACCTGTGCACTGTAGTCCTGACTGCCGCCCAAGCCCCTGTACCATCATGAGCCGTACATCCCATGTAAGAAACGTGCCAGGAACAGCACAGCCAGCCTGTCTCTCAGGGGGTGTCAGGTATCAAACTGGCCCATTCTCTTTCTGGTTCAGCAAGCCTCAGTGGCTTTTCTAGTAGAGCAAAAGATGGGGTTAGCCCTTGAAAATTGCTCATATAAGCTCTTATTTTCATTGTAATAAACCCAAAAGACAAATCTAAAACCTGGGATGTGCTCAAGACTGCAGGAGTACCCTCAAGAGAGGTGCCTGAGTGGCCCCATTTTGTCTCAGAGACCTACAGGTTCATATAGGAAAGCTGAGCTAGGAATCCAATAGGCTGATTTTCCACTTGGTTAGAGGAGAAAAACGGCAAATCAAGCAACACACTCTTACCCCTAACTTACCTGGTATGGCAGACTGAAATGGGTGCCTGCTGCATAAGCTCATCGTGAGATTATCTTGATCTTGAGAATCGGAATCTGGGTGACCAGCTTGATTACTAAATCATCATCTGGTAGCATGCCAAAAATGTGATAGCCCAGATAGGTTCCTGCATTACTGCAGTCTTTCCAAATAGATCTAATTGAAAGTAAGATGATGCCGTTATAATTTGTGTATATGCTTCAAAAATGTAATTTTACCTACACATTTTCTTTTCAATAGATCTGGCTACCCATCCCCCCAGGAAGAAGATACCATTCACAAAATCTTCAGCACCCATTTATGGTATCTGAGGATGCAGTCTATCATTAGTGCAATTAAATTCCCTGCAGAATGCGTAGCAGAAGTCAGAGGCGAATTGTCTTTGCAACTTAGCAAGCTTTGTTTGAAGTTTCCTTGAATATGTTTAGTTGAAAAGATTGGAGGGATGTAGAAAATGAGATGACATTTGTGATTGCTGAGTTAAACAAAAGTTGCAGGAAAATTCTTTTGGAAGGGACAAGGGTAAAGTGTGAATACTCCTTTAACAATCTATGTTTTACAATTTCCTGATTAATTGTTGCAGTAAAATCAGTTCCCTGACACTGATTGCTTCAGCAATAAGCTAGCAATTACTTTAGCTGGTTTTATGTTATGCATGGAAGTTGCGTAGAATCATGTCTTGTCAATTATCCTGTAAATCAATTCCTTCATGGGTAGCCATTTAGCTCTGACCTCTGCTATTTTCTGTAGACTACAAAATCGAAACATGCATAATGTCTGTGCATTAGATCTCAGAGTATCCTTGCTTTTTTATGAAGGAACAAAGATTTATTAATTTCAAAGTCCTTATTCAAAGCTACCCTAAACCTGTTAGAATAGATTGTCTTTACAGTAGGACACTAAGACAGTTTTTCTCTGTAAACCCAGCTTGTATTCTCAATGTAGCCAGGCATCTGTGTTGTACAGAGTATGGCTACAACTGGCTTTAGACCTACAGCGTTTCTGGCTGGGGAGGCCAAAAGCAGGGTAGAGCTCTCACCCTGAGAAGAAAGAGCTTAACAGCTGCATTGGGCGAAGTTGTGGGAGAGGCATGAATGCAATTCCTCTGCTTTTTAGGAATAAGTACAAAAGGGCTCAGTCTGCACAGGCATTGTTTTAGTGAACAATGAATTCACCGATTAAAAAAAAAAATCTAACAGCAAAGGAATCTGAAAAATGAGAAAAGTCTTTTAGAGAGTGATGGGAAAAATCTGGCAGTGTGTGAAAAAAATAATCAGAGAAGCTTTCCTTGCCCCGTTGTGAAATGGCCCCCTGCACCCTGGGCAGTGAGCAGTTGCAGAGCTCAGCTGCGCCTGTGGTTAATAATAAATGGGCTCTCTCAGCCAGGAGCGCCTGCCTGCGCACCCCCATGCTGCTGCCAGCCCCCCCTCCTCCCGCCTTCTCCTGGGGCTGCCCAGGCACCGCTCCAGTAGCCACCCAGCCTCCCTACGGGAGACGGACGCCCAGAGGTAAGAGACACGCCAGGCCATTGCTCCATGAGGTCGGATGCGCCGGATCGATCACGAGGGGAGGCGAGCAGGGACGGTTTGGAGGAGGGAGGAAAGGCGGTCTGTGCTAGAGCTGCCCGAAATCCACTAGGAATCTGCAAAGTTTTGTTACAAGGTGAAAGGTCGGACGGGTCTCACTGCAAAACTCGCCAAGCTTCAAAAACCTTTCAGCCAGCTCAGGCTGAGTGTTGGCTGAGTTTCCAGCAACCATCAGCTAATTCATATTGGGTTTCAGGTGGTGACCAGCTGGTTTTTATCCACCGGCCAACACAGCTCGGGCACTCCTGGCTGTTGTGCTTCAGAGTTTGGGGGGTTGTTAAGATTCAGAGCACAACTCGAGCAGCTCAACCCATCCTTGGCGTAACCTTGTTGGCTTAATGAATTTATTCCAAAGCTGACTTTGCCCTGGAGAGCGAGGGGTGTGTACACACACACACACACACACACACACACAGAGTGATACCATAACATTTGCATGAACCGCTCAGGCTGCTGGCTGCTGAGCTTAGCAACGCACAGGCAGATGTTGTAAATGTAAAGTAAGAGCTTTTCCCGCTTTTCTGTCATGATATGACTCCATAGACTTAATTAAGTTTTTTGTCCTTAAAAAGGATTTGGAAAGTGGAAAATCTTACTGTTTCAGTCAGGTGTGTATTATGTCTAGCTGAATGAGTCCCTCTTTTCCTGCATTACACAGCCCAAGCTGTCCTGTGTAGCTGAAGTCTTTAGATTTTGGCAAAAATACTTTTCCTGGCTGTAAGATGTTTCTGTATAGCTGTAGTGCCACACACTGTACTGAGATCAGAGCCATGTTCTGCTAAGTGTAACATGAACACAGTACTGTATTCTAATTAATTTGCCATCCAAGTTAACAATAGGTACAAAGGACTGAAGAAAGAAATCCTTTCCTCTCGTTGGAGGCCTATCCCCCTTGAGGAATATGGCCAAATGCCCAGGGAAAATAAGTGAAACAAGCCAGGCAACGAGTGAAACTGCGCTGAGGCCCAGACCAGACCAGTCTCTTAACCTTTGCAACTCTCTCCCCCTCTTTTTCTGTTTGGAAATGAATTTAATTAAAGTGAATAGGAGTTGCTAAGAGACCAGAGGAGTTCTGGAGTTTGTTGCTGGGGCTGAATTGCCACTCTGCTTCCAAAGCTTTGCGCTAAGAAGGATGATGTAACATGAGCCTACATAAAGCACCACCGGCCCTAAGGAAAGCTGGTCTTTCCTCCTTAGAGTTACAGTCTGGTTTACCACTTCTCAGCTCCTTTCTTTATTTTACCGAACTGCTTGTTTCCTCCTAGATACTGGCAAAAATCAGGTTCATCTCTTTACAGCATTCTTCTGCCCTGTAGATTTCTCCTTGTGATCTTTCACGTTGGAGGTGGCAGTGGCAGAGCCTGTAATTTATCATGAGCAAGTAGTTTTGGAAATTAAAAGGTTGTCTACTTCTAAACTCCCTGTAGTTCGTTACTCCTCATCCTTTCCTCTGCTCCACTGTGATTTCAGCCCAGCATTGACAATGGGTCAGGTAAATTCTTCCAGCTCGGTTTCCGCAGCTTAACATTCTGCTTGGACACCCTGGCTCATGCTTGAAACACCAGGAGAATCTCCAGGCAATCTGGGCAAGGGTAGTTTACCTTCCAAGATCAAGGCAAGAGATGATATGTTTAGCTTCACATAGTCACATCATCGCTAAATTACTTCCATTTTTACCTGACTTTTGTTATCTCAGGACCATCTGTAGGCACAAGATGATTAGGAAGATAACCTATAGCCTGGGAAGACATGTGTCCGCTGCAGCATGTGGGACCACCCAGGTGAGAAGATTTCTGCATGGTGAGTAGCATATTCAGAAACAGTTCCTGGGTGGCAAGCATTTTCCTCATCTGAATGCATCAGGGACCTTGCTGCCAGTATTCTGGGAGCAAAGCAAAGAGTAACAATAGTCTTGATGCACCATAGTCTTATATTAAGTTACTATGGTATCCTTAGTGCTTCCACTCTTTTAAAACATAATCGTTGGGCATGGTTGCAGGGCTCACTTTGTTCACAGTAATGTTGATTTAAAGTAATGTTACTGGAACCGCTGACAACCCAGCTGCAAAAATGGTGTCAGAGGAGCATTTAGTGATGATGATGAGGGTTGTTATTAATATTAACAGTGGAGGTATTTTGCAAATATTTCACTTACCTAAAACACAGCTTTAGTCTTCGTGAAGTTATTTGTGAATTCACTCTAAAGAACAGCTGAAGAAGGGAATAAATTTATTGTGATGATGACAATTTGCCTTTTATAAAACCACTCAGTAGTTACTGCAAATACCCATGCAAATAATTCAATTTTCTGTGTTTATCCTCAGGTGCTTATTTCAAGATTCAGCCCTCAGTACAGGAAGCCCTGATGGAGGGGAGACCAGTTGTAGCCTTGGAAAGCACCATCATTACACATGGCATGGCCTATCCTCAGAATCTGAGGTGGTGGATTTTGATGTTCCTCATTCAACGAAGTTGTAAGAATGAGGCATATAATTGGTGGATTGGTATCAGTATTCTTGGTCAAGCTAAAACCCTTGTAAGAGCAAATGGAAATGTCAGGTTGCTAGGCATGCAGAATATGAGCTCAGGTGTAAAACAATTGTATCTGGACTTTTAAGGACACATATGGGGTACCTATTTGTCTCCTTATCCAACACCTTAAGTTTCTGGCTTCCTTTAAAATGTGGCAGCAGCTGATGTCATCACTTGCTCTAAAAGAGAGCTACCAGCCTTTTTGGCTGCATAGTTTGCACAGACATTGAAAACACTGCGGTTTCTTCTGGTATATCTTTTGTAATGCAAAAAGGATTGGAACACAATAGTGAAGTCTGTTCCTTAGCATGTCACTCAGAACAGCTATTGTGAGAGCTGCTGGTTCCTCTCGCTGCCTTGTGTACCCCACACAGAAAACGCCCCACTTCTACCCTTTGTTTATTGATGTTCAGTAGACTTGTGTTTCACCGAGTTATGGTGCCACAAATCACTTCACTCTCCCCTCCATCCTTGCTTCCAGAAAGCACAGGAAGGTTTCAGTATTGATTTTCCATCTTGCTTTTTACCTGGCCATTATTCTGCCTGACATTCTGTCTTAGAATGAAGCTCTAAAAACTCGGTTTTGGGGAGGAGGTAGTTTCAGTAGTTAAAGATCACCTAGCATATCTACAGATAGCTCAAAAAGGGAGAAGAAGCTGCTCTTAAAAAGAATAGTGTATGAATGATCAAGTATAAAACCTGCAAAGGTTAGAAAGACCTAGTGTGCAGCCCTAGAGTATCCTCAGACTGCAGCTTTTTGGCACTGTTACTCTATATGTAACTGCTTGTATTGTGAAAAATATATCCCAGTCAGGACATTGACCAGGGATATATTGAGGGACATTGAGCAGGGCTTGAATTACCTGGGGTTTCTGTGAAGGTCTATGATCTCAGACAAATAACAGGTAATAGATACAGAAAGGTCCTATTTTGAGAAGATCCCTATTTTCAGTAGCCTATTTGTACAACCAGATTTGTCTGCAAACCAAGTGATTTTTCTCAACAATGAAGCACAGAGCTTGGACATTTCTGTCCTGTAAATGGGGGTCTGCACTTCTGCAAATTCAAGTGCAAAGACTTCTGCCATTAGGAAGATACAGAAGAGGAACTGGACTTCACTGAAATCCCGAGAACTGTATAAAACTGGAAACTGGGAATGATGGCCAAATACGGCAGTTTTCTTGATTGTTTGCCTCACTAATTTTGTCATTGTTGTCTTGTTCATCTTATTTTAGCATGGCCAGAGAGGTGGAAGAAATTGTAACAACACACGGAGCAGTGCCAGCCACTGTAGGTATTTTAAGGGGTCAAATCCATGTGGGACTCACAGACGAGGAACTTGAGTTCTTGGCAAGCAGTAAAAATGTAGTTAAAGTGTCTCGGAGAGATCTTCCTTTCGTCCTCAGCCAGGTATGGTATGCAGACTTTCTATTGTGGTGTTTTCTATATGGCAATAGTATAGTGCTCTCCAGCTTCAAGCCAGGTGGCTTTTAAACCTCTTGAAAATATCATGTAAAGTGGTGTCTTACTGGTAAGCTCAAACGTGTCCTATCTAGAGTCAGAAACAGAATGAGGGAATAACAGCCATGAAATACAGCTCCTGAAAAGTCATTCTGGATTGGCTGGCAAGCCATGAGCACTTGGCTAAGAATATTCTTACTGGCATGATAAGGCATCATTGCATTACGTGTTAACTATATGACATGCAGTCCATCCCGAGGAACACACACAGTTCTTAAGGTCACCCTAGCTGCCCATGAAGCCTTTGGGTTGGAAAGCCCTGGAGAACAAAGGCCTTTGCTGTCACCAGGGCAAGAATGGTTTACGTAGCAAGGACAGTGATTCCTCTGCAGTTTTGCCCAATAGAATATCAGAATTTCACCTACCAGCTGGCAAGAGCCAACTGTTGTGACATTTCTGTGTAATAGACCACAACCATAGCTGCCTGCATGTGGTATTCTTGGGCCACTCTGGTGCTGACTGCAACTGGCTGTCCCCTGACAGGGCTTGTCTGGTGGCACTACAGTGTCTGGAACAATGATTGCTGCACACAAAGCAGGAATCCCCGTGTTTGTGACAGGCGGCATAGGAGGTGTCCATCGGGGAGGAGAGAACAGTAAGAAAATCAATAAATTCTACTTCGCTCTACGTTGCTACTGTTTTATTTAATTCCATCTTTTTCCTTTTTCCCAGTCTGTCCTACAGTAACTGTCCACTCAGAAGAGTGAAGCTATCATTCTTCTTGACCATATTATGGTTGTTTTCTTCCCAGTATCTCCTTTCCAGAAGCTTCTGAATATTCCTCTCAAGCACTGGCCAGTTGTTAAGAGGGTGGGAGTTTCTCTTTATGCTTTGCTTACTCAGTTGTATGGATATTGTTTGCTGGTGCAACAGGAGCTGACTGTACCTCTCCCAGTTTGTAGTGGCTGGGTAACCTGATACTGGCTACCGAGCACAGTGTTGTTATCGACTCTCAGCTGAGGAGAAAGAGAGTCTTACCAAAGAAGAGACTTAGGCCCTGGTCCATGTTAGAGGTGTGTGCTCCTCTCTGGAAAATGGCCCAGCCTTGGCAGTGAAGTTTGTGACCTTTAAGTACCTTCTCTCTTCTTAGATATATTCCTAGCGTAACGTAAGCACCCTGCTGGATGCCATCCCTTTCAGATGTGATGTAAATTCCAGACCAGGGAGTTTCCTGAGGTCTGCAAAGCTCCTGTGGCGCTTTTTTTGCCGGTGATGTCAATACCAACATCAAAATTACTTAAATTATATTCCATCTCCTTCAATTTTGTCCTTGCTTTATAACACTTTCTTTTTTTCTTTTATACCCTTTTTTTGCACGCTGTTTATTGATGTGATCAAAGAGCTGAGAGATACAGTGCAAGCCTGCACCTCTGCCTTAAGCCATGTGACTTCTTTTTGTCAATATCTCTTACAATCTCAACACCTAAAGGCATGATCTAAACCTGTAATACTTGTTCATGTATCTAAATGGTTACAAAAGCAGGCAGTGTCATCCCAGGCAGATATAGTTTTTTAAGAGGACAGATCACATCAGTTTGGAGTACAACACAATCACCACCCAACGGCTGCTTGTCCCTTGACAGGTCTGGATGTGAGTGCTGACTTGACAGAGCTAGGAAGAACGCCAGTTGCTGTTGTATCTGCAGGAGTCAAGTCTATCCTTGATATTGGCAGGACACTGGAATATCTGGTAGGTAGCATGGGCTGCTGAGCCTGAAAGCAGATAATGTTGTATTTTGTGTACAGAACACCCAGTGGTGTTGGGGTAGGTATTAAGCATTTTTTAAAATGTCTGTTGAGAGGACATGAAGCCATATTTACGTTACTCTAGTCCTGGAGCTGTAGAAATGCTGGGCTGCTCCCTAGCATAAAGCAAGGGGCTGTGCCAGCAGCTATTCCAGCTGAGGCCAAAGGCAGCGCTAGCCACGCCATGTTTCTCTGCCCTTAGACTTGCGTTTCTGGGAGAACACTCCAGAACTGATGGATCAGGCAGGCTAGATCCATCAAACACTAAAATAAAAATCAGAATTAAAATGGGAATCAAGATGATTTTTAATAGAGTCACTTTTTAAGGTTTGGTATGTTGGAAACCACCAGGGCCAGCACTTCAGGTGACAGCCGACGTCAATACTTCTCAATCATTTATATTCCTGTCAGCTCATGACATGTCTTCAGATCACAGGTTGTTACCTTGGACTCAGTATTGTGCTAATGGCAGCTGTGTGGCTTTTGATCAGCTCCGAGCCCAAGCAAAAGACGTGCATGTCTCCTGTGCCTCAGTAAGCCAGATTCTGTCTAACCAGCTACCATGTCTGGCTCTTTACTTTGAAAAATGTTGGTGATAGAATAGAATAGAATAGGATGTATAAAAATAACCAAACCCTGTGCTAAAGAAAAGTAGTTTCTAGCTGGGTAGAAGGAAAATGTGCTATTTTTTTGGTGGGTCCCCTTTCCCTCCACTGATTACCCTCTTGTCTCACCTTCACTGCTGCAGGAGACTCAGGGAGTCTGTGTAGCTGCCTTTGGAGAGTCAAGGGAGTTCCCAGCCTTCTTCTCACGCCAGAGCGGTTTCCAGGCACCATATCACGTCCGGGATGAAAAGGAGGCAGCTGAACTCATTGGTGTGTTTCAGAAGGGAAAGGCCCATGTAGGGCCCTGGAAAAGAGGGACACAAAAATCACCTTGGATGAGGCACTTTCTTTTTTAACTTTGGAGAAGGGTTGTCCCAAAACCCAAGCCATCCCACCTTCCCCATTCCTGCTTCAGTGTTTTGAATACAAAGTACCAGGGAAGTTCAGTCTTTACAACAAGTTTTTTAGCTAGCTGCAGCCACCTTGGCATGTCCATACATGTTTTGTTCACACTGGTGAAGTGAAGGGAACATGTATGTTAATGTGTTTACAAAAACAGGGCCTTCAGAAGTAGAATTAGTTTTCTTTATTTAAAAAAAAAAAAATTCTTTGCCCCTTTTATTGTACAGACAGACTCAAAACAAATAGGCAGATGTAGAGTGATTGGTAGCTGGAAAAGAACCTGTCCTTGGGTCAGCTAAGAAAAGGAGCTCCAGCTCTTCACCCCACTCCCACTCCCACTCTCCTCTGTCCTGTCCCTTCAGCATTTGATTTATCCAAGGAGAACTGCTAATGATCTGCCTGTCCTCTCCCAGCCAGCGCTCTGGGGCTAGGCCTGAGCAGCGGGGTGCTGATAGCCGTGCCCTGTCCCCAGGAGCGAGCTGCCTCAGGCCAGGTGATGGAAGAGGCCATCCAGCAAGCTCTCAGCGAAGCCAGGTGAGAAGCAACCTAAGCCTTGTCCTTTGCTCACCCAGTGGTCACGGGGAAGTAAACAATTCCAGGGACACTGCTGCAGGGGCTGTAGCACAGCTTAACTGTGGGCACGGGTGAGCCCACAAGATGCTTTCAACCATAGTTTTACCTAACCTGAATCTTGTTTATAGGACTTTTTAGGGTATGTGGTTAAGGAGATAAATTATCTGCTAGCAGCAGTGCTGCTTCTTTGATGTTGTTTCAGCTCAGTCATCTCATCTGCAGGCATTTTCTTTACATTTGCAGGTCCAAAGGGATCACAGGCAAAGAACTGACACCTTTTATGTTACAGAAGCTCAGTGAATTAACTGATGGGAGGTCACTGGACTCCAGTATCCTTTTACTGAATGGGGGGGTGGGGAAGGTACTCCAGCGTATTTCATATCTCTTCTGATAACGCTTGGTAGAAAATGCTGTCACTTTATTGACAGTCTAGCAAGGGGCAAACACTTCAGTATCTGGAGATGAGAGCTTATCAACTGCATCCTGCTTTTTCAGGAACACCTTATTCACTTTTGCATTAAAAATTGGAGGCCAGCACAGACAGCAAGTGGTCCCGAGCCCAAAGAGATCCCTCACATCTGATCCCCAAGCTTGCCTGCTCTGTGATGGAGTCTCAGGACACCATTGTCTGTGGTGGAGTTGCTCACTGGAAGGTACCTGGGCTTCCCAGAGCACTGTGCTATACCTCACATTGCCTTATCCAATTCTTCACATGGGTGCAGAGTAAGAGAAACTTGGAAGAAAACCACCCCTTGGTGGGCCAGAATCCTCTTGCACAGGCAAGAGAAAAGCAGATCTACTGGCTGGGATGCCAGTGTAGGATCTGGAAGAGCTGGATTCACATCCAGGCTCTGCTGCCAGCCCTCTAGGAGACCCGGTCAGTCAGGGCAGATTGATAAAGGCATTTTTGGATATTAGAGCTGTATGCAGCCACAAAGTGGGGCTTTCAAAGCCTCTGATACTCTGCTCCCAGTGAAACTGCTGAAAAAATTGCTTATAGAGTCTTGACAAAAATCTTGGTAGGCATCTCTTTCTGGAAAAGCCAGCCAAGATCCTCAAAGGGTTTTAGACTTTCGGCTCTAGTTTAAGTACTTCACCTTCTCTTTTTCTCTGTGAAGCCTTTACTTCCATTCCCTATCTGTCAAATTGAGATGACAGATTCCCTCTCTGTGGACACAGGGGGAGGAAGGTGAGAAAACTTAAAAAAATTCAGGGTGTTCATGCAGTATTGTAACCCAGTATGTGTGTCCCCAAAGGATTATGGTATAGGGGGATCAATTCTCATAGCATGTATTTTCTGCTTTCTCCCTCTAGGCAGTTCCTGCGTAGGCTTCTGACAGGTCAATTTTGCTGCTATTTTTTCTTTTCCTCAAAGAAATGCCAAACAGACCTTGCTCTGATCCAGAACAATGCCAGGGTGGGCAGCTGTATTGCAGTGGCCCTGAACAAACTACAGAAAGCCAGAAGGAAGGGGAAGCTGCCTTGGCAAGAGGACACAATCCTACCTCAACCAGTGAGTCTCCTGCTGTCCTCCATATAATGCCTCTCTGCTGACAGCACGGGATAAATTTATATCTATTCCCAAAAGTAAAAGGTGACTCAGCCAGAGGCCAATCTTTCTGATTCATGCTAGCAGACATTCTCTCTTTAATATTTTTTATTCTTCTCAGATAAATATCCTCTCCTCCTCCCCTTATCCACATTTACAGGGAATAAAGACTGACAGTGGCCTAATCCCATAAAGTCTTAGACCATTAAATCCATTAAAACTTTAATCACCTTTTCACCTTTTACTGTGCCCTTACATACAACTTCAACTGTATTGCCCTCAGTGCCAGGGAACTCGTGACTACAGGAGTAGACCTGGAAGAGGATGGAGTGAGATATTTTGAGCTGCTGAGCCTTACACGTTTTATAAATATCTCTTTTGGCCTCCTGCTCATGACTGCCAAAATTACAAGAGGTACAGAATATCCCAAACAAGATCCATTATAACCCTAATACTCTATTCACTATCTTGGATTTTGTATGTGCCACATAATTTACAGGAAATCTATTTTAGGTAGTCTTTAGAGAGCTGAAAAATTTTCTAAAACCCATTTGCGATAGGATTTGTCAACATAAAAGAGGGCAATGACTCCAGAGGCAATAACCCAGCATTTGATGGAACGAGAAGAAAAAGCTCTATGTCCCCAAAGAATCTGGAAACTTCCTGTTTGTGGAGCTGTACTGCTTTTTCTGGCTTTGTAGAACAATAAGACAGTGATCCGTAAAGTGTCACTGGGTATGGCAATTTCTTCTGGGAGCTTGCGAGAAATGACTGCATTTTTCTGCCCACTTTTTCCCATTTTCTTTGCTTTCTTTTTATTTTTTTTTTTTTCCCCAACACAGCAGTGCTTAAATGTTTCTGAGGTTTGGTATGGCAGAAATTGTCCCAAGAGAGATGGCTTCAAGGACACTGACACAACCAGACCCATGCAACTTCTTATATTACTCTACCACTACACAGAGAAACTGCCAGCACCCATATATGTACACAGTAACATCCCACCTGCCATGCTGGGGCTGGCTATGAGCAGGCATAATTCAGAAAGCAATATATGGAAGAGATTTAGATTCTAATCAGGTTTGTACAGACCTGTGTCTAGCCATCCAAACTGAGCACAGGGCTTCACACTGTAAATTAGACAGCTCTCAAGAGGGTGGGAAAAGTGACTAGGAAAAGCAAAGACTTGGAAACTTTTTCCTCAAGTCCTTCCAACTGCTGTTTACCTCTTTCTTCCCTCTTCAAGGTCGTGATTGGAGGTATCAACGTTGACTTTATAGCCAAGGCACAGAACCCTGTCATCCTGGTACTGTATCTATAGCAGTTTTCTTAGCATCACTGTCATTTCCAGCTACTTTTACAGGAGTGTCAAGCCAAAGAGGGGTGGGGGGGATGGTGGTATGATGCATGATATCCACATATCTGTATGCACACACATGCACAAACCTGGGAGGTGTAGTGCTGCATTTGGTGTGTTGTCTAGGTGGGCAATGGAGTGATACATACTGACCTACTCTGCTCCTGTGCTGAAAGTCACTATCCCTACCACTCAGGACAGGGACAGAGCAATGTATCATCCTTACAATCTCCACATATGACTTTGGCCTCTACAGTCTAAGTTAAGTTACCTTGGGGATATTCTCTGATGCCATAAGCCCAAATTGCTCTTTTAGCAGAAGAGCTGCCCAGGGTGCTCTCGAAACACATATGCAAAGAACTAGAAGCAATAGGTGGAGATCCTCACTGTGCTATGACAACCTCTAATTTAAGGACAGACCCTATAGGGAGAAAATGCCTAGGTAAGAGCCAGGTCTGGCCACCTGGGACTGTCTTGGCTATGGAAAGCAGCATGAATAGGAGCAAGAGTCTCCACAGTGGTAAGAAACCTTTGAGAAAAGTAATACTGACACAGATACAGCTAAACAAGAGAGTCAACTTCCTCTGTCATAAAGGATTTGAGTCACAAAAAAAAAAAAAAAGAAAAAGATTGCTTAAAAAAAAATAGAACATTTTAAATGTTACCAGACCTTCTTCCTCTCAATTTTGTTTGATCAAGAAACAACCAAGCAGCTAAAGTGGAACAGACCTGGGACTTCCCCATGCAAATGACAGCCATTTGCATAGTCTGTAAATTTTTGTTGAGCTATATGAAGTACTACAGATTGAGTGGTGAAGCTTGCTCAGAAGTTGTTTGGTGTCTCAAATTACTCTTTTTTTTTTTTTTTAACTCTATTTTTCCTGCCAAGGCAGGAAACTCCTGCCATCAGATGGGGCAGTCTGTGAAGACCTCTCAGTCAGGGAAAGACGTGCTGGGGAAGAAGTCCTTAAGGAAGTTGGCTATTCAGTGATACAGAGGCAGAGGCCAAAAAGTATTATAATGGTCAATGGTGACACATGCTGTGGCATCAGCTATGAAGGCTTGCAAAACCAAAAGTTCAACTGCTTCAGCTGTGATCTAACTGATAACATACATACCCCACACTCAGCTATCAGGACAAGGAGCTAAGCTGTGTCCAAGGGTGGGCAGCCACCCCGTGGCATCAGAAGTGAGTGCAGATCCCTGGACCACCCAAGGCATGGTGAGGGGCCAAGGGCAGCTGTAGACCCCCCTGGGAACAGCTAAAGTTGGAAAAGGAAAAAAGGAGATTTTAATGTTGCACAAAAAAGTGAGGCTTTAGCTGCCCTTCTGTATAGCAATGAGCCCTAGAGCTGATGGTCCATTGTGGCAGCTACCCAAATGCCAAGCTGCAGGAGGATTTGGGAACTGAGAGCCAAAACGTTCCTGCTGACAGCTGCTGTGGTTAGGCACAGAGGAGAAGGCACTCTCAACAGCATTGCTTTGTTTTGGCTTTTAAGGACAGATTTTTTCAAAGGGCTCAGCACCCAGCAGGCCCCACCCTTATGCATGCTGGATTTGTTGCAGAGCACTGGGGTACTCAGACCTCATTCTGTCTCAGCAAGAAAGCAACCGTCATCTGTCCTGGTTGTCATTCCCACAGGGCTTTCAAGGCTATCCAGAAACAAAATGCTTTATAAGTAGCTATCAGACCTGCAGATAAGGATGCATGGTCTTGCTCAGAGAAAGGTGTTAGAAGCAGCATTATGGTTATAACTCTCTCAGAATACCCAGAAGTTGGGCAGAGTCTCATTTTATGTTAGGAATTCAAACTTCTTAGGACATGGAAGAAGGTCCCAGAGACTCAATTCTCAAACATTGCCAGAAAGCATCAGCCCATTTTCACCTAAGTTTTTACATCTCAGCCAGCCTCCACCTGAACACAATGTAGAAGGGATACCTAGTACCACTCAAATTTGGAGTTACCAGCTGAGCTGGCAAGGTACAATGAAAGCCAGTCATTTTCTTCAAAAGCAGGCTGCTAGTTTCTCTCTCACTGCGCCCATCTACTACTTTAAAGCTCTGTGGGGTTGTACAACAGCACCCACAGCTGGGTCCCTGAGTGGGAGGCTGGTACATCTGCTGTTAGGGCAAGGCTTGGTGTAAAAAACCTGAAACTCTGCCTTCGGGATGTGTGGAGGACTAAAAGAGAAGGCCAGTGTGCCAGACAATGAAAGAAGCTCACGAGTATTTTCAACATTCCTGCAGGCACCATTTTTGAAAAACAGATAGTGGAACTACATAAAATAGAGTTTGTGCTCATTACTGATGGCAGTTAGTAGCCTCTTTTAACATTGAAATCGGGGCCAGTGTTCAAAGCCATGTTGTTTGACTTGCCTAAACAAGAATAATTGCTTTTTACTTTGGAGTGGGTTTTTTTGGTGGTGGTGGTTTTTGGTTTGGGTTTTTTTTTTTTTCCCTTGGCTGCCTCTATTATGGCTAGTGAGCTTCAGAATTAAAATAGGCAAGCTCAGTGCTTTCGAAATCTGCAACACTCAACAGGAGACAGTTGCAGATGGAAATATCCTCATTCCTGGCAGTACCAGTGGCAATTCCCAGGGAGCATGAGCAAATGTAACAGAGGGGCATTTGGGTTAATAAGGAGTGACAAGTAGTGGAAAGATGGACAGAGGCCATAGGTTGCTTATATACATGCAGCTCTGCTCAGGTGGTCTGAGCAGATCAGGGCTTGGAAAGCTGCCAGACAGAAAAGCAAAGGCAACCAAGAATTAGCACCAAGTCTTACAGACTACAAAACTGGAGAGTCAAGGCGAACAAAAACAGCCTGGAGGTCAGAAGAGAGTAATAAAAGAGCATATTTAAATGGGAGAGCAGCCTCTTACAGTCATAGGACTGGATGCAGAAGAAAGCATTGTGTGCAAAGGACAGATGTACAGCTTCACACAGGGGAAGAAGAAGGGTCCTTGGGGAGCTTTGGTATGAGTTTTGGGAACGCCCAAGAACAGTGATGGGTTGCAGGCAGAATATTTCTTACTGCGAGACGGCAATACATTTATTTAAGATAGATAGTGGTGTTCACAAGCAAGAAAAATGTGTAGTGCAGGGGTATTCTGGCACACCTGGGCTAACATGGGGCAGAGAGAATTTGAGCCAGGAGCTGCTGTGTGTAGGCATGCACACACTTCAGCGCTTGCCACCCAAACACTCGACAAACTCTTGAAAGCTCTGACTTATCCAGAACGGTGGAGATCATTATGACCTCCAGTGGCAAGCTGTCTTCAGAAATGGAAAGTACGTTTCAGGATTTTATGAAACAAGAGCTTTAAAAACATTTGATAGCCAGATTAAGCCCAAACTGATCTGAGCACTTACTGATGTAACTCTTGTGGCAGAAGAATTGGAAGAGGAGACGGGTGAGGGATTGCTTGTGCTCTGACAATTTGGGTGTTTGTGACAGACTGACAGATGGACAGAGGAGTGGAAGGCAGAGGCAAGAGAAAAGAGAAGTTGATAACCACACAGGTGGAGAAGAAGGGTATTTTTGATGAGGGAGATGTTTGGGAAGAGAAGAATAAGTGAAAAAGTATTCAGACACTGAAACAGATCCTTCCATGAGTAAAGTACAGAGGCAGTACAGGCGAAGGTAACACATCTCATTTTACTTTCAAAGAGGAAAATAAATAAATAAATAAATAAACCAAACTGCTTAAAGGGAATGCTGGGTGGCCTGGAAGGCAGCTGCAGACCCCATCAGGGCTGGGTCAGCAGCTCTGGAATCCCAGTGCTATTGTGAGCAAGTAAGTTCAGAGGGCTGCTTTTATCGACTGAAACACTCATTAACATTGTTCTAAGAGGTCTTAGCAAATAAGACCAAAACAGCAATACATGGGGAGATCAAGCAGATCTCCTGTCTTAGGAAGTGGGCCTTTGTCATCAAGGTTGAAGCCTGTAGATGGCTGTAGAAGTTTGTATTGCCCTCAATGTGGTAGATAGGTGCCTTCTGCTCCCTCTAATTGCTGACCTATGTTTCAGCAATATCGACTTCACATGTTAATGGAGACATAGCACCTATGCCAAGCAGCCCTCCAAGTTTTGCCAATTAACAATTTATTCTTCCAGGGTGGTGGGCAAACAAATGCTGGAAGAGTGAGACAAACCTTTGGCGGCGTCGGAAGAAACTTGGCAGGTGCCTAATGCTTGGGTTTGCCTGTGGGTGCGTGCCAGCTGTGATTTGTCCTTTGGTAGTCCTTCAACAGCAGGAGCTCCTGAATGCTGTTAAGATCTGGGACACATTAGGCAATATACCAGTGGGCAGACTGCCTGGAAAAGGCAGGGGCCATTCCAAGAAATAAGAGGGGAGGGAGTTGGGTTCAGGAAAAGAAAGGTCCACAAATATGAAGTTAACTAGCACATAGCACAGTGACCCCAAATCAAAGTTAAATAAGCATCAGTGATCTCCAGTGACTACTGAACAGCCTGGCCCTCAGCACTGAATGAATGCCAGGTTATAGTTGCAACCGAAGTATGTTTTGAGCAAGAATTTGAAAGGAATAAGCTTATTCCAAGATGATCATGCATGCACCATGGACAAGAGGAACTGGGGCACAGGAATTATGGTAGAAGAAAAAGGACTACAGTCCTTGGCAACAGGAAAGGATCACGCTGTACCTGGTGCTCTACCACAAGCAGCAGCAGACCAGTGTTTGGGTACTGAAATTAGCAAGGGCAGATTGCAAAATTATTTTAGGATTATTCTGGCTTTTTGACCTTTCCCAGATCTTCCTAACACAAATCTACTACCACTTCAGATCACAAATGGGGAAGATCAAGGGGGGAAAACAAGGCCACCCATGCCACCCGCTGAGGTATAATTTATGGTAACTTGGAGGGAGAGGAAGAAGGGTTTCCTGTGAATCCGTTCAGATTCAGTTGTTCTAGTAAAATAGCATGGTGGGAACAGCAGTGTGGGAAGGCCAAGCACAGAAGCAATGTGAGAAAGCCCACATGCCTGTGATGATAAAGGAGATGATGCCAGGGACGTGCAGAAGTTTCTTTCCCCTTCTTCTCTTTTCCTCCACTCCCAGATGTTCCAAAAAATGCAGAGAATTCAGAGTGCCAGTGCAGCAGGCAGACATAGATCATCCCACTCAACCTCAGCCCGTCATTTGCAGCAGCTGTGGCTGAGTTTCATCTTGAGCGTCCTTCTAGACAAGGATTGATGGGCATTAAGTTTTCTGGGAGAAGGCTTTCCTACAGACACTCATCCTGCACAGGCTGTCACTCTGTTCACAGTATCTGATGGATTTATTAATATCTTTTGTTTCCATTTGCTTTTTAGACTGCTTAAGCCGTCTTGGACAGACTCCTCTCTTTTTATCAGCTGTGGGGAAGGATGAACATTCAGAGTCCGTCCTGCACTACTGTCACCACATGGTATGTTGCACAGTAGTGGCACCTCAGAAGCATGGAAGTGATGATGTTACATAGAAGGAAAAGTCTTCTCAACCCTGGCAGACAAGAGCCACCTTCCATCAGGCTAAGAGTAGAATAATTCAATGCTCCTTTAGTTACAGACAATTAGAAGGCAAGGAGCCACCCCCCAAAATACAGGCTAGATGTATGTCCCATTTGGAGTCTGAACCATGGGGTCTGAATTCAGCTCCAGGAAGTGGTGCTTGAAGGAGAAAGAGAGGTAAATCAGGAGGAACCATGAAAAAAATCTAGTAAGGCCTAAGCACAGCCAGAAATATGTAAACCCCGACCCTGAGAATAGACAAAGCAATGCCGAAATCAGCCTGGTTTGGCTAAAGCATAAGACAGAGAAAACCTTGAAATGGGAACCCAGGCTGGGCACCTCCCAGGTTCAGAGGAGTAGGGTCCTCCACATAGCTGTACACCCCTAACTGTGCACCAGAGGAATACCTGACTTCAGCAGCAGCTCATCCACCAAGGTCAGGGAGCCAGGAGCAGCAGGAGCTCACCAGGGGCAGCAAGGCAGAACATCACCATCCCAGCAGGGAGCAGAGAAAGCCAGGAGGGCAGCCCTAACCTAGGGCAGCAGGCACCTCCACAGTGAAAAGGCAGGACTGAAGAGAAGCGAGGAGAGGGGGTGTAGGTAGAGCCCCCAGGTGAGGCTGGTCAGGGCTATTAAGGCCTATTACTGCCCTCAGGACCCTGGTATCCAAACAGAGCACTTGGGGCCTTAGTTCTGCCTACATGAGCAACTCAGTAAATGAAGCAATTACATTAACTCTTTTTTGGTTTATAAAGGCATCCTAGCAGCAGGTCTATAATCCTTCCTCTACCCAGCACAGCACAGTTTGTGTTATCAAAGTG
The DNA here is from genome assembly GCF_031877795.1 of Strix aluco. Taxonomy (NCBI): domain Eukaryota; kingdom Metazoa; phylum Chordata; class Aves; order Strigiformes; family Strigidae; genus Strix; species Strix aluco. Next base: position 12,916,458 of record NC_133935.1, read on the forward strand.
AACAGTCTCCTAAGGGAAGATGGACTTGCTGGACAGCCACCAAGCAATCCTTGACTGTGACAAAACACATTACCATCAGTGTTGGAGAGGACCCTTTCCTTAAAACCTCCAACTTTCCTGTGAACTACTGGGGGGGGGACGACACATTTCTTTGTCCACATGTATATCCCATAAAATGCCCTGAGTTCTCTAAGCAGGTCGTTCACAAGACCCATAGAGGAAGGACGCCTCACAGTTACTCTGTGTCACTGCTGTAAAAATGGCTCCAAGGCTGCCCTCAAAGTCAGGCTCTGCAGTCAGCGAGGTGGCTAACATAACCGCTAGCTGGAGCGTGCCATCAAGACATGGCAGCATGTCGGCAGGCCATCGAAGTGTCACACAAGCTATGGGAATGGATGGCTGGAGCAGGCAGGGCTTCAGACCACTCTTCCGTTACAACAAGGACACAACTGCACAGCAGAGAGCTGTCACTCTCATTACTAAATGATTTCTTTAAGCTGTGGCATTTGTTGCATTGCAAATATGAAAAAATAGCCATCTGCCAGCACTGTCTAGACTGAGATACCTCTGAAATGTTGTTCATCTCAAGGGAGAAGGGAGGTTGAAGGGAGAACAGCAAGCTGGGCTACTGATCAGGTGGCCACAGAGAAAGAATGAGCTGAGTGTGGCAGGGAAGAGAAACATGCTCTATGTATAACTGTCCTCCCTGTTTTAGGACATGAGTGCCGTCCTTCAGCTGGAGGGGAAGAGCACAGCCACCTACTGTGCTGTGATCACTAGTGCTGGGGAGCTCAGCCTTGGCTTGGGAGATATGGACATCCACCGCCAGATAACAGAGCAATACGTATGCATACCATCTGATTTGTAAGGTTTTTCTTATGCGAAGGAGCATGGACTTATGACAAAAGGCAACTGTTGAAACTGTACCAGGAGGGAGTGGGTGTGCAGAGGGAACATGGGAAATCCAGAAGTTAACCCCAGAAATTGGCCACTGAGATAGAAGCATGGCAAGCTACCAGAGCCCTCTGTTGCTGCTGACCCAGATGGAGCTTCTATCTATTTCTGCTCCATACAGTATCATCACTGCTGTCATCCATGACATGTAGGCCAGAATTCTCTTCATTAACTAGTTCCAGCTAACCTACAATTTTTGGCACCTTAAAGCCAGTAATAAATCCAGTCCACCTGCAGAAATGGTTTTTCTTCCTTTAGGGAAAAACAAAAAAAAATGGACAGAACACCGGTTAAAGCAAGTTTTCCTGTTCCATCGCCTCCCCACCATCCCTGTTGTTTCTACATGCTGAGTTGTACCAACAGGCACTGCTGCTCAGCACATTCAGACCTTCAAAACATCAGGGCTAATGGAAGCAGTGATTAAGGACTGATTCAGTGAAAGCCCCATCACTGCACCCTCCTTCCCTACTCATTCTTTTGTCAACAGAACAAAAGCCTGTGCTTCATGACTGACAGCGATATGGAAGCTAAGTGCAATTTACTTACCAGTGGGATCCCTGTGAGGTGGAGACTTCCTAGGGAAAAATATGGTCATTGCTTCCACTTCCATCCCCACCCTGCCTCTCCCAAGCCTTGGCACAGAAAACCATTACCTGACAGATTAATTCTCCTGAGCTTTATGAAACAGTTGTGGCCAGTGGAAACTCTGAATCAGTCTTCTGCTGCAAAGTGCCTTCTGTCAGTCCTTCTTTCTGCCAGGATTAGCAGAGACATGGGAGGGATGCTGCACGAGTGCCTACAACATGGGCCTGGTGTTCAGGCAGTGCTTGTGCAGCCTCAGCGAGCCAAAGGAGGGAACAGCAGCTCCCCACTCAGCTGCTCCACTGTCCCCCATCCCTACACAATGCAGGAGGACCCAGAAGTGAAACACTCTGATGAACAACCTGTTTTAGGAGGCATTGTGCACAGAGGACATCCAAATGACATGCCCAGCAAGCAGAGGTGTAGTCAAGCCAGGCATAAATCCTACAGTGGCGTTAAAGAGCAGCAATTCCCTTTCCCTGTAGTTCTCTGACTGACCCATGGGTACCAAAGTGGTCTCATGAGGACCAGCAACTATCTTCCTCTGCTGGAGGGGCCCTGCTAGTTGAGTTCAGCTCTTGATGATAGGGAGCAGGGGAAGAAGAAGAGGGGAGGAGATGAGGCAAATGGAAAAATCCATTTTCCTTAGGGAATCACTCTTTTAGGTTCATGCTTGCACCTGAGGGCTGCAATACGAGTGAAAATCCTACATTCCGAGTCTGACTAGCAATCATTTTGTCCCTCTGCAACTACTCAAGCTTTCTCTACTGTGTCCTGGATTTTCCCTAGGTGTCCCAGTTCAAGAAGAACCTGTGCCAGGCCCCACTAGTTTGCATTGATGGAAATGTGCCTCTTTCCACTATTCAGTACATCTGCCAACTAGCTAGAGAGCATCAGCTAGCAGGTAAGGAGAATTTGCCAAGCCCTGGCCCCATAGCTCCTAACTGCACGTGTGCTGAGACACTCCGCACACCCTGAGTGCTCTCCACTGATGCTTGCTGAAGATGATACTCGGTTATTGTCTGACGTGCTGTGTTATTCAGCACTGCTTTCTGTACTCTGCTACTCTATTTCAAATGGATGGAACATTTCTACTTTCTCTGAGTTTTTCTCATTCTGCAGCTAAATCTCATTTCCCATAATGTAGGTGCTATAGCCCTTAGGCACTGCCAGAAAGCCAGGGAAAGCTGCTCTCTTTGCCTTTAATCTCAAGGCAAGCACAAATATGTGTGCTTCTGCCAGTCTGAGCAGCAATACAGTTTCTTTCGCAGAATAAGTGCTAAAGCATCTTTTGAGAGGATTTCTCTCCCACTTTCCATAAAATACATCCCCCCCTCCACTGATGAGCTGAGGACCCTCCACAAGGCTTCCTAAACCTTTAGAGCTATGCCTTCATTTTAAAAGCAAATTCTGAAGGGAGAAAGAATGTTCTTAAAACCTGGCAGAGGCTCCAAAACCAGCTAAAAGGAGTAACAAAACTGAAGTCTGATTATATCACCCCAGAGCCAGAAGCAACTGTCTCATTGCTGAGCAGCAGAAAGGAAATCTTGGGAGACCTTGTCCCAAGCATGGGGGAAATAGTATTTATGTTTCTAATAGATGACACGTATAACGCCAGTTGTGCAGATCACGCCTTCTACACTGCCTCCTGCTCTGACATAGAGATGAACCACTAATTAATTAATTAACTAACCAATTGCAATGTTGTTTTGAAGTGTGCTATGAGCCAACAGATGAGAACAAGGCCTCTAAGCCATTCCTCTCAGACAGCTGGAAAGCGCTCACATACATTTCCCCCAACCTGCAAGAGCTAAGAGCAATAAATCGGACCCTCGGGAACCCTCTGCCAGCAGGTATTGAATACTCAGAAGGGTCAGTCACACTTTTAGATAGCTTAGATCCTGGAGAAGAGTATTTTCCGCTTCAGCCCCCATTTCAAGCCAACTGGGTTATAACACAGGGGGGATTCATAAGCACTCTTGGTGTCTTCCACCTTACAGCCATCTCTGTGTGGGTTGTACAGCCCGGGCTGGCCTGATGATCTATCAGAGAGCACAGTAGGCTTGGGATGGCTCCTTGTCCAAAACCAAAGATCCCATTTGCCTCACTTCATCAGCTGAACAGGGACAATCTCTGGTTTGTAAACATGTCTCTGAATCATGATGCTCTGAGGGTACCTGTCCCAACAGCACCACCCTTTGCAGAAATGAAATACCCCACTACAGGTGGAAATCCAACAGCATCAAGACAAAGAAGTCATGATTCAGTACAGTTTTTTGATCTCTGCAGACACGTTTAGTCCCATGAGGGGTGGTTTCCTCAGCATAGGATAGAGGTATGGTATGGAAATCTAACGTGGGAGAATTCCATGTTTCCCATGATTTAAAGAAAAAAAATTATATCAACCACATTTCAGAAGTGCTCATAAATAGCAGTGCTCATAAATTGTAGTAGCAATGCTCATAAATAGTCTGCCAGCCCATAAAAAGGCCACTCAAGGACCTTTAAAGTTATGTCACAGTTTTTCCTCCCTGCTCTCTGAAGAGCTTCCATCCAGGTTGGAGGATGTTGTCCAGACTGCAATGGCCCTGGCCCGCCCATTGCTGGCCCACCTGTGCTGTGTGGTGGTGACCCTCGGTGCTCGTGGCGTCCTCCTGTGTGGCAAGAGCCTGGGAGGGAGCATCTCGCTTCATCCAGGAGCTCACAAACAGGTAAGGGCTTGGAAAACAAACTCTGAGCTCTCAGTTGCTTTTTTCTGGGACCGTGTAGCATCACTGCTATTTCTGGTGGCATGGCAGCGCTCCTGGGAAACATGGCATCACTGCTGGCAAATGTACATGTTTGAGGGGGTGGAATACACAGCTCTGAAAGAAAATCAAGTTGTCTGTCCCTATACTGCTCGCTCCTAGCAGCAGTGTTTATAGTCATCTAGTTTTAAATGCTCTTACTGTGAATATTCATGAGCGCAAGCTGCATTTTCCGGAAGCTTCACTTAAATCGCTAATCTCTTTCAAAGTGTGAAAAAAAGATTATTGCCTTTTTTTTTTTCCTTTTCTTTTTTTGACATCCGTGCAGCTCTGGATGGCATCAGCCACACCAGGCCTTATCAGCTTGGGCAGTTCCCACTAACTTCCCTTCTCTCCCCCGCAGACTGCTGCTGCCAGCCTCTGTGCCACCCACTACCCCGCCATCCACATCGGCAGGGAGGAGATAGTCAACGTCTCAGGAGCTGGTGACAGGTGTGTGGCTCACTACTTTGTCTTCTCCAGCTAAACGTGGAAGGGCCATAATCAGGTTTCTTTGAAATTCTACTGCAAAGGCAAACGATATTCTGCTGCTTGAGGAACAGACACTAAGGACACAAGAACAAGACTGGTTACTGTGATTCCTTGCAAAGCTTTCTGAAAATGTCCCCTTAAGCATGTTGGAAGCCAGTCTTGCCATTATTATTTTTGCTTTTCTTTAAGATCCAAGCCGTTCATGGCAATCTAGTAGTTCTGAATTAGTCCAAGCTGAGCTGCTAAAAGCAAAGTAAACCACTTTACATCAAAGCTGTCTTACTAACTAACTACTTTGCTTCCACACTTCTCCAATGGAAGTGGGACTACCACTCAGTAGCTCAAATAGCCCTATAAAAGCATTTCATCAGGTTCTGCATTTGCCTCTGGCAATAGCTCATGCTTCAAAAGAGTCTGCTGTGTAATTCGCCTGGCTGTTCACACAATGCAGTACAGAGTAGGAAATGACAGGTGTTATTCGTAGCCCCACTGATCAATTCTCAGTCTGTCAGAGTAATATTTTATTATGGTCCTTGTTAACTTGTCAAACTATATGTAGTAGTCAGGTTTTTTTTCTTCTTGCTTCACATGCAACAATAATTGATTCTCTCCTTTCATTGTCTTGTGCTAGACCAGAAGGCTGTACATATCAGAGATTTCCTTTTATTTACTACTCTTACCTGCTAATAAGATAGCAACACTTCTTTTTTCTTTTATGAGTGTGCAGAATGAAAAGTCATTTTTTTTTGAAACTTACAACATCCTCAATATTTGAGTTAGGATCAATCAATAACTTCTTGCCAAGCTAGTTAACACTCCCTGTGTCCCAAATCACCTCTGCAATGAGTTGACTGCAATTGCCAGCTGGTCTTCTCCAACGAAGACCAATGTGTTGTTTGGAGCAGTAAGTGTAACAGCAGAGGAATGGGTGCTGGGGAGAACCTCGCAGGGTCAGCCTGTCCTAAGGAAAGCTCGGCTTTGCTCACTGCTTCTAGCAGATGTGCCCAACCTCTGCCAGCCCCTCCAGGGACAGTCTTCTCTCTGCACCATCTGCTCAGTACACAACTACCCCTCACCACAGGACAATTTTTTCTAGAGGCTAATGTAAACATCTTCTTCAGGGTTTACTTTCCCTTTTAAAAGTTTACTTTAAGGGAAGAGCAAAGGCGAGATAAAGTGTGCCACTGCCAAACACCTGCACTGAGTTACACAGGAGTACTTGAAGTTTGTTTTTCCTTCCAAAGCTATCTGAAAACTATTACTGCCCATTACTGCTCCCGTTCCTGAAGTAACGTTGGTCTGGAAATCCCATTCCCCAGAGTCCCCAGGTGGGAATATTCATAGTTGTCTTGTTCGTCCTTCCTGGTAACCCCGGAAGTAAGCAGCTGGGTGTAACTCACCGGTTTAATTTCAAAAGAAGTACAAGGTAAGGACACAAAATCCTTCTGAGCAACAGTGGAATTTGGACTTTTCTCAAAGAACTTGGTATTGCCTGACTGAACATTGTCAGTTGGATAAACACGAGAAGAGTCCTCGGCAACCAAGCACAAACCATGTCATTTTGCTTCAAATTAAAAATAACATTTTACTTTTCATCATACTAGAAGTGAAAGCACTACCAAATAAAGAATGCTGCATGTTTTTAAGCATTAAATCTAGAAATAACAAATATTTGAAAGTTCTGAGCTGCAGAAATCCCCATTCTGGAGAGTAAGAGTGCCAAAACAAGCTGGAAATGCCAGGACAATACATCGATGTACCTGCCATCTCCACAGCATATAAACGGGTAAAGTTGCCCAGGCCCAGCCTGTTGGCACTTTCAAGGGACTGTGCAGCAGGATATAACCCAGGGCTGTAACACATTCACAGCTCAGCCCCTGCGAGCCCTGGCACTAATCAGTGGACACCGTGCACCCAGAAACAGTGATCCAGGGCACCTCACGCCTCGCTTCAGCCCTGCAGCTCTCCTACAACTCCAGAGATGCTGCCCAAGGAGCCGTGCGTGCGTGTGGGGAGCAGCGGCTGTTTGCTCCTTACGCTCGGCTGCCGTGACAACATAACACCGCGTGCCTGCACACGGCATTGCTAGGGGATGCTCCCCCAAATATTTACTCTGAACTTCTGGAGCTGTTGAGAGATCAAATGGCTTATGGAAATCATAATCTTCTGTGCCTTTGTTATGGATAAAAAGATGTTGAGGTAATTACTCAAAGAGCAAAAAAAAGGCGATCTTTTTCCTTTCCCCATAGATTTGCTCATCAGTCCTCCCTGCCGTCACATTTTCCAGTCCTTGCTTCTTCCTCTCAAATATTATCTTTTCCCTTCTCTTTCACTTCTCCTTTGTCCTTTCCTAGCTTCCGAGCACCATTACTGTATTTAGCTAGGAATAAACAGTAGTTGCTCCCTGCCAATCACAAACACCATCCTGCACGTATCCATGACTCACCATAGCCTTTCCCTGCAAGCCAGGCAGATGGTGAAGTCATCCCCTTCTCCCGATGGTCCCCTTGGTGCCTTGTGAGGTCCTGGGGGTGACTGCTGTTGTTCCAAGCACTCACATGATATTTACTGGGAAATCTCAAATGGAAAACCACAGCTAAAGTTTACAAAAATCTGAATCTAAAATCTCATTTCAGCTTTGGATTTCTTTTTCCAGCTGTGTCTGTTGCCCCACTCACATATATATGGAAACTTTACCTTTCTTCCCATCCACCCCTTCTCAATGAGGCACAGAAGGGAATGTAACAAGGCACCAACAAGTGACAAAATGATTAGAGAGCAAGGGAAAAATAGATTCTTCCTTTCTTGGACTCCTTTCTTTTCTCCTGCCTCACCTGGAAAACTGGGGAGAAAAGAAAATGGGGTAGAATGGGAAAGTACCTCAACTTCTCAGATGAGAAGCAAATACAATGCAAATAAATAACACTATAAATAGCACTAATAAATATAAAAAAGTAAAAACTTTTCATTATAACCTCACCCCTCCTGTGTGACATATTCTGCTTCTGTAAGTGTCAGTTTGGGTCCAAATGAGTGTTCTTACAAACTAACAACCGTGTTCCCAAAGTCAAAGCTGTTTCCCCAGTGTTCAAAACTGCCTTTCTTTCTCTCCACAGCTTAATGGCGGGAATCCTTGCAGGGATGCTTGCTAAACATGACACAGATACCTGTGTCCGGATGGGTCTGCTTGCTGCAAGTTTGTCTCTCTGTTCCTATGAGCCCATTTCCCCAGAAATCAGCACTTCCAGTGTCAGCCAGGAGCAAGTCAAGAGCAGGAGCTGGCCAGAGGCGAAGGTATGGAAGATGGACTAGAGCACCATGTCTTTCTCACCCATCACCAACTTGCACTCCCAGCATTGCTATTTCCAGGAACTGGGCTGTGTTTTGAGCTTTGAGCTCAAAAGCTGGCTGCTGACCAGAGGACTTAGACTTTCAGTGCATACTACCTTTTGGGAGGTGAAGTGTCAGTGGAGTGCATTTGGTGACAGCTTGTATTGCACTGTTCACATTTGTGTTTGTCTGCTGTTGTTTCCTCTCCTTTTTTTTTTTTTTTTTTAATTTGGTGGGTTACAGCAAATTGGTTACTTGGTTCTTCTGTCTACTGCCTGTTGATAGTATATCTCAGCCCTTCTCTGTCTAATGGGAACACTCATCCGGTTTGGTCTTGAGAAACCCTCAGGGAAGGAGGCCCCAACCCAGGGAACTTCTTTGTAAAGAAAAGCTGGTTTCTGGTCTTTCAGACCTTCTGCCTCCCTGAACCTCCAGTCCTCCTAGATTTTCTATTGAGGGAATTTTCCCTTCCTCCACCTTGTATCACTGTTGTCCATTATCACGATAGCTCCTCTGTCATTGACTCCTAGATCTTCAGGAGCGTGTCTCTTCAGGTGGGCCCAGCAGCAACATCCTCTCTTGCTGGTTACTCCTGGTTTCTATCCAAGATGTCTCATGGACCACAACCTGTGACAAGGTGCAGCTGGCAGGCACACAACACTGTAGGACAACCTCACTGGTCTTCCCAAACCAGCCAGCAAATGCTGCACTTTCATGCCTCTGAAGTCCAATGCCCTGGAGAAAGCAGGGAAGACTAATGAAAGAGGGGTCAGCTGGTGGCCTTTAAAAGATGACTGCCCCTTGTTCCACACGCTTTTCTCTGAACTTGGGGCTTCCTTCTTCCTCCATGCAGAGTGTCGAGTCTAAAACAAAAGAGAACAAGCCCCTCTTGCCACACCTCCATTAATGACCACTTGGCAAACCACTGGGTACTTGCCAGAGGAAACTTCCCACACATGGCTGGCTGGTGAGGAGCACTGGCAGGCATGTGACCCTAACAGAGCACTGCGTGCTGGGACCAAAACGCTCAGTCACACCTTCCCTTCCCTCCAGAACAAGAGGTCCCCTGGCGCCATCGCAGAAGCTCAGGCTAAGGATATTGTTTCCAGGGAGGCAGGGAAGCACAGCCCTTGTTTACAGGTGGACACGCAAGCTGTGTAGCTCAAATGAATCTGCCAACTTCACAGTGAGTCCATTGCAAAGACAGAAACAGAGGCACAGAGCTTCCTTGGCCCTGTCCAAGCTAGAGCTGCACAGTTATCCCTCTGCCTTTAACCCCTCCAGCATCTTTATTAGGAAGGACATCTACGCTTAGATCAATTTTATACAAATTAAGTCTGGTCCACAGCCTTTTGAAAATTAGCTAATGTAGCCACCTTGGCTATGGAAATCAACTTCTCACTCTTCTGTTGTGTAACTTATTTCCCAGAGACACCTATTCCAGGTATCTTCCAGCCTCTGAGCAGCTAAATTTGAGGGTGGGAAGACACGAGCTCTGCCTGCATTTTTTTGGTGTTATGCAGGACCCTCGGTGCCTGATAAGGGATGGCAGTGGTTGAGTGGCAGGAGAGATCTGTGTGGGTCTCACGGGGACGGTTGCTGGCTCACAGCTGCTGAGCCATTCCCACATCAGAGGTAAGAAGGCCAGTGACCATGTGAACTCATGTCTGGTCCACAGCATCCGCTGTGCAATGACAAACACCAAAATGATGTCTGGGGGAGAGCAGGACAGAGAGGGTCCAGCACGGACTTCAGGTGCAGTGTCTGTGAAACAGTCTCCCTCTCCCTTACAGCCTTACACCAGCTGCAATGTCCAAGTTCATCATCACTACAGCGACGCATAAAAATATCTGTGTTTTGCTAGTACACCTTTGCTGTCTATACAGAAAATAATAGCACCAGATGTGTAGAAATCAGTTCTCTGGTCTTCTGCGTGGTCTCCTGCCTCCCTTTTGCTCACACCTGGGGGGTGGGGTGGCAACTCACTTCCCCCTCCAGAGTCCTTCTTCCCACCAGGAGGATGCAGCGCAGCAGCCAGGACCACAGACACTTTTCACACTGGAAAACTAGCCTCGGAGCAGCCGGAGGTGGTGGAGGCTGTGGTGGTGTGACTGCTGCCCATCCTGCCCAGTGCTTTAATTCAGAGCTATCCACGGCTGGAAGCCATAATGGCATCCTACCCAAATGCTATGTCTGAAGCTACCATAGTCAGTCCTTTCTCAGCGGGCACACAGAACAATTTTAAATGAAAAGCATCTCTCCCCCAACCCCATGCATGTGCAAACATTGCTCTTTGGTGTATGAGAAGACAGGACTCAGCGGAAAAAGACTCTGGGGGTGACCCCCATACTAGTAAGTGGGTCTGAGGGGAAGGGGATAGTCCTCATGCTCAGGACTGACTTTCATCCAAGAGGATGCGACAGGGAAGTCATGACATGGTGGAGGGTGCCATCCCTTCTCCATCCAAGAGAGATGCCAAATACAGGCAAGTATTAAGGATCAAGGACATCTCCCGTGGAAGCAATGCAGAAAAGTCACCTCCTCTCTCCCAGCATGTGACATGCACAGGATCCAACTGTGGGTGCCAACAGTTCAGTGAGCACTGATATCAAGTCATTAAAACTAATTTCTAGTGGAGCTGGGTCTTGGTGCTGGCTGTTTTTTGAACCTGATAGACAGTAAGCCTTGAGTACAGATTCACCCTCCATTTTGTACTGAGGCGACCCATCGGCGGGGACCCTTGCCAGAGGAGAGATCACTGGTGTCTGACACGGCACAAAAGCCAACCAAAGCTTGGTCAGGGCAGCTCTAACACAACTCTCCTGGAGGGGGTCTGCAATGGATGGAGGCATTAATTAAGTGTCTTTCCTCTACCCAGGCCACTTTCACCAGGCTCGTAGCAATTCCTTACCTCTGAGCCTGCTGCCTTTCCATCAGATTTGGCTACAACCAGGTGAAGAGCTGAGAAGGCATGAGGGGTGGGCTGGAGAACTGACAAAGCTGTATCACATCAGCGCTACCTCCTTGGGCAACCAAAGCGAAAATACAACAGCTGCCTTTCCAGAGCCTGAAGGGACCCATTTTAATCTTATACACCCCCTCTCCCCTTGCCACACACAAACATTTATCAGCAGGCCCCCCCACCTTTACTAAGACTTTGCTTGCAAGTGTGGTTTAGCTAAAAGACTCTTTGCTTGGAAGCAGGAGACGCTGCGCACCCGCGCACAGGCATGCACGTACCTGTCACCGAGCGGGGACAGGGTGGCCATGGCGGGGGGGTACTGGGGCGTTTTTGGGGGGAGGGGGACGAGGCCCATGCAAGCAGCCGGGTTTGCTTGCAAGCAGGGAGGTGGGACAGGGCAGGGGCGGGGGAAAAGGGCTGTGCCCCTGGGGTAGGTCCCTGCGCTATAAAAATTACTTTGTCTGGATCCAGTGGCAGGAAAGAGAGGCAGCTTCCACCTCTGCTCCTGCCTCCAACAGCCTTGTCTGGGCAGGAGGACTCTGAGCAAAGCCAGGCCCTGAGGATGAAGGTCCAGGCGCTGACAGTCACTGCGCTCCTCCTGGTGCTGCTCTGCTCAGCCCCAGCACCTTCTGAGGCACTGCGGGGCTGGGCTGGTGCCCCAGGGTGGCAGCCAGGAGCTGGGAGCCCTGGAGAAGACCCTTGGCCACCTGGAGATGGAGGGGACAACCTGCCTAGGCAGGGCTTGGAGGGGAGCTGCCCCCAGGCTGGTGCATGGGAGGTGATGGGAGAGGCCCTCCCCAGCTCCAGGTCCCCCAGCAATGCCCTGTCCAAGCCCCCTCTGGGCAGCAGCCAACAGGACCCCCGCAGCAAGCCCTGGAAGCTCCCACCGCAGGCCTCCCGCAGCAGGAGGCCAAGGCTGAGCCATCATCTGAAGGGCCATGGGAAGTTCAACAGGGACACGGTAAGCACAGCCTGTCCTCGGCCAGCGAGGATGAGGGTTTGCACAGAGGGTTTGCAGGGGGACTGGGAGCGAGGGGAGATGGCAGCCCCCAACTCCTGTCCCCAGGTTTGGGCAGCCTGGTGAGCCCCTTCAGCAGACGTGTCTGCAGGGCATGGAGGGGCCATTTGTAATGGTGTTATGAGTGTCTAACGAAGAGGATGGGGCCAAAGAAATGGGTCCTTCCCTCTGCTTTGCAGCTCCGTAGGTTCTCCAGGGTGGGTAGGATGTTGTTGGCCCCTGGGGTGCTTGTTATAACGGCAGCTCTGTGCAGCACAGAGACACCAAAACCAGACAGGACAGCCCCAAAATGCACTGCCATGCTGCAATGCAGGGAAAGGAGAGCATCCTCCCCACATGGCCCCATGCCCTGAGCTCCCAGCAGTTTTCCCACCCAAACACTTGCACTTGGATGGCTATGCACCCACGGCAGGCAGCCAGGGCTGGGGTTTTGGCAGAGCAGGGCTGGGGCAGCACGTGCCCTCCATGCAGAGAGTTGCTGCACCCACACCGTGATCCATGTGCTGCTACTGTCTGCCCTCACATTGGCAGTATCTGCCTGAGTGGCTCAGCCAGCTCTCCAGCTTCAAAACTGAGTCCTCCATGCACACGTGAGCCTCAGCATCCCCATGCAGAGCCTCACTGCCTGGCAGTCCCTGTGGCACCATGGGGACATCAAAAGCAGATACGTCCCTGCAAACATTGGGTAGAAAAGCTGCTTTTGGGCCATTCCTCATGGGCTGTGTGTGACAGTGCTGGCCACAACACGGCCTCACAGCACTGTGTGGCTTGTGGTACAGACATGGGTGGTGGGCAGTGACAAGCCTAAAACCCCATCTGGTACCTGGTGAGCCTTAGAGCAGAGCTGACAGTGCACGTGCAGATGGTGAGCAGGTCAGGAGGTGAGCGCAGGTCTGGGTGTGTGTCCCAAAACGCCATGCCCAGGAGGTGGGCTGGGGCACAGGCGGCGGCCCTTCAGCCATGGGGTTCAGCCACTTAGCGCGCTTTCTGCCAAAAGCAGTAATGAGCTGCCACTGAAACTGCTTCCTTGGGCCCCGAGTTTGGGCTCCCTGCATGAAGCTGCTGCTCTATAGCCTGGTGAGCAGCTCCTCCTGCTACTGCAGGTTTTACTGCATTATTTTACCATTTAAAATGGTAAAATAATGCAGCAGATGCTCATCCCATTATATCATATAATCTTCTGCAACTTGGCTTTGCTTTCTACGGAGAGCCTCTCTGTCCTGCCTATCTGGGGGAGATGAAGAATCACTTTCAAGCTCATTTCACCCCCAGGCATTGCACCACTGTCAGTTTGAGTGTGCCAACAGCCCCCAGCAAATGCAGTCCTGGAGCTGAGCAGTTCATGTAGCCCCAAAATGACTGACTAACCAGCGGCGGGGCAGGCACACGCCAAAAGAAAACCTAATTTTATGAGAGGCTGTTCTCGAGCAGCCCAAGTCTGTGCAGAAAGTATCTCTTTGAGCCTGTGTATGGCACAGGGTCCTCAGGGCTGGGGCTCTCAGTGGCACGAGCACAGAGCAATGACACGGCTGTGACTCGGAGGGGGTCCCAGGCAAGGCTGGCTGTGGTCACCGCGGCCACCACTCTGCCTCCCTCCATTCGCAGCACTCCTGCCATGACATCCAGTCCCGGCGCTGCCAGAAGCCCTCTGACTGCGGCGGCTGCCTGGGGCTCTACACCTGCAAGCTGCCCGCCGGCACCTGCGACCTGAAAGCCGTCTCCAGGCAGAGAGGTAGGTTGCAAGCCCCCTGGCCGCCAGCACCCGGCACCCCCACACGCAACCACCTGCAGGCACAGCCCTTCAGCTACACCCCTCCAAATCCAAATCAGACCTACCCTGTGCAGGGCAAGGTCTCATCTCTCGACTGCACAGGGCGCTCTGTCTGTCCTGCCGGAACTGGCCACCATCGGTGGTGAAAGAACAACTACATGGTGAATGGAACATTCCCGTAAGTTTTTGTAAGAGCTGGGATTTGCCCATTGCCCTGAGCTCTCGCGGGACACCAACAGCCTGTGTGGGGAAGCCAAGGAGGGGTACGGAGCTTGGGGTTTAGCCAGTGGCCTGGGAGTCAGCAAGTGCAGCTCTCCCAGGCATCACGGGCCCTGCAGAGCTGCCCATGTCGGTGTGTGTGGGCTGCTTAATTAACCAGGGACCGGCAGGGAGCAGAGATCGTGGCTTTTAATGTTTAACCTCGCAGAGCGAGTGTCCCGGTTCTCTAGTATCTTTTGGTAAATCCAGATTGCCCCGGGACTGGCCTCTTGCCTTAGCATGTTTGTCTACACCCATGTACACATAGTCATGGAGGAGAAACTTATCCAAGGCTACTAAACACGTGGACACCAGCTCTGCTGTGGGAAACCCTTGGTTGTGGGACATACAGGAGGCCAGTATAATGTTCTGGGTATATATAGTATATACAGTGTGTATGTTTATAGTATACAGGGTGTTCCCAGTATGTGTGGTCTGTTCATAGACTTCTCTAGGCAGCTGCTGTCGGCCGCCTCCAGGGAAGGGCACGTGGACCCGCAGTCAGACCCAGTACAGCCCATCTTACGGCTTTTCTTTGCAGGTGGGTTCCTCCAAAGCATCCAGAGGCCTGAGGGACGCGGGGTCCTGCTCATCCCGGAGAAACGCAGCTCAGTGTGAAGCTGGAGAGGCTGACCTGCAGCTGGAGACCAACGCTCTCCATCTGAGTTTCATTTTAAATCCTTAATGGCACAGCTATACGTGTTTCTTTCATTGCACTTCTCACTGCTGCTTTTTAACACACCCCTTGGATTTTGTACGCTATGTAGGCTTGATTCCCGCCTTCCTGAGAGCTGCCAATGAACGCACTGAGTGGCCACAGAGCCCTGTGCTGGCAGAGTCCCCTTGGAGCCCCCAAATGAGACAAATGGGGCTATTTCACAACCCTTTTTAATTTGAGCTATAAGGATATTGCAGTAAAAGCTGCCAGTATCTTGGCATGCTCACACGCAAGTTCAGGCTGAGCTAAGGAGCCTGTGAGCATCAGGCATCCCAGGAAACCCTCCCAGCTCCTTACCACGGCTCCCGCCAAGGACAGCAAAGTCTCATGCTGTTGAAAATGCTCCTTGAGAAGGGGAACACAGAACCCCTGGGCTTGGCAGTGGGGAACCATGTAGGACACTTGCCTCTGGAAGCCTGAGCAGAGCCACAATCAGCTTCATTTAGCACCCCACAAAGCTTTGCAGGCATCCTGGCTGCCTTTGCATGTGTGGGTGCATCCCAGCTTTGCAAAACCTCATTTTGCTACTGTTAAAAACACCTTTTAAAAAGAGAACCAAACCACAGCATTTGATTCACCTTGAACTCCACTGCAGTTTCCTTTGGTGGGCCACCACTGCCTCCTGTGACAAGCTAAGCTTTAAGTAGTGCCAGTTTTGCTCAGCCCCGCACACCCCTCACCTGGTCACGCCTGTGGGATCCTGACCCTGGGGAGGGGGTGTGGTGGTGGTGGAGATAAATGCTGCTGGCTTCTCTGACCCCCTCTACCGCTCCTTCAACCGTCCCACACATGAGCTGGGGAGTGTAGAGCTGCAGGTGCTGCCAACCTGCCCCCTGCCCGGCAGGGCCCTGCTGCTGTCTGGCATTTACAGTGCTCCTCACCACAGAGAGGTTGAGGTGGGAAGGGACCTCTGGTAACCACACACAGCTCTCACCCTGCAACCCCCCCAGGAGCTGGGGAAGAGACTTCCCTTCAGGCTCTAGCAGAGCTACCCCCGGCTTTCCTCTCTGAAGAGCAGAGGAGACCCAAGGATGCTCCAGCTGCTCTTGACTGCCCTTAAAAACAGTGCAAGGTAAATGGCTTTTGCACCAGCTGGCAAAGAGCCCTCACACCCCCCCAACCTCCACGCATCCCCCTGACACCTCCCTACCTCTCCTCCTGACACAAACAGACAGAGGAGAGGCGAGAGGTCCCACCTCCTCCCCAGCCAGGAGCTCAGAGGGCAGCAGCAGGCACTCTCCCCTTGCCTGCTTCCTACCACGTTCCCTGGCAGCAACACCCCAGATGGGAGAGGAGAGCCTGTCTGACCGGGACGCAGGTCTCCCAGGTGAGACCCTGCAGGTGAGTTCCATTTTGGGCTTCCCCTGCAAGCAGCCAGATGAGGGAACGAGGCCACCCGGGCTGTGAGGCTCACGAAGGAGCCGAGGGCTCGGCCAAGCCGAGGGCTCAGCTGCTAGACATCCTCTCCAGCTCCCGCGCAGCATGAGGTGGGCTGGTGGGCAGACACAGCTTGTCCCCCTTCCCAAAACACCAAGGGTCCACATGCCTTTTTACACCACTCGCTTTTAATTACACTGCGTAAGGAAAGGCCTCTCCTTGTGCCAGGACCCCCTGGCACAGCCACCTGGGGAGCTGGCTGGCCCATCAAGTCCTCAGTAGGTTTAGTGGTTCCCCCTCACCCTTCTCCCTTGCTTGGAAGCTCCTCCTGGTCAGTCCAAATCATCCCTGCAGCCCTCAGTGTTCTCACTTTGCAGAGACCTATTTCCATACATCTTTGTTCTTCCCCTCCTCCGTGCCTGAGCTTTGCCTGCTCAGTCCTGTGGGAGTCCTGCTTTGGCCCCTGCAGCACCAGGCAGAGAGGAGGCAGGGCAAGAGTCATCGGTTAATA
This sequence comes from Strix aluco, assembly GCF_031877795.1. Taxonomy (NCBI): domain Eukaryota; kingdom Metazoa; phylum Chordata; class Aves; order Strigiformes; family Strigidae; genus Strix; species Strix aluco. The sequence continues at coordinate 12,933,217 of NC_133935.1, forward strand.
ATTGTTCTAACCCCGATATAAATAGAAAAATACAACAAAACAAAGAATTGACTAGCTAAGAGATCCAATCCGCTGGGATGCCTGCAACGTGCTAGTGCAGAGTTCAGAGAGTGCTTGGTCCAGTGCATGGTACTGTAGATATCCAGAAACCTGTCCCGGCAGCCCCGCAGTCATCAAATCTTCTTGTGGCACCACACGTCTGCGTGAGCGTGGCCCAGCCGTGGTCAGCTCGCCCAAGGCTGTTGGCTTCTGGGAGCAGGCTGAATGGGAACGGTTGATAATAGTCTGATTTATTGCTGTTAAATGGTAAAGCCATTCTCTTCTGTGGTACGAGGATGTGCTTTGCTCTTACTTTTTGTGGAGGAATTTCATTTTGCTACCTGGAGAGACAGAGAAAGGAAAACAGACTCCCCACAGTGACAGGCAAAACAAAGGTCATTCCTCACCACCACTGGGCTGTGCAGAGAATCGCCCCTGCTGCCAGCCCCACACCCTTATCCACAGCCACCTGCCCTGCAAAGCTGGAAGCGGGTGCCTACAGAGCCACAGCTCTGCCCTCCCTCTGGGAGCAGTGAGGCAGACCAGGACCCCAAAAGCCCCCAGGCACACCCTGCAGAGCCCATTTGCCCATTGGTCCTGGAAGGTGAACATATTACTCGGCTCACCTGGCCAGAGTGTGTGTGGGTAAGAGGCAGGGCACACCCGCCCCACAGATACTGCTGCTTTTAAATGGCCAAAAAAAGACAAAAGGGCCAGGGATGCGATCTGAACAGATCAAACTCTCTTAGCCATGGTGTCCAATGAGTTATCAAGGACTTCTCACCTCAGTCTGGAGCTCTTGTCTAGCTCCCCTTACAGTGGAAAATGGGTTCCACCTTAGGATACCCCTGGGCAATTCCCACTGCTGATTCCTAAGGGCAAACCTGAAGGCAATGGAGACGGTCACTCCGCGCCTCAGGATCTGCATCCACCACCCCCAAGTCACTGGTTGCTCCATTGCCTCCTCAGACCCACACATCTCCTTTGGAAGACTCAGACACAGCTCATGGACCAATTTTTGGCTCTTCACCAGCCTCCAGTCAAGCGGCAGATCAGGGGCAGAGCCAACAGTGTGCCAACAGGCACTGATCACTCAAGGCTCAGACTGCTCTGCAGGAAGCCACACGCAGTCACTAGCAGAACCCTGCCACCCTTCAGCAGCTTCTCTTCTGCCAAACCTGAAAGCAACAAGGTGGCCAAGCCTCCTGAGAAGACAAGGGTTTTGCTGATTCCTTACCTAGGCCTTTCAGGAACCTATTGACTCCACTCTGCTCCCCACTGGGAAGTGTTTCCAGGTACTCCTGAGCCCGTACCTCAAACAGACCTGCAGAAAGAAAGAAGTCAACAACTTCTATTTTGCTTCCCTATAAATAAAAGAAAGAACGTCCACCTAAAAGCATACTGTCCCAGCTTACCGAGAGGGAACAACTCTCCCCACCTCCTCCACCAGCTCAGCCCGGATCTGGGACAGGAGCTTTGGTCTGCTTCCTTGCTTCCCATGGCAAGGCTGACTGAGCTTTTGTACCTCACACAGGGAGAGACAAAATCTCTGCTCATTCTGCTACGAATGAGGCTAAGTCCAGAGAGTGAGATCATCTGGGGAATCATGACGCGGGATTGACCACGCTGCAAAACCTCTTCTCCTCAGCCACCTATTCAAGTGTCCACTGCTCATTAGTGCTTGGAAGGAAGCTGCTAAACCAGCACCAAGCAGCAGCAGGGATGAGAAACTGCAGCTACCAGTAGAGTCCTCGGGACTGGGGGATAACACAAGTGAAACAACAGAAGCAGCTCTGGGAAGGACACGAGCATCCATATTTTCTATTAGCCGAAACATCCATAACCAATCCAGCCAGTTCTTCCTCTAGACATGGGGAGGGGACATGAGGGACTGCAAGAATAAACGTCATTCCAGCAGTGTACCCCTTCTGTGATGGTCCTGAAGGGAATTCAATGTGGAATGGAAGAGGCACACACATGGAGGATACTGCTTGTCCCTTACTGCAGCGGTGAAGGGTGCGCCTGTAACCCCAACCACAAGAAACGATCAGATCAAGCACACAAACCCCTACTTCCCAGCAGCTGGTCCCCATGCACTGTGCAAACACTATGTCTCCCCACACTCCTGGGAGGCGATGCTCCCTTTTGGGAAGATAAGGAAACAGGGACAAAAAAATCCCCAAGTGACTTCTTGAATTCCACGCAGGGGTGTTAGAACAAACCACCTCCCTCCCGGTGTCCCTGCACAGACACTGCAGCCTCCAGCCATGGTGCCGGGGATGGAGCTGGCAGCTGGTGAGCATCTCCCAGCTCTCGCAGGAGCAACAGCAGAATTTCCACAACAGCAGAGCCCAGGAAGAGCCTCTCACCTCTGACCCCCTGCTTCCGCAGTTCCCGCTCCTGAATGAAGCCCCCAAACATCTGTGTCTCCATGAAGACCTCCAGGAAGCGTCGGAGGCTCTTGGAGGAGACGGACTTGCGGAAAGCCTCACGCTGCAGGGTCCGCTCCTCTCGCTCAGTGGGGGTCAGGAAGAGGGAGTAGTGGCCCACAATCTCCACAAAGAAACGGACAAAGGCCTCAGACACCACCTCGTTCAAAGGGCTGGTCTCTAAGGGGAAAACAAAGAGGCAGTGGTGAGGACGGTACTGTAAGGATGTGCTAGGAAAAGCCCTGGGAACAAACTCCTGGCTTTTTTCAGATCCAGCCTGAGCAGAAAAAGCTGCTCAAGAGAGACAGCGTCCTAGGAAGTGCTTACCATGGAAGAGGACTGGGCTGATACTACTTTGAAAGCCACCAAGCTTTGTTTTGGCTCCCCTGCAAGCAGGAGATGCCCATACTGCTCCCCAAAGAGCTGTCTCAGCCCAGTTGCCTGTGAGCCCCACAGCTGCCTCCAAGACTGCAGCTCTGCGGGTGGACTGTCCCCTGGAGGAGCCTGCATCACTCACACAGTCAGCAGCAGAGACAGGCCTGTGGGATCTGCGCCCCACCCCCTCCTCAGAAAAGGAGTGCAAGTGTTCCCTGGAGCCGTAAAGCAAAGACCGACAGAGCCAGGAACGGGTAAGTACTGTTTCTCTTCACACAAAGAGAACCGTCCCTGGTGCAATGGAATATTTAACACAGCTTCAACCCAAATCCTGACCTACCTTCAATTTCTGTGGTATTAAATTCAATACAAGCCTGGTTCTGCCCTAAGAAGCGATATGAGAAAAAGGGGCAGGAAAAAAAGTGGTTTTAAGGTGGAAGGCACCGTGCTTTACCCTGCTTGCCATTGACAGGGCCCTCCTCCTTGTCACTCGCCAGCTCATTCCTCTGCTCCAAAATGTGTTCTAGGGCGGCCTGCAGCTTGCGGGGCAGGATGGAGTCCTCATCTTCCATCTGTAAGACAGAGCCACCTCCTCAGGGCCTGGGGCCAGGACATGGCTGGCCCCTGCCCTTCTCCTCCCCAGCTCCTATCCTGTCCCCAGCACAGCAGGGGGAGCGCTAAAAACTAACTGTGAGGAGAGGGAAAAGGCGTAATATGCTTGGCACTTTCCCAGCACCTCCCCATGCAGGACTATCAAGAAGCTCAGGAGAATGAAGAAAGGGGGTGTCTTTTCCCAAATATTCCTCTATTCTGGAAGAATTTCAGTTGTCCTACCCAGGAGGCTACCAGACAGGGCTCACCTGTGGCCCCACCGTCCGCCCGCGAGCACTGGCGCCACCACAAAGAGGACGTATCTGAACAATGCTGGCGTGCCGCCAGGTGAGCACAACTCCCTGCTCAGCTCTGCTCAGGCACCGATCGTGTTACAGAGGCGTAACGAGTTCCCGTAGAGCAACGAAGCCAAGGAACTGCCAGTGACTGTGTGCAAGCTCCTACCAGCCCTGGCTCAGACAGCGTAAACCTCCAAAAGAGAGGTGCAAGGTAAAGCATATCCCAGGCAGCTGGCAAGCGAGAACGGCACGGAAGGAGTGGCCTTCACCCACACGCGACTCCCTGCAGCAGGAGGTGCACTCGTCCCATCCTACCCACAGGCCAGGCCTGAGGCACGGCAGAGACCGATGCAGCCAGCACTCACTGCTCAGCAATTTGCCACAGAGCTCTGGGGCAAAACTAGCTTCCCTGGCCAGGAGCATGTTCACTCATCTATCCTCTTCCCTTCGGTATCCCGCTCCTCCTCTCCACAACAAAGGGAAGTAAAAGTCAGCAGGCAATCTCGTCTGCTGACATAGCGGCTCCCGTGTGCTGGCTTCCTACTTGTGACTCATCCAGTGCGAGGACTGGAATGAGGAGCCACAAGCTCCTCAGGCAGGAAGGATTTGAAGAAATCATCAAGGCTCCCTTGCCCACTCAGGGCCGGGTATGCGATAGGAGATGGACTGACAGACACAGGCTGGAAGAGCCCGCGCTGCTCCCCAGCGGACAGTGCTGAGCCCAGGCTGTCCAGCTCTGCTCTCAGCCTTACAGGGTGCCACTTAAGGACCCACATTGCCCAAGTGCCACTGTTTCCCCTCTTTAAAAAAAAGCAGAGAGAGAGATTATACACAATGATTTGGTCCTCAACAGCTGTGGTTTGGGATGCTGATATTACGTATGTACACAGCAACCCCTATAACGTTGCCAACCCACAAAGCCTGCCTCAGTTTGCGTGGGGAGTAAGCAATCCATGCAGCCAGGCAGGTCAGCAAACGAAGATGGAGACAAGGTGTGGTGGAAAAGTGGGAGGAAAGATGAAGGATACGAAATAGCTCAGCTCACCTGTCTCAGAAACCGGTTATTTACAAGGTCAACAACGAGGACCTAAGAATGAAAGAGCAAGAATAAAAAGGGGACATTGTTATTTCCCTCATCAGAGTTTATCTTAATCGTAACTGTTCTGGAAGAAATGCTTTGGCGCTGCCCCTGCTCCTCCTACCCACCACCGCAGCTGGAGGAGGCACGCAGCAGGAGCCAAGAGCGGAGCCCTTGTTGCGGCTTTCTAACGACGTCGCCGCAAACCCCAGAACAGCTTGGATAGCAGGAGGCTGCGCTCCAAGCCCAGCCCATCACTCCTCACCACCATGTCGGGCTTGGAGCTCCATCTTTTGTCCCTATGTGCTGCACCGCTGTCCTCTGGGCGGGCAGAGAGGGAAATGCCTCCCCAACCATGTTCAGCCTTGTTGCGTTCACTCTTGTGCACCATGAATCTGGTTCTTAATTATTTAGTGCTTTCACTAGTCACCTGTGTTAATTAGAGGGACAGCTATCCTGGCCGATTTGTAGCAATCATACCAATCCTGGCAGACTTTGTGCTCAGCCCCTAGACAGCACTATGCAGAAAACAATGGAAACTTTAATAAAATCATCTCCTACCCGCAGCAGTGTCACGGTGGGAGATCCCAGCCCCCTGCCTTCCCAAGCTGCGGACAAGGCAGAGAGCAGACCTCTGCCTCCCCGGGGGATGTCTGCCTCCTCTCTCACCCCACGCTTGCAGGACCCAGAGGACGAGAGCTCAGCTCCTTCACGCCGACAGATGCCAAGGCAGACTCTCAAGAGCAGCCTTTCTGAGACAGAAGACAACTGAACCCACAGGAAGCAAGCAGGAGCAAGGCCACAGTGCAGGCGCATGGCTCACCTCCTCCACTGGGAGCTCCTTCAGGCGGGGCAGGGAGCTGGAGAGTAGGCCGATGAGGAAGGGAGTGGGCGAGCACACGATGTCGATCATGGAAGGTGGCAGCACGGGGATGTAGGTGTGCTGCCAGGTGAAGGGATACAGCAGGGCCACCGTGGCGTGGCAGCACTTGGAGAGAGTGCTGGAACATAAAACACAACCAATGGCAACAGTTGGTCAGTCAGGAGATGAGTGGTGCTTCCTAGAAATCAGGGCTCTTTCAATTGTTCCCTGATTGATCTCTGTAATTACTAGGGGCTTTCCCAGATTTCTGACCCCATTTTTCAGCTTCAGGAGCAATAACTTGAGGTAGGAGCCCAGGTTATAAAAGATGATTCCTGTGACAAGAGATGGCTCCCACTGAATCCAGCATCTGCTATTCCAGTGCCCTGATGGGAAAGACCAGACAGACACGGGGTCTTCCATGCCACTGCCTTTCATTAGAGAAAGGAGTTTATTTTCCCACAGCATGCCTCTGTGCCTGTTCCCATAGGAAAGCCACAGGTCGGAATGCACAGTGACTGTACCATCCAGCACAGAGAGCACACAGCTGTGGGATGCAGAAGATGGCTCCACCACTACAGCAGCTATCTGTTGGGCTGCACTGTGGCCCACTTACCTGCTGGCCGTACTCCTGGCCTTGGCAACGCAGCTGGACGGCCTGCTTGGACCCTCTGGCAAAGCCCTGGGCACAACCTGCAGCCACAAGGTCCCCAGGTGTTCCTGCAGGTTGTTCTAGCCATGGTCCACCCCTGCCTCTTGGCTTGCTACTTGTGCAGCATATACACTTCGCCTTTGGGCAACCCTTAGCAGGAGTAATTGCATGGCAATGGCATGCTTTTCGATTGGTCCCAATCATACCGATAGCTCCTAGCAGCCACGCCAGAACACGGGGGAAGGAGGAAGGCAGCGGTCTCCAGCCAAGGCTATCCAGGCATCCCAGAACCTCTGGAGCCTGCCAAGGCTACTCAGAATCATGGGAGGGTGAAATCCCAGGAGGGGAACACAAGGCCAGCCTCTGTAGGCAGCCACCTACAGCTCACGGGACTGCCACCTTCCTTCTTTCCCCTTCAAATGCCACCAGTGGCTCAGCTGTAAGCACCTTTGCTGACAACTTCCAAAAGGATCCATCCAGAAACCCCATCAGCTCTCTGTCAGGAAGCAGGCAGGGTCTGCAGGCAGACACAGCAGAGCTCGCTGCAGGGCAGCAGTTACTCAGCCGTTCTGGGTCTGGAAGCATTTGTATGCATCAAGGGAGGGGGAAGGCTCGCCACTATAAACCCTGTATATAACGTCATTTTGTTTTACTAGCATCCAGGTCTTGAAAGGCTGGAGGAGGGGAGGGAGCCTGGTGAGGCCAGGAGGAGTCACGTCGCTGAGGAAGGACGCCCAGCTGGCTCCTGTTAAACTCCACGGGGGAATTTACACTCAGCAACCCGGATCTGGCAGTTTATTGCTGACTTGAGAGGGAAGGGGTTTGATGGGTGTGGACTCTCCAGCTCGCTCTGCAAAAGTGAAGCCTGCTTTCCCTCCCCCCCCACTCCAGCTAAGTCTGGTGGATTTGAATCCCTGTGCTGTAACGCTAACACACGCTGAGCAGAGTAACGTGGCTGGGCTATACAGCTGGCTGGCTTTCATCAGATAAGTTCAGTTTAGCAGAACACAATTGTGGTTGCTGGGACATCAGTGTGACCGTATGAAGTAATCAGGCAGTAAACATTGTTAAACGCATGATGCTTTTTGGAGATAAGTAAATCCCAGCGGAGAGGCTGGAATCTGCTTAACGTGAGAATTTTATCTAGGACTGCAACAGGTAGGGAATGGGCACTTGGGAGGGACGCCTGGGACGTGTGCACTGGGAAGGTCTCTTCACAAAATGGAGAGAGTTTCCTCTGTGCTCCCAGAGGCTTGTCTTTTCTTAAGGGGATACTCTATAAAAAAAAAGAGGAGGACCCTTCAAAGGCTGTGTCACAGACTGGTAGCTTTAAGCCTTTAAATGGGAAAAACCCCTCAGTTCCACATCCTTGTTTAGGAAGGTCTTAGAGTATCCCCCTCCCTTCTCCACATTCATTCCTGCTGGCTGCCCCTGTCCCTGCTCTCAAGCTGTGCCTGCCCTCATCAGGAAGCCCATGTCTTGCTGTGTCTACCACACACACAAAATAGACAATGAATCTGAAGCAAAATGAAAACAATGAGAGAACACAGAGCTAGTAAGAAACAGGAACACTTACACACACACACACACACACACACACACACACACACACACACAAAACCACCTAGAAGAAATGTGGTAACAATATCAAAGTATATTATTTTTCTTGTATCCTTCACACAAGCTAATCTTGAAAGGAACTGCAACAAAAGTGAATGTGCCATCTTAGAAGTACAGTCCAAGGTAATGAGATCCCTTAAAAACTGTCCTCTTCAAGGCTGTGCTACTTGTACATTTCAGGCCATGTTACCAGATGCAAAAACAGGGGCTTCTCTTCCCCTCCATTACTGCAGAGCATATTTTCCACTCCTCAATTTCTGACTGATAATACCCCCACAGTAGTAACAGCAGCAGCATCATGACGAAAGCTGAAAGAACTCCTCCTTTCATCACTTGTGTGCAGCACTGTGGCATTACTCTTAGACTACCACCACTGGACCTCCTCTCCTTCGAGAAGAGGTTGAATGTGGAAGTGTCAGAAGTTTCACCTTCGTCACAAATCCTCCATCTTGAAGGCTCATTCAACTTACCTGCCTAAAGGTGGGAACTGACTTTATAGACAGCACTTGAAAACCAATGGAAAAAGATCTCTGTGATTCCAGGTAGCTCCTCAGAGTGAGCAGCTGAAGTACATAGTTATTTATGGCATGGTGAGATATTATGGCATGCTGTCTCCTACTATATTTATGGTGGCTTGTTCTTCCCTCAACCCTGCTCTCAAGTCCCAGCGAGTACACATGGTACGTGAGAGATTAAGTGGGAGGAAAGATGGCTCAGGTCCAGTTAGTGGAAGTCACAGACAGAGCTGTGTAAGTCTGAAATTGTATGCACCACACAGTGGGAAGTAAAGATAGCTTCCCCCTTCCACCCTTCCATCTGTGAATGTCTCATCGCCTCCAGGATGAATCCTAGCGATCTCTGCTCTGAAACATTCCTCACTGTGGAAGACATTTTCAGGGAGCAATACTGATACGGTTGAGGTCTGCGAGCCTCCTTTGAAGGCAGAGCAGTTCAGAGATGGACACAGAGGGGGTAACACTGAGGTGTCTCTTCCACATGTGATTCAGTCAGACTTGCTCTGCAGATAGTCTCAGGGAGCTGCAGCTTGCCAGGAGCCCAGCAGAACCTCTGTCCTGTGGAATGACTCAAGCCTAAGCTCCCTCCTCCTCTTGCATACGGCACTGCGACAAGCACTGAGGGACTGCTGATTCACACCAGGGTTACTGAGCCTTGCAAAAGAATCCAGTGTGATAAATTCCTTTTATGCCATCTGTGTATGTGTGCTCTTCAGCCAGCAGCGATGGGGGAGACGGCCCCAACTACACCACAGTCGTAGCCGTCTGTGTAGAAGGTGAATATGGCCACTGAAGTTCTGGGTGCTGCTCAAGCTGGATGCCTCTTTCTATGAGATGTGCACAGAATCAACCACAGTTGATGTGTGCAACACAACCAGAAGTTTAGTGCACTCTCAAAGCACTATTTCAGTGTCAGTCAGCCCTTTGAGGGCTCTTATACCAAACAGGTAGCCAACGCCTTTGGGTAGCTACAGCCAGGGTCCCCACTGAAATTCTGATATCCCAGGATGCATGCACCATAACCATGATGCCAACTGCTGCCGTTGGAATAATACTGACCCAGGTGCTGTAGTTTGCTTGGTGCACCCCAGATGCCACCAGGAATGAAGAGATCTAGCCCACGTGATTGCAGTGTGCTCTGGGGAGTGCCATGCACTACCCTCAGGCTACAGAAGTTCAATGCCATTTGTTCAAATGGGACATAGATACCACTTTTTAAGGCTTTTGGTTTCAGCAGTAATCCTTAAAATACTGCAGGTCTTTCAAGCACACTTTCAAGATCCTGAGCACGTTTTCATGGGTTCATTCAGCCTCCTGTAGGGAACATGGCTGAGCTGTATGTCTGATGTCCATTGCACAGAAGCTTGCAGGAGAGACTGAGATATCGCTAGTATAGAGGCTAAAAAGTACTGATGTACACAAAGAAGCATGTCAGATCCTTCCCTAAAGGGCTGATTTGGATACAGACTGACACACAGATCTCTCTGGCTGAGCACTCCCTTGGTCAGAACAATGATACTGCAGCAATTTGTGATATTTGTTTGCTCAAACAACAGGCCTTTCTACCACACAGCATCCTATGCAAAAACCTACCACACAGCATCCTGCAAAGCTGCTGCTTCTTCGTAGCCATCTGGAAATGAGGTGGCCAAAACAGAATCTGAACACAACAGCTGCAACTACACAGAAACTCTTCTTCCTCTCCTTGGAAAACTTGCTCCAAGACTAGCTTGCCTTGCTCTAAAAAGACACCTTGACAAGTTGCAACAGGTTCTAAGGAAGGCTGCTGAGTTTGGTTGCTTTCATCCCAAACTTTGACTACAGGGTTTCCAGCTTTCTGCTCCAAAGGCAAGCACCTATGCTACAAAGCCCCCCAAGCTGAATCCCTCTTTGAATTTAGGATACTTCATGATTTCTGAAAAACACTATTGAATCAATCGGCCTTTTGGAATTCAATGCCAGGAAGCCCTTTGCTCCCTGCACTAACCAAACTGCTGAAAATATGCTGGCATTTGGCAATTTAAGACAGTTTGATTATGTGGTTTTTTCTTTTCTTTTTTATAAGCTCTGCTACAGTAGGGTTCATTTTACAAACACCTTCAGATTTCTGACACTGTGTCACATCTGGATTTACTTATGATGGATCGCAGATCTGGTTTACAACATTTAGCAGGCGCAGCAGCTTCCAAACGTTGCCCCGTGACTTCACGCAGCATTGCTGCAAATCCCACCAGGAGGATGCCAAGTTCCACGAGCTGTGGGGACCGTCACTGCCTCCCACTGACGTGGCAGGTTAGTGCAGGTGAAGAAGCGAGCGTTAAGACACTCTGAAGAAACAACGCTATTACCTGACATCCAAACTTCATCCTTGGGATTTCTTCTTCTCCCTAACCACAATACAAAAAGGAGAAACCTGGGAGGCTGGGATTCGCAGTCCCAGATTTGTTTTCATAGCACATGGAAAAGGTTTCTTTTTTGATGATTAATTACCTTTTACTGTGGATGACCACATTTAAAGTGTCTATTCTAATTCTTTCAGATCTGCCTTTGATAACAATGACCACTTTGTGTTGTTGAAACAGCTGTGGTTTCTGGCAGGGACAGAGGCAATTGCTCAAGTTAGTCAGATCCACAACAGGCTTTTGAGGAGATCTGGAAACAGGGTGCCTTGATTTTAAGCCTGTGTAAGTTTTCCTGATTTAAAAAAGCCCTCTGAATCTAACACATCTCCCCCTCAGGCCAATAAAAACTGCCCAGATCTAGGTACCTTCTGAAATCGGGCCACTCTTACTTGGAAGATGCCTTCTGAAAGGTTGGTCTACTGTGCCTTGAACTGTGTGCCAGGCAGCATCCCTTGGAAACCAGAGCAGCTCTCGTGTAGCAGCGCCTAACCCGTGCCATGGCCTCCACTGCCCCAGGACTAAAGTTTACAGTGGAGGAGTGAAGAAAAGCTAGGGGAGACTACACAGACCAACACAGTTTCAGCAAAGTCATTTTCCTGGGTTGCGAGGCAATGTATACTCCAGTTCCCATAGTGATAGAGGGAAAAAAAAAGAAAAACCCCACCCAAAAACTAATAAACCAAATTCTTTCCTTTTCCGCTGCCAAGCTTTGGATTGACAGGTCTTTAAAAGCACTCAATGTTCATTCTAAAGATGGAAAAGACAAAGTATTTCACTTGCTGTACACTTGTTAGATGCATTTTCTGGCTCAGCTTGAAAACATTTCACAGTTCACACAGAATTTGGCAAGAGACCTTTCAGCTTTCTTTTCCCACAGACTGATTTTATAGCAATTAAAAGATGTAAATAAATTGCATACATCATTTTCTCTGTCACTGACACCCAGACACACCTTTACACACATGTACAAATAGTTACTGATAGTGCCCACATAAAGAACTGCAAAGATGAATGATAAATGTAATTTATTATGCATCTTTCACCATGTCACCTGCACTCTCTCCATTAATCCATCTCAGATGGATTATTTCTAGCATTCCTAACCTCTGAGCAGTTTCCAACAGCTGCTTTAATAGGTTTTTTTTTTTCTTCTCTTAAGCTATTGCCAAAAAGTGTTTCTTTTCTTTCTTCTGAAATTGGCATTTTCATCCCTAAACTAAATACTACTTAATATTCATTTAGTTCAATGTGTTCCTGTCCCAGGAAAAGTGTCATCTGGACACAAGAACCTGTATCTATAATACCATCAGCTTTCAAAACATGGAATTTCCACCAACAAGCAGAAGAGACTGTTGACCTTACAGAAGGCTCACCAATCCAGTGCACTCAAGTCACTGGACTAGATTAAAATACAATAGTTTACTTACTTTTGAGGGTTATTTCCTTTGTTTTCTGTTTTTTCAAGCCTTTACAGTTCTTTGGAGTAATTTTCAAGTTTTTTGTCCACAAAAATTAGCCAGAGAAACTTCGTATTTTGTTACAGGAAAAGAAAAAGACTCTCCTGAAATTGCTCAGAGCAAGGTCTTCTCAGAAACATCAAATATCAGAAGTCTTTCAGAGAGCTGGCAAATCTACGGTAAACATTTGACTGTGAGCCCTGTGGTCTAACAGTCCCTGGATCTGTAAAATGTGACAATTCTTTTTTTCACAGGAAAAAGCTGTTTATGGTACATTCAGAGATTCTAGAAACTATGACTCTAGAGCTCTCTCCTGTTTGCTTTTACAGGCCTGGGCAGCTGGACTCATTCCTAAGGACCCTGGATATGCTGACAAAAGATAAAGGGGAAAAAACCCCACCAAAATCCATTGAAGTGCTTTGAATTAGAGATATTCTGTAATGCTCAGAAAACATGGTGGTGTGCTGTTATACAAAGACACGATAGGAAAAGATCAGGTAAATAAGGTTCATTCTAAAGTGATGCCTTAAAAAGGAAAAGTTTCCTACCATTTACTCTTACCACCCAGACCTCATGTCATGGGTCCTTACAAGGTTTTCTCAGAATGTAAAATCTGTCCTACGGGGGAGGAGAAAAACCTTTGAAAACAAAGCCTGTCACTGTAAATTATCACATAAATCATATATGCTACATAGAAATCTAGCATTTGGATGAATTCTCTCATTTTCAATGCAAGTCTGAATGCTTTGCATGAAATGTGTGGCTTAAGTATCCAGAATACTAAATATCTATGCATATACGTATCAGTGATTATAAAGAGGCAAATCTTCCCCTCTCTGACCCAAGGCAGCTGCCAAAAACTGCAAGCAGCCAGTGCTGCCTGGATGCTACAGCCTCCCTCTCTCCAGTCTTCCTGTGATGAGACTGCCTGAGGTCTGCCTGCAGAGAGCCCCGGATCCCTGCAGGATGAATTTTTCCCTTTACTTTCCTTAGAAGAGGCCTCCCCACTCTCTGCCCCAGCGCTCACTCCCAGAGCTGTAGCCTGCTGCCTGGAAGTTGTGAAAACAGACAGCTTAGGGGCATTGTACACTCCTGAAACCTGAGCGTGCTCCTAAGTGTCATTACTCATCCAGGCAGCTTTTCTTTCCCCAGCCTTGGCGAACTTTCCTCCCTGAATCCTCAAGCGCTTCAAGGGCTGGAGAGCTGCCAGCCACCAGCTGCACAAGATCTTAAAGAAACCAGGGCCCATTTTCATAATTTAGGAGAACAAACAAAAAAAATTCAAGAAAGCAAATTGAACAGATTCAAAATAGAAGAGGGAAGTCCTCTGTCTCATTCTCCCTCACTGCATCCTTTACCTTCATCTCTCACAAGAAAAAAGTCTTTAGGAACCAATATTAAAATACAAGCTGAAGATTTAAGAAGATTTTGTGACATCGGGAAACAACCCAGAAGGGATGGTAAACTCTGCCCGAGGCTTGATCCTTGGAAACTCCAGTGCAGCTCAGTGGGGAACACTGCAGCATCATGGAGTAAAAGGAGAGGTTTCATTTTTTTAGCACCAGGCCTCTGCTCTAAAACCATCTGGAGGAAAGGGAATTTGGTTCTCCTTAGGGACGAGATGCAGCATGCTTTTTGCAAGCTGCAAAGCAAAATTATGGTGCATGGCCTGAGTTCCCTACTCCTGGGAAATACAGCCCTACTCACATCAGATAAGAAGTTGGAAAAACGCAGAGAAGAAAAAAAGAACAAAGCAGAGAGATCAGTCACTGCAGTCTTCTCAGCCTCCCTTCCTCGTCAGCATTTTGTTTAAGGAAATGCAAGAGGGTACCTGAGCTTGTCCGCGATAAAGATCACCCTCCTTTCCAGAAGCAGGGAGGCAAAGACTCTGCTCAAATGCCGCACACTGAGGGATGTGAACAAGGACTCAAAATCAACATGCTCAAGCCTGGAGTCAAGAGGCCGCCGCAGCTCGATGACCTGTTGGAGAGAAAAACACCACAGGTCAGCTCTTGCTGGCAAGCAAGGACCCCACAGGTATTGTCACAGCTAACAAGCCTTACTGACTGTGCTGTGAACACTGCACAGTGTTAAGCCCTCAAACACAGTTCTCCAAAGACCTCCCAACAAATCCTTCTTCCAGATGAAGATGATCCAGAGTCCACTGCAATGGGCACAGCATGAGACCAACCACAAGTTCTCCCCACTGGACTGAGGACAGGGAGCTCTTCATAAGGAGGAAAACTAGTTTGTGTCCAGCGAGGAGCAGTTTCCAGCCTTTCTGGCATTCAAGCAGCAAAATGGCATGAAGCCTTTCAAATTTGCACTCTTACGGTTACGATTATTTTTTTTTTTTACCGCAAGAAGCTGGATGTCAAACCTACTGATTATAAATTTTCACTTACAGAAAAGAGCAGCTTGTGGGCATTTTCCTTCATTCACATCTACTTAAATAATTCCTGTCACAGCACCTCAGCACTTCATACTCCTTTCCTTATCTTAGACAGAGCTTATTTAACTTGTTCTTGAAAGCCTCCAACACCGGATAGTTCATAAATCCCACAAGAAAATTAGTTCTGAGCTACCCTAACCAACAGCAAGCCTGTAGCTGAAACATCTCAGTGGCAAATTACTTCATTTGTTGTCTTACGCTCAGTATACAACTCAGAGCAACCGGTCACCTTCCCCTCTGTAGGAAACTTCTGGTATACTGGAAGGTTATTGTCACGTGCCCTCCTTTGTCCTTTGTTTTCTGTATTAAGCAAACAGTTTTCTCAAGCTTTGCCTGTACTTTCTAAGCCACTTAGTAAGTGGAACTACTCTTCTGGGCTGTTCTCCTAGTGTTTGCATTTTTTGGAAAATGATATTCTAAATAAATTTCCACCAATGCTGAAAAACAGAGAAAAAGCTTTTATTTATTATTCATCCCTTCACCTTCTTCCACAATTTGTCTAAATAATACCATGCTGCTACTTCTGCTCACTTTATGGCCCACTATACCGCCAGATCCTTTTCTGAGGTACTGTTGCTTACTCAGTTACTTCCATGTTGTATTAGACTGCTCATTTCTTCTTCCCAGCATTTTGCTCCTGTCCATATTGAATTTCAGACCAAATCTTCATTTTAGCAAGGTCATTTCAAAGTTTAATCCCTTACTCTCCAAAGTGCCTGCAACCCACCCCAATGCCGTCATCTATCCATTGTGTAAATGTGGGGTTTATGCCATCAACCAGATAATTAATGAACATTAAGGATCCTAGAAACAAAACAGCCCAAACATTCTCACAGCCTGACAGCACGCCACTGGGACTCTACTCCTCGAGTGCAGATTTTTAACCAGCTATGCATGTGCTCTGCAGGAATTTCATTTAGTTTGGACTTTCTCGGTTTAGCTGAGGAGAATGTAATCATGTAGTGACATGCTGAAAGCCCTCAGACACAACCTTTAGCAGTGTGCTCACTTTCCTCTCTCTCACATTCAATTTGGCTTCCTCAAACCTCTCAAGAGTCCTTCAACAGTTCTGCACTCTTAAAACTCTCACACTGTCCTCACACCACACTGTGGGAGATGCAACATGTACCCTCACCTCCATGCTGTGAAAATGCCATTCTGAAAGGCTACAACATTGCCCTTGCGTGGTTTCAGGTACTTTTTGACCAGAACCCTGTGCCCTGTCCCACACAAACAGCACTTCTGTATTAAGGATGGTGGAGCACATGCTATGAATCCTGCCTTCAGGAAGTTAAGTGTGGGGGGACCTCGAGGAGATCCAAGGTCATGTGCTATGCAGCATGAGGTCCACCAGTCTGTGCCACTTGGCCTCAAGGCCATTGCCCCAATTAATTTTACCATATTAGCCCAGTTAACGTGTCCTCACCTTCACCTTTACCATATGATTTCTTTTATGATGGTCACTGGAAAAGTCTCCATGCCATCCCCTCTGGGTCCCTTATTTTACTCCTTAGCTTCCCCCACCCCACAGCTGCCAAAAAATGTCCTTGAAGATCCCCAGTGCTATGTCACAGTCCCAACTTCCAGTCACCAGTCCTGCACCATTTGCTGGCCTAAGTGTCCCTCTCTCCGGAGTGGTGTCTTTACCTCGGTTCCTGAGCCTGGCAAGAAGTTCTTGACTGTAATTGTCCGGCCCAAAGCTGGGAAAGGTGCCTCCATGACACTCCTCATGAGAGGCTGCACCAAGGCTGGGGAAATGCCCCGTCTCTTCTCAACCTCATCCAAGATCTGAAATGAAGGCATGAAGACACAAAAACATGTAAATCAGGAGGAGGGAAGTGCACCAGCATCTATGGTCTCTCCTTAACCCAACATGGAGCCTTGAATCATAAGGAAGAAGGTAAAAGGTGCAACTGAATACCCTTTATTTCCTTCAGCAAGAGAAACCCAGCTCCAGTGAGGTCACTGGAAAGCTTACAATTTGCAAACTCCCCACCACCCTTGGAGTCAGGACTCCACCTTTTAATCTTTCAGTGCTTGTGTTCTAGTAGTTCTGCCGAAGGAAAAAGGCAACAGCTGACAATCTAGTTTTCTTCTTAACTGTGTTTTTGCTAGGTTCTGGAATTAGTATGTGGTTGCCTTGCCAACACTATTTCAAGCCCTTTCTTCAGCCATCAGCTTCCCTGATCCCCATTCCTCTGGTGCTGACCTCACTTTCAGGTCCCTCTTGGCCTACAGCACAAAGTCCCTCTCTCTCCCCCCTCACCTTAGAGAAGAGATTGAAGCATCCAAGGCGACTCACAATGCAGTAAACTTCTGGGAGGCGCTTCCCTTTCCCACTGGGCTTTCAAGACAAACACAAATACACACACAAAAATCACCAAGAAAATGTCAGTTATAACCAGTGCAAAGATAAGAGTGACAGGTCTCTTAGTTCTGCAGCTTGCTGGCTGTTCAGAAACCAGCAGACATTTGACAGCATGCTGCTGATGACAATACCTTAAGCCTGGTACACTAGAAACAATGGGGAAAAATGGGCACAGTATGATCCCAATCTTCTTAAGTCAAATGACTGAGGGAGGGCAGACTGTTCTACAGAGAAAACTCTGAGCCTACAGGACCAGCACGGGTTGAGACAACGGTTTAGTAGCTATCTAAACCTAAGGGAGACAAACCCTATCTTCAGCTTAGTGATGAAAAAACAGTCCATGATCATAATGTTAAGCACTGGTATAAGAAAAACGTAAAAGAGCTGTGCCTGGAGTGGAGAATGGTACTCAGAGAGGCACTTTGGCACTGAGCAGAGCAGAAAAGAGCAAAGCTGCTCTGTTGCCTCTCTTTCTTTCCACACTGAAAGAGAAGAGCAGCAGCTTTCCACTTTCCAGAGCAGGTGCCAGTAACACCAACTCCACAGAAGGCTGCATCTCTAGGGAAAGAATGAAACAGGGATAATTACCAGCAGCCTCCTACAGTATCCAAATCGCCTGCTTCCATCTTCTCCCGTCAGGACAAATGAGAACGTCTCACTGCAGAAAGAGAAACCAGAATGACAAGATACCAGTCAACCACATTAAAAGTCTCTGACATACAAACCCAATAAACCCACAATATTTTCACATTTACAATACACCTCTCTCAGGGGTCTGCCCAATTTTCTACCATAACAGCTCTCATATTTTACTAGCTTGATGTATAAATCTGTTTCTCATGAATCAGGATACAAAGTATAGTACTTACCTGGCAAACTGATGGATGGGGGCCCAGTCCTTTGCATCAGGGAAGCAAAACTGGGGAATAGCTTTCAACTGATCTTCTGCCTCACGCATGAATTTGAACGAGCGCTCAAGCTAGCAGAATAGAGAGAAGGAATGGTTCCAATTAGTCATGTGGGGATGGAATGACTTCAAATATTTTTCCTGTGACAAATGAAGAAGTGATGACAGAGCCTAAGCTTCTGCCTGGAAGATATTAAAATTTCTGTGATTCTGGCTCACCTAATCTTTTGATATCTTAAAGTAACTCTGTGCCCCCAGTTCCACCGAGCTCTGCATCTGCAGCACCTGTCCCTGCTACATTGTGCTTCTAATCTGGGACACATCCTCCAGCAAGCGGCAAGAGAACTAAAGTCTGAGGGGACCTCTGGTTATGTTCCATTTACAAACACACCGTCACACCAGCTCTATGTTTCTCCCATTCCTCCTTCCCTGTTTTGAGCTAGCCTATTGGTGAAAGCTGTGTCCTCCCTTTGCAAACATGTGTCTTCTCCCGAGTGACATTTTTCTTTAAAGAGAAAAGGGAGAGAAAGGGAATAGCTATGTAAAAGTCATAGCCAAGGGCAGCAAAAGATCTAAATCATCTGCTTTCAACAGTGAGGAATACCATGACAATTCTTGGGGGGTGACTGCAGCCCCTCTATCTTCAGTTTCACTGAACACTGAGACAGCAGAGGGGTTACTGATATAACATGTGGTCCACAGAGAAGCTGTGGCTTCTCCAGGTGTGCAAGTGCACCACACAACCTGAGACATGTCAGCCAGACCTTCTGATAGGCACCGCACCTTCAATGGGAACTGCTGGGTAACCTCAGGAACATAGGCAGCCCCAGCCTGCTTCTTGTGCAGTGACACCACGACGAAATACTCAAACAGCTGCCTCTCTTGATATTCAATCAAGTCCCGTTCCAAGGTTTGGTACCGCAGGGTTTGCTTCAGGCGAGATTTCACATGAACCAGGCGCTGGCTGTGAGCTATGAAAAAAAAGATTAGAGATTGTGACATTGTCTAGCTCTTTGCACAGAGCAAACAGTGCTTTGCAAAGACATGGATAAACTTGAAACTGCCTCACCGCATTTACTTTGTCAGTGGCTGAGTAAGAGGTGGGAACCATTTGGAAGCTGCACTCTAGATATCGAGAGAGACAGGATGTAATCTTGTGAGTGCCATCATTTTGAAGAGCTTAGGCAGCACAAGGATTTCATGGATAGCTTTCACAGCTGAAGACAACCCAAACTAAGATCCATATGGGACATGGTGTAACAGACGATATCTGGACATTCATCCTACCATTCATTTGTGCATCTTTCAAAGCCAGCACAGTTAGGCGACTGATCACCTTTGTTCAGAGAAGCCTGTGGGTAGCGATCCCTACAGTTTTACAAGACCAGCACTTGGGTCAGGCTAGGGCTCCACTGGCTGCGTAACGCTGGGGACTCCCAGCTTCAGTAACGCAGGCTGGGCTGTAGGCCAACAACAACAAAAAACGTGAAGAGAGGTGCAAATGAAAAAGGTTGGCTCATGCCAGTCCTTCCTGTGCCTAAAACTAATTGCTTAGGACCATGTTTCTACAAGTTCACCCAAGACAATGGGAAAACAAGAAAAACTGCCAAGCAAGCTGTAACTGCAACACACATGAGCTGTGGGACAATAAACATTCCAGCATGGAAAGTAATGAAAAGCTGCCTGCTGAGAAGAGACCAGATGAGATTCCCTAAGACCACCCCCCTGCTTTGTTTTACAGTCGCATCCCAAATTAAATCTCCATGACGTCTCCCTTACCCCTACTACAAAAGAAAGAAAGAATTAACTACAAGCAGAGACTACAGCACATTCTCACAACTGTGCTTTTTCCGAACACGGGTGGCAATGCAATGTTTTGACAGAAACAACAACCACATGGATACTGCAGGAACTCCAAATACGTAAGAAGTCTGCCTGGGAGACAGGGCTTCCTGAGAGATGGTATATACTTTAGGACAGACGCTTGACTTTTTGTCTGGTAAAGTTGTGCCACTCATGGACTATTCCAGACAATATAATTTAAAGCAATCTTGGGTGCCTCTTAAATCAGAGAGTGTAACAATCCCTGGACAGTTAAAGACCTAGGAAGATGGCTTAGACTCTCTTCTCCCATCACCTACTATGCTATTTGCTCTAAGGCTGTAACTCTTCAAAAGCTTTCGGAAGTGGTTTCTGTTTTACCAGGGACTTCAAAAGGAGCAGTGTCACAGCAATGCTGAGTGCTTCTGAAGCACTCACTCAAGCTCTGCATTGTTTATATTCTGTACAACCTATTAAAGATACCAGAACTTTACTGCTGTCATCGTGGCAGAGTTTGTGTTCAAACATTTTTCCTTCCCAAGGGTTAACACTTATGGCTCTGACATGCAGCATGATGATTGCTGTCTGATGATTTATGACATACAGTGACTTGCTAAGCAGAAGTAACTGGCTGGTGTGTTTGTCTGTTAAGTAAAACACACAAAATTGAAAGTCCTAGACAAAAGAAACTTGCTAAATCATCTCACTTTAGTATTTAAAAATAGGAAAGTCGACAGTTCAACAAGGCATAGAAAGAAAATACAGGTGTAGCTAGAGCAAACAGCAAGTGCCAGAGCTACTGTTCACAGTTATGTAGACTTGCACAGTGACTCAGATCCAGGTATGGATCTGGATATTGTTCAGAGTCCAGTGCTGTTGGATTTGAGGTGACTTCACACGATCTCCATCATCCCCCCTCTATAGGCAGTTCCCTGCTGCAATTATACAGACATTACACAGAAACCCAGGCTAATGCACATGATTCACTATGGCAACCAGTTACAGACAAGAGTTTGAGTCTTCCTGGCCACATCTACACAGTGTTTCTCAGCTACATCTGAACATGGACTATATTTCACAACATCGTGTTTCAAGACAGTTGTGAATGTAATTTCTGCGCAATCGGGGCACAAGCTTTCTCTCCCTGTCTTCAGGATAGCCTGAGAACCTGTCAAAAGGTAGGCGGTGGGAGCAATTTTCATCTTGATCTTGCCAACACAGCAGTACAGATAAAAGATTTCCCAATGCAGAGGAGAGCAAGAGCATACAGTAGTTCTTGTGTGGGAAGCTGTGTTCACAAGAGGGAATTCAGTCTGAGATTTCTGTTCTAAAAGCCTGAAAGAGGGTAAGGATGAACACTTGTAAGCACAACACACCATGGTTGACACAGAGTGGGAACTGCTGCTTATGCTGGGGGGTGTTCAGCCTGGAGAAGAGAAGGCTCCAGTGAGACCTTATAGTGGCCTTCCAGTAGTTAAAGGGGACCTATAGGAAAGATGGGGAGGGACTCTTTATCAGGGAGTGTAGGGATAGGACGAGGGGTAACGGTGTTAAACTGAAAGAGGGTAGATTTAGATTAGATATAACAAAGAAATTCTTTCCTGTGGGGATGGTGAGGCACTGGCACGGGTTGCCCAGAGAAGCTGTGGCTGCCCCCTCCCTGGAAGTGTCCAAGGCCAGGTTGGACGGGGCTTTGAGCAACCTGGTCTAGTGGAAGGTGTCCCTGCCCATGGCAGGGGGGTTGGAACTAGATGATCTTTAAGGTCCCTTCCAACCCAAACCATTGTATGATTCTATGACTTACAGCTTGGGAACTGACCTGCTACCCAGATCAGGTGTGCATGTGAGTCAGGAAACTTGGGAATCTGAGGGAGTTTCCACCTTGCATTCTAACTCTGCCAGGACTTTGAATTTGCCATATAAATTCCCAAAAGATTGTAATGCCACCAGCATGTCACAGGGCTAATTACCAATACAAGAAGATTTATTATAGAGACCAGTATACCATATAGCTCTATGGGAGTGAAGCAAGCAAAGCAGTGCTTTATCCCAACTCAGCCAATGCAGAAGAATTTAACCAGCAATAAATCATATAGTGCAATTCTGTTTTCCTAGCTAGCCAGTCTGGCTGGTGGTTTTTCTCCTTTAGTAAATGTGTAGTGGGGTTTCTGAACACTCTGTCCCATGCAGTTCTGCTGCTGTCAGCCTGGTCACACACTTGTGACTGTGTACTTAGAAGAGCCTCACTGTATTTCCATAGTGTCCAAAGCCATCTCCTAGGAAAGTCAATGCAAAAAGCTTTGATGGGAATTGGAACAGATGTTTGGTTTGGACTCCTATAGTCCTCTGTCCATGGATTTTCTTCTGCAGTATCGAGATCTTTGTTTTCTCACTGCACTCTAAGTGGAAATAAGCTCCTTCTCCAAAACCAGAACACAGAAGAGAGATCTTGACCCAGGATCTCAGAGTGAAGTTTATCAGGAGCCATTTGCTCTCTTCACACATTTGCCTTACCTTTCAGCTTCTCTTCAGTATCACTGTCCGATTCACTGTTTTCATCTGTAACTAGGAAAAAAGAAAGGGGAAGACGAATTAAGTCAAGCCTATTTATAACTGTGTATTTCTTATCACTGGCATGAGAAAGCCAGGCCTTGCAACTTCAAGGGGAAGACCATATAGCTCCAAAGGGCCTTGTTCTTTTCAAGGGTGCATGTACCCACAGACATTTAGCTTACCAACCTTGGTATCTTCCCATACATTCAGGGAATAATAAGAAAAACCAACACCACAATTAATTTTGCACAGCCAGAAGAGCTGGATAAAGAATAAAATACCAGAGCAGTATTTTATCCAAGGTAAAATACTGATTAATATGCAGTAGTTTGCAGGACAAGGGATAAAACCAAGCAAACAAAAAAACAATTGCCAGACTGAATCAGACTCAAGGTCTATATGGTCCAATAGCCTGTTTCTGTCAATGATGCCTTAGATGCTTCGGAGAGGGGTACAAAAAAATGATGTAGAGATAACTCTGGGATGCTTCCCCTGAACATTCATATCAACATACACCTGTGGGTGTATATCCTGTATAAAATGTGGGAAACAAATAGAGCTAGTGGTCACCTTTTGCTGGAATTTAGGATCTTTTGGAAAAAAAATACCGTGTTGGAAAGATGTAATTTTAAGTTTTACAGAGATCAGATGTTTAAACGTAATTGCTCTGAACTATCTCAACACTTCTGGCAAGTTGTTAATTAACAGTGAAAGGCTGAAAGTCTCGATCTTGCTATGATGGAGATGGTCCTACAGTCAAGTCTAGAAACGCTGATTCCCAACCGAGGCTATTTGTTTACTGGGATGCTGAAGGAACCAGGACTGTTTCAAAATCTACTATCTTCCATTGGACAGTTCACTAAAGTGACACATTCCCGCAAAATATTTTGATCACAACAAATCAGACTTTTTGGACAGAACATTCCTCTCCAAAGCTTCCAGTGTGTTCCAGAAATAAATATCAAAAAGGGGGGACATTTTTGGTGTGACCTATAAGGTTATCATATAAAGCCATGGAATGAAAATGAAGCAAAAAAACCGAAATTCTGGTTTAATGAAAGCTTTTGGGCAGAGGAACAGCCTTTATCTTCCCAAAATAAAGGGTGGAAGTCCCAACTCAATCTCACTCTGTACTGGAAGAAATGTTAGAAAACATCACATAAATGACTAAGCCAGCCTAAACTCTAAGACAAGTCCTCAAAAAGTCTTAGACATATGATGATTCAAAGTTCCTTTACCTTTCCCTGAATTGCTCTCTGTAGACTGCGATAGTCTCTTGACACGTTTCTTTCCCCTTCGTGCCTCATAAATGGCATTGATTTTCAACACAAGCTGCTCAGCAAACACACAAACAAACAAACAAGGTTATTTCCCTCCTTAAGCAAGGAAGAAAGCTACAATTTGATGCAAAGTGCTCTGTTTCCCAACCCTGGCCATACTGAAACTCTTCACTTGATGGCCTAGAACTGATAACTACCAGCATCTGCCTCGCCTCGCTCTGGTACAGAAGCGGTACAGTCACGCTAACAAGCCCTGATGACAGGCCAGGCCTTAATGCATTTCCTCACTGTGGGGCCACACGAGCTTATTGGTGCCCACCTGGGCCTCTCCGTACCATGGCCCATCTCCAGAGAGCACCAGAGGGTCCCCTGGGAACCTGCCCTGGTCTGCAGGTTTGAAAGCAGAAAACTGGCTGAAGGATGACAGCAAACTTTCATGTCTTCATGCCTTTAACATCTGTTGTGACGAGTGCTGGAAAAACGTTCATATCAAGCATGGGGGAAACATATACAAGGAATGCTGAAGAAATTCAGATGGGTGGGAGCCAATGATGCTGAAGTACTTTAACCTAGTGGCTTGCTTTGCAAGTCCTTTAATCCCCAGCCTCCCAGCTGATGAGGACAGAGGACATTTCAGTGTTGGGCACAGCTGGGCTTGGTGGCTCATTCAGTGCCTCTGGCCTCCCTATCTGACCCTGAAGAGGAACAGAGTTGCAGAAGGACCATGACAGGCTTCCCCAAGCCTTGTTGAGCAGAGCTGCCTCCTTGTCAAGGTCCCAGGCAGGAGCAGCAGGACATGGCCACAGCATCCAGATTATGCCAGGAAGTCTGGGATCCCTGCACACATGTCCTCAGAGGTCAAGGTAAGACTGGCCCACCACACACTTGGTCAGGGAACTCTGATCCAAATATTAAAGTGAGAGGCAGGATGCTCTGATGTGGAAGTACAGCCGCCACCCAGCCGCCCAGCTCAAGTCTCAGGTTGATCTTGCCACTGACACAGTAGATCTCAGTTCTGAGCTTGCTCTGCAAGACTGCTCAGTGACACTGCCTGGTAAATATATACTTGCAATCTTTCCTTCAGTTGACATAAAAGTATGTGTGAACATACTGATAGAGCTCAAGCACATGTACAGATGTGTAGGCACATTAGGAAAGAAAACCTTAGACATTTGTAGTCTTTGGCTCATTCCTGAAGAGCTGAGGTATACAGAGAGGGCATTCAAAAATCAGACATGCAAACATGAACACAGATCTGGCAACCAGGAAACAAGATACACAAACACATCCCTTTTTCCCCAAATGAAAACTGTGGGTTCAGAAAAAAATCACCACAGACAGTCCCTGGTAGCCTCTGCTTGTCCTGCAAAGACTGGATTAAGCAACTGTGTTTTTATAACTGTGTATTTGAAACATTCAATAGATAGACTCCTGCCAAACCTCGTTTGGACTGCATACACTTCCTGCTAGATCTGAAAGAAAATAAAATTGAAATGGAGTCATGCTGTATCCAAATATGAAGCAGGAAATGTTGCTCCAGAAAACGCTCCTGACTACAGATGACTCCTTTTGTCACTCAAATGTCAGTATTTTCATTGTTCACCTAAAATCACACCCTACCTTAAATTAGAATCAGCCAAGGCATGAAGAATCAGACCTAAAAACAACAGATTGCCAGGAGGGAACAAAAACACAACACACAGACAATTTCTGTTTGTCCTATCCATCAAGCAAGGATGGAAATATGATGCGGTACGTCTTTTGCAAAAATATTAATTGTTTTTTTCCCCTCTGACAAGCTTCAACTTTTATGCAAAAACTAAAATGCCTTTTTTTTTTTTAATTATTATTTTATCTCTCCTGACAATCGTGATATCTCAGATGGAAAAATAGCTTCTTCAAAACTTGCAGAGATGTTTGTGAGCCTTCTTCAGGCACAAAAGGGGTTAAACACAAGTCAAGTCAACTGCCAGGACAACAGCTATATTGCAGGGATGCTACACTGGAAACTAAAGAAAACATTGTCTCATACTCACATTTCTGCCTGGAAGAAGCCAAGCAAAAGAGAAAAAGCTCTAGATTTACCTTGGGAATCTTCCTTCTCCTCTTGCCATTCTGAGGGTCTCCCAAGGAGAAGAAGGTGTCATCTGGACTGCTGGGGGTTGAGGGAGGGCTGATTTTGGATGGTGACCCAGTCCCATCACGGCTCAGTTTCCGTATGTCTGGCAGTTTGAAACTCCGCCGCTCTGAGTTTTGTCGGAAAAACATGGGCTTGGAAAGCAACTGGAAATGGAGGAGAAGAAATGAATGAACACAGTATCTCACATACCTTTGCTTCATTGCTAACACTGTCATGGTGGTACATCCGGTAAAAAACTCAGCTGGCAAAACAGCCCTGAGAACGCTCACGGATTTCTGTACGCACAAGGAACTCACCCAGCCACCGGGCTACACCAGGGCTATCTCGACCAGCAATTTAACCATCTCATATTAATTCCAGACCAGAATGCAATCTCAGGGGTTGGCCAAGAAGCCTTGCTCCAGTGTGAAAAAAATCTCCCAGGACTTGTGTAATCCAGAGGCTGGGACTGTAAACAAGACCAGACTAACCAACCAGCCAACCACAAGCATTTGGGATAAGGAGCAGCTAGCCAGGAGGAACAGAGAAGCAGTGAGACCAGACAAAAAGTACTGTCAGAATGGATGTCTTTGACAGAAGCCAGAATTAAATATTTCAGAGTAGGGTATGAGAAATGCCATGATAGACAATTACGGAGACTGGCTTCCTCCTAAGCTCATTACAAGTTCAGTGGGAGCACAACAGTAGTTGTGCTGAGTAAAGTTCTTAAAGTTTCTGACCAAAAACAGCATCAGAGAAGCAGAAAGCTCAGCTCCAGATAAAGAAGGGCAAACCACTTCTCACCAGAAAGATGCTCAATAAGAACTCTTATCGTTTTCTCCTACAGAACTTCCCAGCAGTTATGACAAGGTTAAGTCACACCTTCTGTGGGCACTGTATCTGCACTGCCAGAGGACGTATCTACGTGGCAGTAAGTGGTTTAGGGGAGAGGCATCCAAGCTAATTCTGAACAAGTCACAGCAGCACCGTAGCTGAGGCAGCGTAATGGTCTTCCTCCATCAACAGACACACTCAGCAGAGTTATTAGTCAGACCAATTCATTCATTCAGGTTAGCTCAGGTGTCTCTGGATGGTTTGTCAGAAAACGCTCCACTCACAAAAAAGCTTACCACCCACAGAGAAGTCATGCGTTAAAATGAGGCTGGGAAGAGCCTTTGCACTGAAGAATCTCATCCTGCAGTAGTGATATAATCTACTACTGAAAGTCTGTCCAGACCCATTCTCCACCAGCCTCTAGCCTGGGCAGGCTCTCCAGCATGATTCACACTGCAGTTGCAAACCCGTTGTTGCCAAGAGAACTGCAGAACTTCTTTTCTGACTGACGCACATCACAGCTTTTAGATGTCAAAGCACTGTAGTGTAACATAATTATTCCCATTCAGCTCTTTACTAAGTGTCTCCTGCTGGCAACCATATCTATGGTGAGAGACATTTCTGTGTAACACTGCAGCCCCCTTTTGATAGCACAGGTGGAAAATCGGGGTGCACAGCTGAATGCAAAGCTGTCTGAGGGAAATTAACTTCATCCCAACACTCATACATAGACCCTTGCTGCTCCAGACCTAACTAGCAACAAAGAGAATGGATCAAGAACCACAGAACAATTTTCACTTTTAAGTGTTGAATTATCCAAAGAAACCTCAGTTGCTGAGTAAGTTGGTTGGAAAAGACCAACACGTCAAGAAACGCCACACATCAAACTTCTGAAAATGTTAGGTAACAGCTCTAATAATAGCTACAACTTGGAGAGCATGGGGAAACTCTTTGGTCAGAAAAACTGTGTTTAGATCCCTGCTATCTGCTCTGAACCCGTTTGTGGCCAAGATGAATTCTGCTGTCATACTGCCCCTGCTGTTCCAGGCTCGGACTATCTAAACAGAAAACAAGAACCAACCAAAACAGCTCAGGAGGCTGGGAGCAGAGCTGGCCTTGGTAAGCCCTGAGCAAGAGGTGCTGACCAATGTTTTACTACTTCTTTTAGTTTAACTGCCAAGGAGGAAGACGGCACCAGGCTGTGAGCTGTGCTGCTGGTGGGGACACCCCTTCTGTATTGGCTCCCTAACCAGGGGACTGGCATTGCATTACTTCCCAGCAACCAGTCTCATCAGAGAGCAAAAGAGGCATCCTAGGGGAGGGGGCTGCAGAGGCATCTTGGCATCAGCACCGGCAGACTGTGCACTGCCCACTGACACTGAGCCAAGATGACTGCAGGGCTTGATTACCCAAGCACTTAAATGCCCTCTTTGAAGGCAGAAAGAGTTTTCTTGCACTATATTAACAAAAAGTCTTCCCCCCTACCAGGGGAAGGTAGACAGTGAAAGGCAACAAACTACTTATATAAGGGAATGTTGGTTTTTAGTCTGCAAAAAGGCAATAAATACCCTCTTATCACACTGTACTCTGACCAGTGGTAAAAGACAAAAAGAGTGGTAAAAGACAAAAAGGAAGAAACTCTGATGTGATGAAAGTCAAATCGGCAAAACTCCACTTTTTCCACACAGATCCTGGATTTCACCCAAAACTTTCTGGAGCAGGAGAGGTGGCCACTTGAATCAAAGTACCTTAGTAGGAGTCCCAGGTACAGAAGAGGTGGGGGATGCTGGGAAGGTCAGGACACATTTCTTCCCCAAACAGCGGCTGTTGGTCTCAATGTCTTCATAAGGGTTTTCCTTCAATGGTGGATCTGCAGCAAAGAGCCACAAGCAAGAGATTGTAAGCGCAGAAAATCCTTGAGGTTTGCCATAAAAATCTGTTTGGGGATCTGCTGGCCTTCTCCCACCTCCCACATCAGACATAAAGACCTGTTCTCAAGCATTCCTGCAATTGCTTCATTCTCTCCATAGCCCCAGAAGTCCAGCTGCTCGCTGGACAGTGTCCAAACCCTGACACTGACATATGCAGCCATAGGAACATATCACAGATACTACAGATGGAAAAGACCCAGTAAATCCTCAAGTTCATTTCCCTGTCTTCAGGGAAGCTCTGAGGTTCTCATGCACATCGGTCCATAAATATATTTCCTTCTTTCCAGTCCTCTGCGTAGAATTGTCCAAATGAAACTGAGAGCTGAAGGCTAGCATAAAGGTCCTCTCTCCTCTGTTTAAACCCCATGTTTAGGGGGACCTCTGGTCATTACTGAATCGGGGCTGAAGCGATGCACTGCTCTTGGGCTGAGTCTGCAGAAAGATGTAATCCACATGGATGACTGTCTAGGTTTTCAAACACATCTACCGATCACGGATGCCTCAATCTCATGTGCACCGCTTTAGAAAGAGTGAAGGAATCACCTCACCTAACCCAGACCATCCAAAGTCAGGACGTTGTCTCCCTGGAGGGGGGTGGAGGGGCAGGGAGGGACACCTCTGAAGGAACATTCAGATCATTCTTACCTAAGATCCCCTCAAAAACACAAGGCTTGAATGATCACACAGAGGTGTCCCTTTCTTTCCACTGATTCTGGAGACGAGGCACACAACTAATCTGAGTTTTAAACACCCAAGATTACATATAACGAGCTTCTTACATCCCACTTTTCAGCAGTGCTGGGAAATGCAAACATAAGTGTGTTCAAAAAGAACACACAACTCTGAAAAAGCAGGTTGTGACATCCTCATCCAAGCATCTAAGAAACCAATAACTAGCCCAAGCATCTGCATGGGCAGGCAATTTGTTACGAGATTTCTCTCTTCATTGCCATCATTTCATGCCTTCCCACAGTTGGGACTTGAAGCAACAATCTTTCTCTTATAGTCATGTAATGCTTGGCTGAGAGCAAAGACTGGAGGTCAGTGATGTTGCAGTCCTCTGGAGCAGGGACCGGTAATGGCTGTAGGATCTGTCTAACTGCCGTGCTCCCACCTGCCTGCCCTGATGGGGCAGGAGTGCAGCTGAAGTCTTCAGACAGGGACAGAAACCCAAGTCTTTTCTAACACTGTCTTCTACAGTGGCTTAGGTGATACCCAGCACTACAGTGGTGGATCTGAATTCACTGAGGGAAAGATAAGCATGTGTGACACTGGCAAAGCAAGTCTGCAAGAACATTTTGTCAGCAAATGCGCTCCTGTCCCTGAAAGTGGCTCCACTTTCTAATTCCAATGGCACTTTTCAGTACTGAAAATATACTTCAGCTGTCACGTAACTGGGTACGTTGGAGAAAAAAGAACACGCTTGGGTTCTGTTGCCTACCCCATCCTCAATGGGGTATGTCCATTGGCATGTCCAATTAGCCTCAATCTAGAAGAAACAACACCGTTTCCCTCTTTTTGACAAATAAACCTTGTCATCTCTATGCCCAGTACAATTTCCAATATTCCAGATAAGCAACAGCAAACAAGTAAAAAGATAGCACATGAAGGGAATCTGTGTGACTTGCTGGGAAAGGCATCAGTCCTCCCACCAACAGCTGAACCCCTCCTAAGTCACGCATATGAGTATGGGGTGTATGTGTGTGCTCGCATGCCCTGATGGACACACATGATTATCTGTGGGTCCACACTAGTGTCCTCTGGCTGAAGGCTTGGTTCCCCCTCCATTGGTGTGGTTCTCACATATTGTTTGTTTTGTGGACTATACCCGCCTGTGGTCTGGTGAAAAACAAAACTGCAGCTTTTTTTGAGTTATCCCCATCCACTCCTTTTCCCAAGCTTCCATGGTAACACCAACAGGACTGCAGGAACCAATTAAAGATCACTGACTCCAGGCAAAGCCTAAACATGCAGCAAGAAAACAAAAAACTAAACACGCCCCATTAGCTGACAATTACCCATAACTTTGTTTTCTTCTAATCTTTGCAACTAAAAGCTGGAGGGGAGAGGAATTTCATCCTGCTATTTGAGTTCCCTGCAAGCTGGGGACACAGGGGTGTGCTTGTGTTTGAATGGATGGATTTGCCTATATAGCTACTCTGTAATGCTATCCATGTTATTCCAGCTGATGAGGTGACCCTTACTCAGTGGTTTCTGAGACCTCCCACCATGCCCCAACACAAAAAAATCCCAGCAGCTGCTCAGGCACTCCCTGTTCCTCTGGCCCCCCAAGGAAACACAAGAAAAAAACAAACACGAGGTCCCCAGCTCCACAAATGAGGCTGTCAGCTTCAAAAATGTCAAAAAGGACAGATTGGCATCACCTTGTCTGCCATCAGTCCCAGAGGAAGATGATTCCTTTGAGAAATCCTTCTCACCAAGTATGATCAGGTTTTACTCATATTAAAATAATGATGCCTGGCTTGCTCCTGAGAAAGCACAGCTCCTCCCATGCCAAACAACACAGACCACCTTTGTAGGATTACAGCTGCATGGCGAGAGTTGATGCAGCTATTCTCTTCCTATTCTGCTAAACTCAGCCAAGACCTTTACGCAAGCACCAGCCTACAGCTACTAAAACCTATTAAGGCTTTTTCAAGAGGGATGATTCTATTCTATGTTCCATAAAAGGCCATCTAACTCACAGTATTAAAAAACACTACATAAATTGAGAGTGTTACAGGAAATAATCTTTAAAATGACATTGATCTGCCATCAAAGTTAGAGAATGAAATAAAACTCAATTTCAAAGATTGCGGGACCTAGTTTCTTAATTTCAGTGGTACCTGGAGCCATATACAATCCTATTTCTGAACCATGGAAACTGACTTCAAGGTTATGTTTTCAGACTGCTCACATTACCTCAGCGGTGACAACCTTACCACAATGGACAGACCAGAGCTGTGAGAATTAGTCCACAGGACAAAAGGAAGACAGAGAAGAGGTGCCAGCAAAAAACAAAAGCTGGTTCCCACATGCCTCAGGTTCATCTTTGAGGCTGATGAGTTTTGAAATATTCTCTCCATTTTTCTTATTACTTTTATTATTATTATTCTATTATGCCAATAATCTGTGTAAAATGTGTCTTGGTTTGCATTTGGGTAATAAACATACTTCATTCAGCACCTCCAGTGAGTGCGTGTTGACCATGAGTCTTCTCAGTTACTCAGCATTAGCAGTCAAATCCCTTCCCTGTCCAAAGCTCCTACCCAGTATGTCCTGTCCAAAGCTCCTACCCAGGATGTCTTCATAGACGTTCTCTTCGGATAAAGTGCGTGTGAGGGCCAGCTTGGTCTGCGCGTACCAATCCACCCGGCCATTCTCAGATGATGACTGCAGCAAGTCTTCAAACTCATATGACTTCCTGCACCATTGATGGGAGGGGAGAAGGAGCAAAAAGGAGAGTGATACGGTTAACCAGCATTTATAACCAAATCACGGTTAATTCGCTTCTCCAACATGCCACACAGTTGGCAAAATGAATTAATGAGGAGAGAACATTTCACAGCCTCATCCCATATAAAGCATGAAAAAGTAACACTGAGATCAGTTATTTTTATCAGCCACACAAATAAAGGCATTTCAGGGATGTCGTAGATAATCTGGGTTGTCATGGTAATAGCACACGATGAAGATGCAAGTGTTAAGTGGCACATCCTGCAACACTGCACAGAACCTTAGGCCATAAGAGGTCCCATTTACAGCACGAATCCCACCCTTGGCAGGAATAGGGGGGCCCAAAATCAGCTCTCTTTGAGCAGTACAGGAAAAATACTCACATGCAGGATGGTAGAAAGGGTAAAAAAACAATTAAGTGTCCCCCACTAACAAACCTGGAAAGTTTTGATTTTCCTTCCTGTACCCAAGCCAGGAACTTTTAGGTGATGGTTTATGCAGAAGGCATTAGAAACAGCTGTGCATTTTACGCTCCCCACCCCAAAATGTGTCACAATCATGTGAGAGGGGAGAAAAGGCAAGAGAGCACCCCAGAAGAATATATACCCATCAGATTCAGTTAGAGGAATAGGTTTACTATGAACAGTGAAAATGCTGTGGTAGTGTCTAGAGATTATCATTCCAGACCCCGTTCCAGACCAGCTGTAGTCATTTTGTAATTAAACAGATTTTCTGCTAAAAAAACAAAACAAAACCCCAAACCCCTCAATCATGGGCTTGAAGGTTAAGCCAAGTAATACAGTGACCTTAAAGCCCAAATCTGCCATGACTTATCCCTTCACAGTTATCCTGTGAAGTTGTGCTGGCCGCTCGTATGTTCTCAGAGAGATGACTGAGTGCTGGTTATGGCCAGCAAGGCTCTCTGGGGATTAGGAGTGACCAGGGAAGATCCATCTCTCCCAGAGAGATATGGGAAGGCAGGACTCCACCATGAAGACCAACACCTTTGAGAAACACAGCCTGAATACCTGTGGTCAGCGTTGTTCTTGTGCTTCCCGCTCCACAGCCTCCTGCTGACAGCTGATGGGGGAGGAGAGGAGGGTAGAGGAGGGGGAGGAATGGATGGCAGAGGGGGTAGGTTTCTTTTATTCCTAGCTGCTGGCACCCAGTCCTCTTCCCCCTCGTGTTTGAAAGTCCGCCGGGGCTTTGGCAGTGGGTTGATGAAGGGTTTCTTCTCTGGCACCCCTGGCTCTGTGTACACATTCTCCACTGTGCAGTCCTTTGATTTCACATGAGAAGTTCTTACCTCTTCTAGAGTCCCAAAAATTGGCTCACTGATTTCAGAGTCCAAGCCAAGAAGTCTTTTGTTGAGCTCAGCCCCACATACGCTTTCATGGCCCTCAGGAGCAGTGTGTCCTTGTGCTGCCTTCTCCTGCAAGCACTGTGGGGAATAATAAGTACCAGGCAACTGTGGCTGCAGCTCTGCTGAGCCCTCTTTCAATGCCTGCTCTAGCTTCTTGACCTGACTAAGCACCGAAAGATTCTCTTTCTGGACCTCCCACTTCCCACCTTTCACCTCCTTGCATTTTCCAGGGCTGAACTCCACTTCCTCATCCTTCTGTGCTTCTCCCTTTCGCTCTGCTGCCTGCCCTGTGCCTTTCTGAGTTCCTGCTTTCCGCTCATTCTCTTTGCCTGCCCCTTTGCACTCCAGTTCCCAGTTCATAAGTCTCTTGGTCTCCACTTTCCGAGTCACCAGTGCTTCCCCTCTTGTCTTCTCAGTTACACAGGGCACTTTGTGCTCCTCTTTAACTTCTTGCTCCTCCTCTCTGCGAGGAGCAGACTGTGTTTCCTTTTTCCCTTCCCATTCTGAAATCTTGTCCTTGATACTGAATGACTTGTTCCTCAAGCCAATTTTTCCAGGTGACCGTATATTCTGAGTGCCTCCTATCTGTCTCCTGATGATTTTACTGTTTTCTTTAACGTTCAGATCCACAGATGGGTCACTGATGATCATTTTGGGACTAAGCATGTTCTGCTGAAAGCAGTCTAGCCTCGGATCCAGCATCAAGTTCTCCAAGGCTCCCAGTGGGTTCTTCACCATAGAAGAAACCAGTTCAGCTTCAGGTGTTAAACCCAGGGTGACAGCGGCACCTTCAGAACATCTCTCACTCAAAAATCCACATGAAGGTCTTTCTAATTCCTTCACAGCTGCTGTATTGTTTTTATCTGCAAGCTTGATCCTACACACCAAAGACAAAAAGAGAAGAAACATTCACCACTATTGCTCACCCTTGGTTTAGTTCATCAGCTCCACAAGCCCTACTCATGCAGCTGGTAACAGCAGAGGATGCTCAAACCAGGCACTTGAGAGATGGACTTACGGGGGAGGACGCTCAGGAAAAGGTCCTTCTAGCCAGAACACAATGCTCTCCTCTTGTTATGACTAAGACACAGTTTGAAATATAGTCCTTCTCTGTAGCAGAAGTAGGTGGCAGGTGAGAGAGGTATTTTTTAAACATCAGATACCAATGAGAGGTTCACCAGCATTTTTGCGTGTTTGTGTTCAGAAGCAGTAGAGTTTTCGACATGGTCAGGGCATTAAGCAGGTCCACTGCAAATAAATGCAAAATGGACCATTTGCAAACAATAGCAAAATTGCTGCTGTTAAGCAGAGAAGAAAACGTGTGATCTAGCTGGCATTCCTCTGGTGCCTGCTCAGAGGATCTCTCTCAATACATCCAAATGTTCCCCAAATGCATATTAATGGATAAAGACTGCACTTTTATTATTGCATTTCTATGGCCTTACCATCCCAGGCCACACGTGGGCTTGGGCTTCCATCCACCCAGGCATACTCCCTTGGCCTAGAGCACGTGACACAGCATCCAGACACCAGATTCAACATCCTCAGAGCAAAGGATTCAATGTCTTCAGTGTCCAAACTGCACCAAAAATCTCTAATATTATTTAGTCTAGGGAGTTCCAAGTGTGTGGTATCACAATATTAATATTGTGGTACTTTATCAATATAGAAAAGTTCCAGCTGAACAGTTAATTCCAACACAAAATGTTTCTGAGCCAAAGCACTTAGACATGTCTTTGGGGTTTGCCAGGGCTTGTGAAAGAGCACCAGGACAACACAAGGTAGTTACGGGGATGCAAACCCATATCATTAGTCCCATTTAACCACGATCCCAACACTGAGATTCAACTCAGGAAATTTCTCCATTAAATTAAATGTATTAAGTGTGCCTCTTCCAGAACTTAGCACTTTTGTAAGAGCATCTGTGTGGATACTCTGTGTGCTGGCAGGCCTTGAGCTTTGTCCTGGAGTTAAGCAACGCTGGCAGCCATTGCAGACTCAGTTGTAGAGCAAATTGAGTCTGGGACGGGTTTCTGAGCAGAAATGGGCCCCAGGCCAGATACTGTTCTTCCTTAGCCTCACAGATACTTAACTCCTGGCTGTCTCAGTGACAACCATCGTGCTTTTGGTTAAGAGCTGGCACTGTGAAGACCATGGCCTTTCCCAAGGAGCAGGGCATTGCAGTGCCACTGGTGGTTGGACTGTGCAGCAGAAACCAAGGCTGGACACTGGGAAAAACCTGCAATGAGTGGGGACAGTAAAGCTTGTCTGAGGAGTCTGTGGAGTCTCCAGTGATGAAGATTTCAAGTGCAGGCAGGGCAAACATTGATAGGGATATCATCAGCACAAATGGTCTTGCCTTGAGGCAGACCTCTTCTAGCACTGTGAGCCTAGGACTTTATCAGTCTGACTGGATGCTAAAATGCAAAGCGTCACAGTTCTGAGATGGCAATGAAACCACCCAAGACCTACAGGGGTGTCTTTTAACGTATGAGGAGAGGGGGACAGTGCAGAGCAGAGAGAATGTTTCCTTCCTTTGGTTTTCTTTCTATTGGGGATAATAAACACAAGCAAAGCACTCTAGCACTGAAATAGGGAAAGCTCTCACCTCTCAACAGACTTGCAGACACCGCTTTCAGACTTGCTGCTCACATCGGCCGCCTTGCTAGCTGTCATCATGTCAGCACACAGCAGGGCAGCAGGTCACCTGCAGACAGACACAAGGAAGAGGCATTGCTCTGTGCTCAGCATCCTCTCTTCCTTCTACACACATACACGTTTCTCCCTGAAATCCAGAAGAGCAGAAGCAAGACATGACAGCTCTCAGAGGACAGCCTCAGTTTCCTCCTCTGTGAAATGGAAAGAGGGGTGATAGCATTACCCCTCAGAAGCCCAGGGAGAAGCTGATGGGTTTTCAGGACAAAAATTATCTTTGACTCAGCACCAACTGCTGTAACGTGACTTGAATATGGAGCATGTTTTATGAAGGCTTTTACTGTTGTCAAAATCTCAGCAGATTTAGATATTTTTCCTCTCAGAAGACTAAAACAAAAACAATTTTAGAACAACCTGTGTTAAAGCCACATGACCCAAGTGATCCCTGTGAATGCAACACTGTCACAATGTCCCCAGCTTGGGACAGAAAACATTTTAGGCCAAAGAGACACTGCACTGAAGCCACTGTTTTCCTTCTCTCTGGTGGGCCATGTGAGGCTGCTACTGTTCTGTTTTCAGAGGACAACTCCTTGGGGGGGGGGGGGGTGTGTGTGTGTGTGTAAAACAGCCGCAGAAACGAGCCTTTCTGTTTGCCTCACGATTTCTAGCATTCATGGAACAACTGTCCCTCTCTTTCTTTTGAGCACTGCTGCTACCCAGTCAATGCAACAGACTCTGTCCTCTTTTTATTGCCCCACAATACTCTTACTCGTTCAATAAAAAGCAGAATTACACTGTTACTCTGCAGCACCATCTCTCCCCACTCTCAGGGTGGTCTGCCTGCTTTGCAGCACTGCAATAACAACAGGCTCACCATCTTGCAGGCAATACTTGGACAATCTTAAGCCTCTCAAATCTGTCCACTTGGCCGGTCTGCCAGATGCTGCCCCGCCATGCCTAGCATTTGGCAACAAGACCGAGTGCCTTGGGAAATTTAGTAGGTTCTTGTTGTTAAAAAAAATACAAACCACCACACCACAAACAGTAAAGAACAAAAGGATCTCTCATTTCCACTGTTCAAGTATTTTGGGCAGAGAGAGGAAAAAAGGGGAAAAAAAAAAAAATCAGTCTTGTTTGTTCACAGTTTTCTCTCCCTCCCTTTATCCCACACTGGCAACGTTCCTGAGGCAAGGAGTGAACTCTGGGTCAACTCAATGTGTACGCACTCGGGGCAGCTCATTGCTAACCATTTAGCGGACTCTCTTTCCCCAGACAATAAACCCCCTTGGCTTCTCTTCCTCGTTAGTAACTGGAACAAACACTCACTTCACTTCTAGACACAGAGCAGCCTTGCAACACTGTCAAGAAAATTTACCAGCCTAAGGAACAAAATCTATTCATCCATCCATTAACTGTTATGGATTGAGAATAATGAAAAACTAACGATTGCTTGTGTCCCTGGCCAAAGAATGACTCACCCAGGCAGCCAAAGCAGATTCCTGCAAAGCTGCAACAGAGGCTGCTCTGCACTTGGCTTACAACATCCCTAGAGCAGGGATGGTCTCTTCACTCATCACTCATTTAGTGCCTCACACAGCAGGGTCGGTGGCCGGAGCTCCTCGGCACTGCCTTTAGCAGTAAGAAATGTAACAACAACATATAAATGCCAACGGGAGTTGGCATACACACAAACCGTGTGGCTCTGCTGCCACACTGAATGTTCGCTTGGGATGAGCTCCTCTGCCTCGGTAAGATCACACAATTTCCCCATCACGAAACTCCATCTCAGCCTTTTCCAGTAGTCCCCTAACAAACACTGCCTTGAAAATGAACATGAGTATAAGCAAACGTGTGCTGGTGCTCAGCACAGTCACATACCCGACGTACCTCCTGTGGGAGAGGCCAAAAAGAAAATAATACAGAATAAGAGGTGCACTCGTTTCTTCATCTGTAGTGGATGGGACAGACCCCATCACCCTCGGTGAGCAGAAGTGAGGCACAAAGCAGTTGCTGAGTGCTGCAAGAGTCTCCCGAGAAAGGAGCACCGCTGAGATCAGCAGATCAGCATGACTTGGAGCCAAGGCCAGAGGGACATCTGTCCCCCTCAGCCACCACATGTGGCAGGAGTAACCAAAGCAACGCTCTCACACTAGGCAGCTTAAAGAGACGGCCAGGAGCTTCCAAAGCAGCAACGCATCAGATGCTGCAACGTGACAACAACCAGGTATCTACCGACACACCCAATGACAACACACGCCGCTTAGGGGAGTAAATCAGCCCTAGGAGATACACAGATTTCTGTGCCTTCACCCTTGAGCAGCAGGGTATACAGGGTGTCCTCAGCATCACCTAGGGGATTATTGTAGCACGTTAGCTGGTCCTGCCCCAAAGAGTAAGTATTTATCCAAACATACTGGAATACGTGAAGGAAAAAAAAAGAGTCACCTCTGGAATAAAATAGCAGAAAATAATAAGGCACCTCCCAATTAGTCCAACAGTCAATCCCAAGCCCAAATGAACTTCAGAGGTGATGGGATCATCTCTTCCATTAATAAGATCACCAGAAATGACTTGCAGGCATTGCCAACACCTGACAAGAGGAAGCTGGGATGGCAGTGATGGAAAACTGCCTCCAGTAGGAACACAAAAGGTAGATCTTCTCTACCAAGGTTTGGATCCACAAGACGCACAGAGTTAACATGACAGTTCACTGCAAAGGGCAAGGGGAGTTCCTGTTCCTCCTGTCTTCCCACATCTCTGCTACGGTCGACCACATACTACCCTGATTTTGTGCTGGCTTGGACTGTCTTTGGAGCACCTCTGTGACCTGCTATAGCTTAATGAGAGTTTTAGACAAAGCAGCTCATGGGAGGGGTCCAACATGCACCTAATCTGGTAAAAGGGAGGTGACGAGACTGTGTGGGAAAGCGGGATGGAATTGGGGAGAGAGCACAAGAGAGTGTGCGTGTAGGGATGGGGAAGGGAGACCTGCCAGAGGCTCAAAAGCGTTATCCAAAATGCTCTGCTTTCCTGCCTCATCTGCAATGTGACCAGGGCCCTACAAACTGCCTAGAAGAAAAATCAGGGCTAAGTTTGGTTCACAGGCAACTCAAGAAGGACATACATACATCAAGCTGGTATTTCTTTACCAATCGCTGCTTTCTCTAAAAACCACACAGGAACTTTCTATCAGCAATGGGAGGCACAGCCCTGTGGCAACCTGAGCCCAGGGCCACCTGGCACGTACATCCTGGAGCAGCAAGGTCATAAAAGAGGAGAGAAGATGCCAAGCCCCATTTGGAGAGCCTCACCACTGCAATTTATTCAGTAATCCCTGCCATTGTTTGGGGGAACAAAGCAGTCATCTGATATCGTTTCAAAATTAAACTGGGAAAGGAAGGACAGGGGAGGAGGTGGGAGGAAAGAGGGAGGGGAGTGATCTCTCAAACCTGTTTGCCGGACCCTGGGAAGGACGTGAAGTCTCCCAGCAGAAGCCTCTCGGCGTATCTCCCACACGCACCCGGGCCTCACAATTCCCAGGGCCATGTGATAGGGGCTTCCTGCTACCAAGCGAAGCGGGACCTACCCCGACCTCTCTCTTCCAAACAGAGTTCCTGCCTGCTTTGTGTTCGCAAAGAGGCGTTTGTTTACTGATCTATCATTGGCATGCAGGAAACAGTCTTGAAATGAGCTGTAATCATCTGTCTCCAGCAATAGCTGTTTGGCTTTCTTCTAATTTAAGTTTTCCTCCCGCCCCCTCTTCCCCAATGC
The DNA here is from genome assembly GCF_031877795.1 of Strix aluco. Lineage (NCBI taxonomy): Eukaryota > Metazoa > Chordata > Aves > Strigiformes > Strigidae > Strix > Strix aluco. Next base: position 12,973,046 of record NC_133935.1, read on the forward strand.
CCTCTTCCCCACTTCCGATCAAAACGCTTCTGGAGTATGCACATCTGGTTCAGGGCACTAGACACTACGCGATGTTTCCAAAGCAACTAGTGAATAAAAAAGAGGCGCTGACAGTAGGCATGCTCCCACCCCCAAAGGACAGAGAAGTCTTCCAGAGGAATATGAACTAAACTCCTTCAGGGAGAGAGGAAACCAGCTTTGCCTGTTGCACTTGGTGTAGTCCCCAGACGACGACAAAAGCCAGAGGAGCACCAAATGCCCTGCAGTCTACGTCATCAGAAACACAGGCTGCCAGCATGCAGGTCGCACGTGTGGAGTCTTGCCTCCGATAAGCTCAGGCAGTGATGGCAGCAAGCCTCCCAGGCCTCCCTTCTTTGCTATTTCATTTGTGGGGAATAAACTAAGCATATCTCAAAGGGTCTTGTGGTTTAGGGATGGATATTACCATTGCTGCTTGTCTCAAGATTTTCTTTGCTCTGTTTACTCTGCACCTCATGCAAAAATCAGATCCAAGTCCATAACTGGATACTAGCCACACCGCTGGTGCACATAAACAGGCTTCACAGCACCAGGAGTGACCCGCAGCTGGTCAAACTCTCCTCCAAGATGGAAAAAAAGACATGCTGTGTTTCTTCTCCTTGGTGCTCACAGAAACGATCTCTCCAGTTACTTTCATGAGTAACTCTGGGCAGTCAAAGCCTGCAAGTAACACCTCTCCACTCCAGTGCTTCACAGAACAAAGGATGCAACATACAGACAGCAACAACGAGACAACAATATATAACATACACATATAAAGAACAGGAAGGATGCCAAGAAGACAAAACACTAACAGGAAAATCGTGAGTAAGGGGAAGCCAACAGTTAAAGCCTTCAAGGCTCCCTCCCCCAGCCCTTGCTCTGTTTGGAGCCCATTTCCCTCTGGGGGAAGAGGCAGGCATGAGGACATGTGCTTGTGCACACGCACGCAGAGGCCACTGCACGGGCCCCTGTGCACAGCCCCAGCACCAGGCAGCATCCCTGGGCCTGGGTACAAGCTCACCGCCTTCCCGAGGTCCCCAGCAGCAGCATGACCTCAGGGGGCGAGCCCCCACAGAGTGGGGAGGACACCAGCCAAGCAGGGACACGGCTAGAGCCAAGAAGGGCAACAGGACCCAAGAGCTGGCTCCCTTGGCGAAACAAGATGCTTGCAGTAGGGGAGTCACTCACTTGAGGTGTCCAACACCAACCCAGTGGCAAGTCAGGGGTTTTCTGAAACTTGAGCTCAGAGTGTTTCACCCAAAGCTCCACAACACGTGTCATAAGCCTTCCCTAGCTGACAGCAGCAACAGTTTCTCCTCAGAGGACTTCCGTGAAGTCCACTTCTTTTCTCTCCCAATCAGCCCTGCAGATGAGCGTACCCCAAGGTCTGGGAGGACAGGCCACCTCTGCAACAGCAGGGCTTCTCAGTGGCATCCAGTGAAAGGACGATTCAGTTTATGCATGAGAAAAAACATTTTTACCAAGAGGGTGACTGAGCACCAGAGAGGTTGCAAAGGCTTTACCCTTGGAGATACTCAAAACCCAACTGGACAATGTCCCGAGAAAGCTGCTCTACATGACCCCATTCTGAGCAGAGGGGTGGACTTGGCCATCTCCAGAGGTGCCTTCCCACTTCAGCTACTCTGCCATCCTGTGCTGGGCACAGTTAGTCTGGGGCTATGTGAGCTGTCACCTCTTTGCAGGCACTGATTGCCCTGGCCATGTGAGTCTCCTGTGATCCATGGGACGGAAGACACTAACAGCAGGATCATTCAGTTCATCACACTCGTAATGGGATCCTAATTGCAGATAGTAAGGCCCAAGTAATTCATTATAGAAAAAAAAGCAGGATAAACCTATGTAAACATATCCATGAAGGACCAACGACTGGGAAGTGATATACTCCTACAGTATCTTTTAGAGGCAGATCCCACACAGCCTCCTATGCCTCTTGCCCTATTCAGTCCTAACTTTTCCCTTTGATCTATCATATCTCACACCACAGGGCTTACAGTGGGGTCAGCAGAATTCCATGTGTCAAAACAAACTGTATTTTAAAAAACCCCAAGTGGAATCGACGTACCGCAACCTCTCTCTTTGTGCACACACCCCATGTCAGAGGAACAACGCTGCAATGCAAGGAATGCAGAAGCTCACAGTGTTGTTCAGCCTGCATGCAGAAAAGCTGTGTTGTGTGTTATGATATGTCTTTAATTTTATGATATAATTCATTCTACTGACCTCCTCCCTCTCTAAGCCCACAGAACAAACTCTGCCTGCTTATATGTCACTAACCTGATTTAAAGGATTACTATTGTTAAAGGGACTGCCCTGCTTCTCCCTCTCTCTGGGCCCCTGCTCTTCCCTTGGCTGCCAGCAACGTGGTCTCATCCCTGTCCTTGGTAAAGGACGTGCCTGATCAGATCTAACAGATCTAACCGACTAAGGGCATGCCTACTTTTCCCTCCCTTCCTGCTCCTGCATCCCTTTCATCAGCTCCAATGGTTGTAAAGCCCTTTCTGAGCTAGCAAGGGCTAGCAAGCTAGCTAGTTCAATTCACTAAACCAGCAAAGAAATAAAAGCGGGGAAAAGCAAAAGGTTTTCTGCTCGGATAGTGACATCAATCACCTGTCATGGAAAACCTGATGAGCACTGAAGCACATGGAATGGAAGGGATGAAATCATATTGCTGGGACAGATTCACTGAATATTTTGCTTTCTCCTCACTGTTTCCCTTCAAGGATATTTGTTGCTCACCATATAACTATATAAATGGAAAACTGGGTTGCACAGACTACAATTTGATTTTAGTACAGGGATGAGCAAGACTTGACTTTCCAGACTGTTACAAGTGCAACCCCCACTGCCTTCACAAGCAGCCATGGGGCCAGCCCCACAGCCCCACATCTGGCAGCCAGGCCAGAGAACACACAGCTGGCTGCAGCTGGCAAAAACTCCACTTTCAGGGTTTGTCCAACATGGCAGAGAGCTCTGGGAAGGGCAGGTGAGGAAGTTCCTAGCCATTTCTCCTTCATTACCTGCCAAATTAAGCAAGGAACCCCTGCAGACACCCATTTCACGTGCTATGTTACCTATATATATATAAAAATATATATATATATATAACAGCTCCCCTCTGTTGCACTGAAGGAAATCGCAGACACACCAAAGAGATTACTGTGATTGCCCAGTTAAGCCTGACAATTATTTTTAAGTTTGACCCCATGTTGAGAAAAACTTCTCTGATCTGCCCCCACCTCTGTCCTCTCACCTCTTCACACTAGATCCTTGTTACATACCACCTTGCTTGCCTACTCAATACAAGCCCATGCTTCCCAGGTTTCCCCTTGCCCAGACAGCCCAGGTTTAACTCTCTGGGATCACAATTCAAGTCCGTTTCCCACTGCTAATTCCACAGTCACTATCAGCTGTCCCAGCCAGGCCCCCTCTGTCCCTTCCCATCCTCCCCATCACCACTTCCCTGTATCCCTCTCTTTTCAGACTTGTCCCCTCAAATCATTGCTTAGCCAGTCCTCTACCCATAGCTCATCCAAATACCTTCCTTCCATCCTAACGACTTTCTGTGATGGCTCCTAGCTGCAGACTCTTCCTCCCCTACCTCCCCCTCCCTGCCCAAACTAAGGGCTCTCCCAGATCTACCCAGCCCTCAGCCCTGCCTGTTTTCCTCGCCCACCCGTGTCCTATCTCTCTGCTTCAGCAGAAACAACCTCCCCTCCACACTTCCAGGAAGCCTCCCCCACCCAATCTACTACCTTAAAAGCTGCTTCCCTACAGCTTCCAGTAGTTCTTTTTTTTCCACTTGCTCCCAGGCCTAGTATCACCAAAACAAAGCCACCTGACACCAACCAGACTGGCTTGAGCACCTCCTTTCTGCCTGCCCTTACAGGGCAGAACCTGAGGAGTCTGCAGTTTTAGATCCACTACAGCTCTCTCCTGGCTACCAAACATCCTGAACTCCTGGATACAACTTCTGCATGTCCACAGTGCTTATCTGAGACAATGCTTGCCCTACACAGACAGTCTGCACCTACATGTTGAAGACATTGGACTCTCTATGTGCATTTCCATTGTCAGTATCCTGAGTGGATCCCACACCTCTCCATCACTGCATACCCACACACGCACAGTGTAGCAATTATTTCTTCAGAAGCAGAATGACTGCATCTTTATGTCCAAATCATTGACCTTGACTAGGACCGAAGATCTTTTCCTTCCTTCCTGGTCCAGGCTCTGCCTTTTCTGGATACTAGTAAATTAAGCCATCCCCGCCTCTTTTCTGCTACAGTGTCAGTGGGATAATCGATGGCACAGGAGAAACAACTACAACCCAGTAGTCTTGTCCACCATTCCTGGGCAGAGATTTACAAGCAGGTCCTACTAAACCCCAGAAACGTATTCTGTACTGCTGGTTAGGTGGCCAGCCTTTGGCTCTGAACTGCAGATGGCATTTATCCATCACATATGACTCCCAGGTTGGGGCTTTATTATGGGACTATTGTTAAGACTAGGTTGGCAACAAGGCTGTGCTTGGAAAGAAGCTAACCCTCAGCAATGAGAAGAGGGGAGCCAGCAGGACCTGCTGTGGGCAATATTGGTGGGTCACCCTGGGTCTCAATTGCATCCTTAGGCTGTCCATGTTCTGTAGTAAAGCAGCTGGACCCTTGAGAAACTACCCTCACCTCCTGTCCATTACTTCCTTCCACCAACCATTTGCTGAAGGTTGTAGGACAAGCTCCACAGAGATTGCACCAGCGTCACCTGCCTGGCACAGGGAGCTGGAAGGACAGCACATTCAGGAACAAGGTAACTACTGAAGATTTTAGCTACTAAATATAAAAACCTCTGCTGACCCTGTTCCAGTTGAAATTTTCTTCCCAGAAAGCCTTGGAAAAGTTAAGGTAGAGATGACATAGGAGTGGCAAAGGACAAATTCCTGATCCAAACAACATACAACACTTCTGTTTCAAAGCATAAGATTAGTCTTATCAAAAGAAAAGCCTCATGTACTTTCTAATGCAGGGAAAACAGCACATTTTTCTCTCCTAGCTTCACTCTTTGAAACAGCTGAAACATTTTGGCTGAAGGCTTTCAAAAGTAATTCAGCCAGAGGCAATGCTCAGCATGGAAAACTGCAGACTGAAACAAAAAAAAAACCTGACCTGAAGACAGAAATCGAAAAAAGGGTCTCACAATGTGAATTGTCTTCTGTTAAAGGTGGGGCTCCTTGCACCCGCTATTATTAAGCTTGTCCCACATTTCCCATTGTCTTATTTTCCCTTTGTTCCTCCCTCTAAATACATAACAAACAGAAAAAAAGCTCAACAACTCAAATGGTATTCAACATCCCTCCAGTTTCCTTCAGGCAACCACACCCTCAGCTGGAAGACACAGCACTTCCAGGGTTAGCGGTGGGATGTTACATGGTCATGTCAAACAAAACAGCAACACTCTTTTTCTAATTCACTGCTCACAAGCACAGATTAAATCCTGCATGTATAGAGGGTAAATACTGTTATTCTTCACGGTGGCAAGTATGGTCTGTATTACTGCTTAGAGACATGATGAGTCTTCACCCCTGCAGGTAGGTTTACAAATACTAAGAAAAAATTCACATGCGAAAGAAGAGGAAGATTCAATATTTCCCAATCTGGCTGCTAAAATGAAATCCGATTACAGTGTTTAGTGGAATTAAATGTTTCAGACTAAGCTTTCTACAAGGAAGCCATGAACAAAAGATTTAAAAAAATACAATTCCAGATGGAGAAACCAAGACCCTGGGAAGTGAAGGCAGGAGTAAAGGACAGCTCTTCTGTGACAGTTCTTGGCAATACTAGATCATCTTCTTGCATTTTAGAATTTGTATTAGCGCATGTGTGCTCACAGTGGGATTGCTCTGCCCCTTTCAAAGTGGCATAATATTTACTTATGCTTTGCAGCCTGATAAATGAAAATTCAGTTACTTTCAGTCAAGGCTGAAGAAGACATTAGTGGTGAATCCTGTGTTGCTGAAGCAAACATGAGCTTGCTGATGACATCAGTGGAGCCGGCATTTCATACCTGTTTTCTTTGGCTTTGAAACTACCCACATACAAGACGACTGTAGTCAATATGGAATAAAACAAAAGAAATATGGACTAGACTTACATGAGCACACGTTTGCCAGCAGAACCATCGATCAGCCATACGGAGAGGGAGGATTCCTATCAGATGCAGTGGAACTGGCTTCAGTCCCCAACAAAGAAGAAACTTCATTGGCAAATAGGCATTTTTACCAGTGTAGCCAGTTGGTGTAGATACTTGTCTCCTTTGATAGATTGCTGTGTTAGAAATATACCAGTCCTACAACAACAGTAAATCACTTCTAGCGTAAAAAGAATTGGAAAGAATTCAGGGTTATTATTATGCTTATAAAAAACCCAAACCTTTGACAGCATAGGAAACAACCTGCCACTAAAATATAGTGTTCAACTCATGAACCACACTGGAATTCATTTTCGATGTGGTGAGATAACCTCTGCTATTCTAGCATAAACGGGACCCAAAGAGGTCCCTTCAATGAGCAACTCTGCAAAGAGTTTCCTGGCCGGAGACAAATTGTCTCACATTCAGAAAGGAAATGAGAGCATTAAAACGAAGACCCTCAACTTATTTTGGAAGAAGTTATCATTGGGGAAGACAAATGGAGCCTCAGCAAATCTCTCCTTCAGTGGCCTTCACCCTGCAGGATGCTGACTCTTGCCCCTCCTGATGAGGACTCAGCACACAACTTCCTGAAATGTCCATCACCACAACCTTGGGGCACCATCTGCAGAGCCCTGGTAGCTGCACGCTCCAGGAGACCTTCCTGTACCAGCTCCGAGTCCATGACCTGCCACTACACTCTGTCTCTATTAAGCATCACATTCTGAGCTCACGCAAAAGTCACCTCGAGATTGCTTTTTGGTTCTGGAGACCCCGCTTCCCTGTCCTGCTCAACCTCATCTTTTCTCCCACCCTCACTCTCCCGCATAGCTCAACCATCATAAACGCAGAATCTGCTTATTGCAGATCTTATTCCTTACTGAAATCTTTCAGGCACAGCACAGCATGCCATCCCCTCGTTCAACCTTCCTCAGCAGAGAGCAGGGCCAGGCAGCACGTGAGCCGCCAAAGATTCACCCATCACAAGGAGGAAACCTGCCCAGCTCCAAAGAAGAAAAACCTCTGCAAAAGGAGCTTGCATTTATTTATTTTTCGAGGAGGAAAGCTGCTCTCTGTGGGTGTGTGCGTGCATGTGTGCGTGTGTTTGTCAGGACAATAGGAAAAAGGACATTGGAGCAGAGCTGCCAGGAAACAGTCGGCCATCTGCCCGTGTGGAGAGCAGTTTTTCCTTTTCTTTTGTACTAAGAGGAATGTAGCTGAGAGCCGCCATCCGCCCGCGCTGGGAGGAAATCTGAGAGCCTGTGCTCTGCCAGGGAGAGGAAGCGTGGGGGAGGGAGCGAGCCTGGTCCATGTGGTTAAGCGGTCATTACACTCACGGCCAATAAAAGTGGGAAAAAAACCCTAACCAAAACCCCCAAATCCTAGGGAAAATCACTCTTCCTCCTCCACCCTTTTTTACTCTCATATGCAGTTCGATACTCTCTCCCCTCCCAGAGTGATCCTGAGCACAGGAACCTCTGACGGGGCTCGGCAGAGGAGCGTGTCAGGAGGGCAATGGCCAGGGGAAACACAAGGGTTTCCCCCTGCGCTGACACTGGCACCCCTGGACAAGAAAGCAACACAAACAGAAAATCAACTCACATCACCGTGTTGCTCGTCTGCCTGTGCTCTCTCAGTAACCAGGCATTTGGCAACCCGAGCACAAAACAGCTTGAGGAAGGACCCTTTGCTCTTTGGCTCCCTGACCCACTGCACAAGGGTAGAGCATAAGGAGCAAGTCTAATGTATATAACCACCCATATGTTCTTCCCCATGGGCTCTGACAGCTTCTGACTACAAAAGAAAACTATGTAACAGGAGGGAAATCAGATCTAACCCTCTCCTAGTACTGTCAGGCAAAAATGCTGGTAAGACACCACAATGGCTTGGTGGCACATTCTTCTGCCACCTTTGTGGCAGGAAAGCCCCAGGAAAATAAACAAGCAGTTAGGAAAAGGCAAAATTTTCAGAAGTGACTAGATGACTTTGAAGTTTAAGTCCCATTTTCAAAACCAACAGAGGATCATATTTTTTTAAAACAAACATTGTAAGAGTGGCTAACATTTTCAATGAATTTTAGGCACGCATTCCTTTTTCCCTGATTGCAACTGGAGATGCTGTCTAGGTATTGCTGGGAAAACTGAGAGAACATCTATCTGCATCTTTGTGCACCTACATACCTTGCAAATTGTCTGGCTCCACAGAGCCGGCAGGACTTGCTAACATGGGAGATGTCTGAGATAACAGGTCACAGTCCTGAAAAAGGCACTTCCAGAAGAACTGATGAGTCTAAAGAGCTTCCTCATGGCCTGGCAGCTTGGAAGATGGACAGACTGACCCAGTGACGCTCTGCACCTGAGCATGTCCAAATCACATCTGGCCTGCCAACCAGGCACCCCAGTCCCTTTCAGAAACAAGACTCAGGTTTCCACGTTCTGTCATGACTTTTTAAACATTTTACTTCTTGTAAAAACAAACCCATCAGTGTAGCACTGTGTGTGACCTGAAGCAAATTCCTTGGCTGCTTCTCTCTTGGCTGGATGAGAGACAATGGGAACAAGTGCAAACAACGTAGAGACTTGATATGAGGAAAAATTTCACAGAATCACAGAATCATCCTGGTTGGAAAGGACCTTGAAGATCTAGTCCAACCATTAACCTAGCACTGACAGATCCCAACTACACCATATCCCTAAGCGCTATGTCAACCCGCCTCTTTTTTTCACCATGAGGGTAATACATCTCTGGAACAGCCCTGCCATCTTCATTGCTGGAGGTTTTCAAGACTCAACCAGACAAAGCCCTGAGCAAACTGGTCTGAGCTCAGACATGAACCTCTCTGAGCAGCAGGCTGGAGTAGAGGCCTCCTGCAATCCCTTCCAACCTGGATTATCCTATGACAACCTGTCATTAATTACTGGAAAAGAGAGAATTCACTCTCATTTTCTCCATGGAGAACAAAACCAACTAACAAAAAACCTGCAGAATTCCCTTTCAAAACGCTGTTACTTTTCCTCCCCAAGAGGTATTTTTTGCCTTTCTCCACCAACCAACAAAGAACCAGTAAAAAATGGCTGCTAAAAGAAGATATACAATTACGCTATCCCTAACAATTTCCACAGCCTTTTGTCCCCAGTAATTCTTAGTGCCTAACAAACTTCAACAGTTCAGTGGAAGCTATTAGGGAGGCCATGAATCCACCAGTGCCTTGGCAAATACTGTTGAGTGCTGTAAATTCTCACTATTAGAAAAAGAAAATATTTTCTTCCCAAATTCATTCTACTTTCAGAGAGATCAGGGTACAAATTTTTCAAAAGCTTAAAGTTATTTCATAACTAAATTAAAAAAAAAAAGCAAACAACAAAACTGAGCAATACTGAAAGCATTTATTTGGGAGATTTGGGTTTTCGCTTTGCTGAAGCATTTCTTTGGGTTTCTCATGGCAGAAAACCTAGAAACTGGAGAGTTATCAAACAAGCACATATTGTTCACTACTCTCTTCCAAAGGATGTACTAAAGGCAATAAATACTCTAGAGGACTTTAATTTCCATTGTTTACTTTCTTTAATATACATCAATGTGTTTGATAATGGAGCAGAAGCAGAGCACCCATGTACAATTTCCTCTGTTGAGCCTCTAGCTCACAACCGAAGCAGAGCTACTCTTACAGAAGCTTCCAACCCAGAGAACGTGCATCCAAGTTTTGTGTTCCAGGGTAACCACAAGGGCATACTCCACCCAAGATGTTTGAATGTTGTCCTGGACCGGGCCCCAATACTGTTTATTGTGCACAGGAAAAACTCATCACTACAAAGCAGCCAGCATTGAATGCATTTCACAAGGGCAGATTTTACAGGACCCAGAACAAACTATCAAAGTAGGAGTCTTCTGGAGTAAAACCCTTTGCAGAAGCCCCTGTCCCCTGAACTATTCAATAAACATCAACCCCTTTCATCTTAAATGCTCATAAACATCTCATTTCCAGTCCAATGCAAGGCAAAATCCTAGCTGTACTGAAGGTGTTGATTTGACTCCAGTGATTACGGTGTGGCTTGCATTTCACCCACCAAACACTCCACGTTCACTTCATTTCTGCTCCTCACCAACACAGGTCTACCTACAGAAACCCAAGCACACCCCCTCAGCTCAAGTCCATAAAACCCCGCTGGAGGGGGCAAGTCTTACAGGTTCTCATGGGATGTTGAAAGAATATAAAGGTTTCCTGCAGGGTGAGAGATGAGGTCTCCCACAGCTGGCAACCAGCACTAGGAGACAGGTGACCTACCCAGTACAACACCCTGATGATATGCAGGTTCCTCTGCGAAGTTCCCCTCCCTGCTGCCCCAAAAATATCAGCATTATACACTCAGCTTTAAAAGTCTGGCTCAAGAAAGAGGCTGCCATGTCTTTCTCCCTGCAGAAAATGGTGATTTTAACAAATGCACATGTTCTCTAGATTAGATACTCTATGAACAGGCCACTTAGATACTCCTCACCAGAACCACCTTCTTTATGCAAAGGTAGAAGCTGCACTATGTTGCTTCAGTTAATCCATGGCTGAACACAGTGGATCTCCTGGTAACACCTAGATTTTCTTTATTGAAAAGAGAATGCCTACAGACACTACTGGCAAACTAAATCTAAACTCGATCTTTTAAGGGAAATTCCCCAAACATTTTCTTCAACTAGAAGAAGCACAAGAAGAGCTTATGTAATGCTATACTTGATTTACTTCTTGGCTGGTAAGAAAAATGTTTGGCACTCAAGTAGGCATTCTTCTTCCCATCTCTTCCACATGTATTAACTCAGACATTCAGATTGGAGAGAATTACTCAATAAAAATCTGTTATCCACTTCTCCAAGTGGGTTCACTGCATTTGCATTAAAAAGAAAAATAAGACAGAGGAGAAATTTCAGCACTAGAAATAGGTTAGCAAGAATTTATCTTTACTTATATGCCTTCCTAAGCAAAAAGAATATTCGAGATGCATTGTGTTTGTAAATATAGTTATCATATAAAACTAAGAAATTACTTTTCATTAGACTTTTTTCCACACGAATCTGATTTTTCTTGACAGGTCAAAATGATGACGAGTAAGAAATCAGTCCTACCTCGGGTCATATGTTTGGCAAGACTGACTTTTCAAAATATTATACACCGAGATAAGAGTAAGCAGTTTATATGAAAAATATGCTCCCAGATACCTCAGATTAACATAATTTTCTAAGCAGGAATGAACCTGGAACAATGGGCCGACCCCTCTCAGCTTGATGTCCACATGTGAGCTACTCTTTTAGCCTCTTTAATACTCGCAAGAGGTAATTTGTGCTCTAGAAGTACTCTCCCTTCCTGGGACAGGCATCTCACAAACTCTGAATCATGCTGTAAAAGTGCCTGTTTCTCCTACCTGATCAGAAAGGGTCCAGAAACTTATCTGGGCAAGATATGCTCACATACCTGAAATACAGCTGCATGGTCTCAGCAACTCAATTCACAATCACAAACAGGTTTGGGTGTTGCTGGATAAGCAAATTACTTATGGTTTCCAATCAACTGAAATAATTTTTTCCAAGTTTGATCTAAATTCAGTATGCTGCTAAAAATCCAACCAACCCAACAGAGAGAGAAACTTTCAAGAAAACGTTTGATGTGATTTGAAGGAAGCTTACAAGAGTCAGGTTCTTTATTGTGAAATGACATTACCTAGCAAAGTTTAGCTAGGTTGCAGAGGATGTGTTAAACCTTCCTTCACAAGGAGCTGAAACACTTTATTCAGGCTTTTCCTCCTTCCCACCATATTTTTTTTTGGAAGGGAAAAAAGGATGGAAGGGAAGAGATGGGGCTACCCTGATACCTTTCTCCAAATACTTATTCATATAATTTTTTTATTCAACTACAAAACTGAAAAAGAAATACCACAAAATTCCCTCCAAAGCACCAAAAAGCCCCAAACCCCACTTCCAGGTCATTGCTGGAAGTACACACCACCTTGTTTTTCTGGTGATCTCATCCACGTACATCTCACTATGCTTCATCAGTGTATCACCAAGTTATGCTGACTCTGTAAAACAACTGCTTAAGAAAAGTTTCATTATACAATCTCCTGCTTAATTCTGCATTCAAGGATTTCATGGCAAGTCATACAACAATCTCCTCTATTGCAAAATATTGTTCACAAGTTTAAAAAAAAAAAAGAAGAAAGTTACATGTGCAACAGAGACAGTGAGACAGCAGTCCTTCAGGAAAAAAAGAATGGTTTAGTGATTACCTGTTTCCAGGCTTTTTTGATAATGTGTTTTTACTTAAAAACAGAAAGAAAGAAAAATCAATGTAATCCAAGGTCAGGCTTGATTTTTCAAAAACCAGATCTTTACCAGGAGCCTGAAGTGAAAATAAAATATTACTACTGAATGCATCCAGAGGAGGGCAACAAAGCTGGTGGAAGGGCTGGAAGGCATGTCCTGTGAGGAGTGGCTGAGGGCCTTGGGTTTGTCTAGTTTGGAGAAAGGAGGCTGAGGGGTGACCTCACTGCTCTCCTCAGCTTCCTGAGGAGGGGAAGTGGAGAGGGAGATGCTGAGCTCTTCTTCCTGGGATCCAGTAACAGGATGCATGGGAATGGTTCAAAGTGTACCAGGGGAGGTTTAGACTGGACACTGGAAGCATTTCTTTACTGAGAGGGTGGTCAAACACTGGAACAGGCTTCCTAGAGAGGTGATCGATGCCCCAGGTCTGTCAGTGTTTAAGAGGCATTTGGACAATGATCTTAACAATGTGCTTTAACTTTTGGTCAGCCCTGAACTGGTCGGGCAGTTGGACTATATGATCATTGTAGGTCCCTTCCAACTGAAATATTCTATTCTATTCTATTCTATTCTATTCTATTCTATTCTATTCTATTCTATTCACAATAATAATAATAAAAATCTAATGGAAGGCTGCCTTGAGCATGAATGAGCAGAGGGACTGGAATTGGTGTATGTGAATAGTTTGGTTTGAAGAACAGAAAAGCTAGAATTTTTATTCCTGCAGTGATTGCTGGTCAGAGTTGAAGTCCTTCACTGCTCTGACATGGCAAACGCTTTGTTTCTGATAATGTTTCCAGATTCCTTTGGATCAGAAAAATAATTTTATCCCATGTAAGCAAACATTAAGCAAGCGGGACATGAAGCAATATATTACATGTCAGAATAAGTAGTTTGAAAAAAACCAACCTCATCAAATTCTGACAACATTTTACGAAATTTGTGCCTTTTAGAGGTGATCCTATTTTTCCTTGAAACACACCCAAAAGTGTCTTTCTCTGACTAGTGATGGAATTTAGGAATTTAACAGGGGAAACTTTGGATTCCCACTGAACTTGTGTACTCTAAATCATCCTAGAAGGAAATTTCCTACTGTGCAAACAAGAGGATACCAATGGGGCAAGCTTTAGCACAGACTAAGTGGCAATAGCCATCAGTATCCTTCACCAACACAAGGACAGGACTGTTGTATGTGAGAGGTGACACCATGACAGAACTTCAACTTGAGTCACTCATAGTAATCTTGGGGAACAGAGACAGAAATCTGGTGCAAAAAACAGTTACCATGTGTTGGTTTCCCAGTAGGAAACCTCTCAGTCCTCTCTCAGAGTGTGACAAAGCTGAAAAATGGCAGCCAGCTAGATCAGACCTTCTTACATCATCTGGAAAAAGCTCAATACCTTAACCATCTCTTTGCAGTAAGAAATACTCTTGCAGAATTTGACTACAGCTTGCCGCACATACGCCTAGCATGCCAAGGGAGGGAAACACAGATTCTCAATGACAGCCTGATCCCAAGCTCACTGAATTCAAGGAAAAGCTCCCATGGACTTCAGCAGACTGTGGAGGATGCCTCAGGGTCTGTTTTTGGCCAGCTGTTGACTTCTGAAGTGCTACACGTGCTGGAGAAGACACCCTTCTTGATTTATAGTTAAAGGCATTTATTTCCCTTTGCTACTAAGCCACTCTGAGCTCAGGATAACCCGAGACTCGACTCTTACCTAAAGGAAAATGTGAAGCCTATAGTCACATCATGCTCTGCAGCTGAAACACATTGTATTTTTGTATGTGGAAAACATATCTATTTTCTAGGGGGGCTTAACGCTTTTAAAGAAAAAGCTCCAATAGTCTGAAATGTCTCTGGGAGCTCTTTCCTTTCTCATTTAGCAAGGTGGTGTTTGGCTGACGCTGGCAAGCAAACTCATATTTATGAAGTACCCTCACAGTGCCCTGTGAAATTTGCCATTTCCTTCCATGACAGTTAGCGCTATCTATCACGAGAACATAATCCCCTAGGACAGGAGACCCGAGCCCCTTCGCTGCTCTCCTCTGCAAGCAGATGTGTGCACGTTCCCCAGCTCTGAAAGTCACGGCCGACTTTTGGCAAGGAACTACAGCAGCTGCACATCTGCAGAGGGGAAAAGCTTTCAGCAAAAAATACAGAGGGGGATCTCATCCTCCCCCCGCCTGCAAAGCAAGCTCAGCATTTGTTCCTCTCCAGATGACACCCTGATGGGTTGATTTAATCATTCACATATGCATGCCTATTCACAACGCTAGCAAAATACCAGGGCTGTGACAGCATCTCACCTGAACTGCTCACAGTAACGCGGCTTGTCAGCAAGCACTTGGCAAGAAGTCTCGCAGGATATTAAGAGGAAAGCAATGTTCAAGGACATCACTAATATAAAATGACCCTACAGAATACAACTGGGTGTGTGAGACCACTTGTGATGAGGAAGACACCTAAGCAGGTGTTTAATTTTAAGCCTACTCTCAAAGCCTGCTATCTTCAATTAGATTTCATGAAGCCCAGTCCAAACTTCCCTGAGCAGGAATGATGTACTGCACTGGCAGCCAAAGTGCTCTGCTG
Organism: Strix aluco; assembly: GCF_031877795.1. Classification (NCBI taxonomy): domain Eukaryota; kingdom Metazoa; phylum Chordata; class Aves; order Strigiformes; family Strigidae; genus Strix; species Strix aluco. The sequence continues at coordinate 12,988,164 of NC_133935.1, forward strand.
GGTGGATTTAAGCATGCGCTTAGACCTACATGTCTGCTTAAACGATTTGCCAAACTGGGGGCACTGTACAAAATATTTAAGTGTAGGCGGGATCACAGAAACACTTCACCACTTTTATTCCCAAAGGGAAATTTAATTAAAACACAGAGCATCCAGCCATTTAAAATTATTCTGGTTACAAAGAGCAGTAAGTCCTTGCCCCCTGAAACAGTCTCTCTGGTGAATTGCCAGAGTCCCCAGTAAGGTTCTGGAAACACAACTTACGTGCCTGAACTTGGTCAGGAGCCATCTGCTCTCAGGGATCTGCAGGATCACGAGTCTCATTGCCTGGCAGGGTCCCACCCAGAACTCTTTCATGCACTTCCAACTGAGGTGGCACCTTTCCCCACTCAAGTTGCCCCTAACCATCATCAGCTCTTGACATTTTAAGTGTCTGGGCCAGATTTTCAAAGGAGCTCAGAGCCAAGCTTTTCTGACTGCTTCTCCGAGACCAGATTTTCTGCCAGGCAGAGTCTCCTGCACAGATATCTAGCCCAAGCAGGGTCAGCACCCCGTATGCTGAACTGTTCAGCAAATCTGATTACTTACCATCATCCCTAATGAGGAGCTAGGCATAGGAAAATACAGCTGCCAGTATCTACTTGCATAACCTATCTTTACACTATCTCAATCCAGATTGATAGCTCTCTGCTGCATGTGTGCTAGAAGGAACAAGACCAGTGAAACAAACTTCTGTCAGCATTAGCAATACTATTTTACAGAGGAGAAGAGACAAGACTTGCCTTGTTAAAGGATGCCACAGTCGAAAACAAAGTAATGCCCCTCCAATGGCTCACACAGCAGCATCTGCCTTATTAGTGGCACAGCACCAGTAGCAACTCACAAACCCCACTTCAGGCATCACGTATAGAGCCAGACAACTAACTTACCCATCTAGCTTCCTTCCTTTTGCCTTTTATTCTGATTTTACATCACGCATCTCAAAACGATCCATGCCCCATACTCACACTCCTAGATGAGACCTCGTCAATGCTGCACGTGAAGTCAACTGTGTGAAGAACCCAGGAATGGCCAGGCCCATCTGTTAGAGGCTTTTCTCTGTATGGGTTGGCGTTTTTATTTTAATTCCCTCTGCTTCTGGGCCCCTCTCCATCTCTCGCCCCTCCCATCTCCCTCTCTCTGCTCATGAGGACAGAGTTTCCATCCTGGCTCTAGGCCAGCACATGCATGGGCAAAAGCAGTGCTCAGGAAAAGCCATCTTCTGCTCCCTTTCATCACATAAACACTGCCGGTTCCCAGCCCAGGAGCACAGGGCTGAGCGAGAGCTTCGGCTGCAGCACAGGGGGACTGAGAACGGGTGACTCCTGCCCGAGCTGAACACCACAGCCCAGCCATAGGGCAACCGCCTCCTCTCCTGGCCTCCCCGCTCCCGATAAGCAACCCGAGGCTTTACCCCAACCGCCCATGAATTGCTCGTCAGATGGCCAACACAGACGGATCTCACGTTCAGCAACAGTACATTCCGTAACGGAACGTACGGAACGGTAACCGGTAACATTCAAGCCAAATTCTCATTTGTATGAGCGATTAAAAAAAGAACACCAAAAGACCCCAAGCAAAGCTGGCCGGCAGTGTCCCAGCGGTGGGATGATGACCTCACCCAAAATGTACAGGGTCTCAGAGATGTACTAACTCCTAACGAGTTTAATTAGTAAAAACTGACCTTTAATCACCACTGTAACCATTGAATTCACCCTGCTAAATCCCTGGAACTAACAGTATGCCAGCTGCAGCGGGTTTCCCTAACCTGGGGAGGGGAAGAAGCACTGAAAGAAAGGATGAAGATTACACCAGCACTCACAGTGTTCATTCCAGCAGGACATTACTCTTTCAAGCTTCCATCTTCCCAACTACACTTGACTTCCCCTCAGCTTTACCACAGGATTGTGCTATTTGCAGAAAAGACAGAAATGAGATTCTCAATGCATGTTATCTGCATTAAAGAAAGGAGTCTTCATGTTTAAAACTTCTTGCAAGGAAGATTTCTCATGAGCTGCCTTTTGGGGTCTTTGTTGCACATACATGGCACCCTGCATTTGACCAGCAAACGTTTAGGCAACATATTTACCTCAGAGCAGTACAAACCCAGGGGGTTTCAGCATACCTGGCCATCACATCAGGATTATCCTAAGAGCACATTGGCAACGGCAATGGTGACAGGCTGGAACCACATGATACAGTTCAGAGCTGCTCAGAGCCGTCTCGGCACAGGAGGGATGGGACCATCATGATGGCAGAGCCCCAAAGATGTTTCACTGCAGGCTCTATGCCATGAGTTCCCACTGAGCTCCTGGCTCATTAAAAGACATGAACTGGTGAGGACTCACATAAGCAGCAGACAAGTATCCACTGCTCCAATGAGGTACCGGACTGGGGACTTATGAATTTCACCTCATCAGTCCTATGTCTACAGACACAGAGTACCTCGACCCAATTAGGTGAACCACCTAAAGGCTGGGACAGATCTTGAGTAGGACTGGCCTATAGGACAGTAAGTATTTACTTATGTAAGATAGTGATGATGCCTTTTAGTGCTATACCAACAAGAGAGACCTTGAACTGGTCCTCAGCCTGTTCTGTGCCACACTTCCACCCAAGGACACAGATCTCAGTTGAAAATCGAGCTTGTAGAGGGTCAGCAGCCCCAGGGACTCTAGTTTCTTTGTCTTAGGCACCCAACTTCAAGATCACCCAAGGCCCCTGCAAAAACCTACATTTCTAAAGCATTGCCTTCATGAAACCAGGAGCCTGGTGTTCAGTCATATGACATACACAAGGCTGACCACGGACACCGAGAATGGGAGCGCTCCTCACTAAAACCTGGGCTGAAATCACGGAACGGCATCTGTATTCACACATTTCAGCCTTTGCTTTCATTTCCAGTAGTTTGTAAAGCCACTTAGAGGTGAAAAACAGAGAAAAATCCCATAAGCAAGATAAGCGTGCTGTTGTCCTTTCCGTTGCAGTTCAGAGCTACAATCAAGAAAACACTGCCTGTACTCCAGCCTTGTCTGGGTAAAACAGTGCTTACAGATAGGTACCCCTCAGATACAATGTTATTTGAGCTGTATCTAGGCAAAACCAGACTCACTCATTTACTGTCAGAACTTCAATGCACAAGAAATTTCTTTCTAGCTACATCCCACTCCCTTCTTCCCTGTGGAGAGTCTTCTCAGTCCTTAAGGAACTGCTATGCAAGTTCATTAAAAGTCCTATTTCAGCATTTCCTTCATAGTAGAGGCCTCTTCCAGCCAGCTTTTGGGATCCTGCCAACAGACATATCAGCCACTAGTACTTAAATCCTTCCGCTAAAAAATGCTTCCCCAAAGAGCTTATACCCCAGTTCTGGATGCCTAAGAGAGCTGATCATCACAATTAACCAGCCTCAACAAGAGCTTAAGAGAGGTTCTTCTCCACTCTCACAGGCTTAATGGTGCACTACAGAGCCTTTTCTCCCCTTGGTCTGGCCTCCACTTAGGAAGGAGTAGCTTCAGCACAGTTCCAGTCAGGAAATAAATGTCAGGTGCTAGAAAAGGAAGAGAGAACCAGCTGCCTTGGGATGCACTTAGGGGGATCCAAAAGAACACGACACTTACTGGGCAATTCTGAAACACCCAGCATCTCTCCATGTTTAAGAGTCTGGCTCTGTTGCGTGAAGATCTCACTGGCAAATTTCTTACATGAGGGGCAAGGACTGCATTTGGCTCCGTGCACCCAGAGTGCCCAGCAAAACAGAGGTTTTCATTCCAGTCCATGTGAATTAGTTACTATGGCTGATATTCAGAATCACTTAGCGGAAAAGCTTCTACTGGATTAAGCTCACCTCTGAAAACCACTGCCTTGCAGCTTACACAGTCTTTATTTATCATCTCCTTGTCAAAATGAACATTTCTAACATGTAAATACGCCAGGCATGGGAGAAAGACAAGCATATTGTAAGTGCTCGACAAAGGATCTAAATGCCCTTCTTGTTTTTGGAGAACAGAAAGCATCACGTGGTTGTGTCTGCAGACAAAATGTCCTAAAAGATTCCCAAGGCAGCGAACTGGGGACGCTACCGAAAGCGGCGCTTTGGGACGCTCCACGCGCACTTGTGGTCTACAAGGAACATCGTGCTTAGGGATCTGAGCTGATGAACAGGGAGCAACTTCTGCATGGACTGTCAGGACAGGGACATGCCAAAGGCCAATCCAGGCTTCAGCACACAACCTTCTCACCCACAGGCAAAGAGAGGTCCCAGCTGAGCCATAAATCTTTAGCCTGCTTTTTACATCCCGGGTCACTCCAGTGCCCTTTGTTTTCAGTGCTTTCTCTTCCGTTTCTCAAAGAGGCGCTGTATTACCCTGGGAAATCCTGTGGCTTTCCTCTCATTTCCATACTTAGCATTTTCAGTTGTTTCCAAGTCTGTCCCAGTGTGGTAGATATCCATTCTCACACACTGGAACACTGTTTGGATTATTTTTAAAAAAACGACCGAACAAAAACCCCCCAAAACCCAATAACCACCTAACCCCCCAAAACACTACCCCAATGACAACAATTCAGAATAAAACACAAGGGTCGAGGAAACGCATTCCTTTCCTCTGGCAGGATGCAGTAACAACTCCCTTTCTGGTGGTTCAGAAATGGAGCCAGTACACTTTATTGGATTTCGCTACCACACACCAAGAATGAGTGGTCAAGTTTAGGTGGCAGCCAACACAGAAAACAGCTTTTTAATCCACCAGCAACACCAGCACCTCCCCTCCCAGTAGCAAATGAAAGTCCCATGGAAATCCTTCTGCCTCTCTCTTTATCCTCCCAGCTGAGCTCCAGGCCAGAGACACTCTTCTCCAAAAGCAACAACCCTGCTTAAATGGCAACAGCAAAGGTGGCCGAGAACACCTCAAGGTCAGGAACAGCTCCCAGACAACTTGCTCACCTGTCCACAAAACAAGCTGTGCTCTTGTAAAGAGGAGGATTAAGCGCCCCATGCTTAGCACTTACTACTTGCTCCTGCAAGGCTCCAGCGCCGCTCCAAGCAGTCAGAAAGCCCCAATCCCCCCTAGACCATCCCTTTTCCAGCACCCGGCATCAAGGGTCAGGCTCCTTGGCGACTCATAACACCAAAACCTCCGAAAGCATCCCAGATACACCCTGCACGGTTTACCTTCCCATTTGCATTTGACACCCTGGGACCACGGCAGCAGACAGCTGTAAATTCTTCCCTGTTCCCTTCCCAACCACCGTTCCCCTCCACCAACTCCATTAGCGCCCATTTTCCCGGGGTACCAGAGCAGGAAGGCAAGCTGGCATTTCTTCCCCCAGGACAGGTGAATATTCTCATGGATCCCAAGTGGGAGTTAGAAATGCCACCCCGTTAAGCTACAGGCTGCACCCAAGTGCAGACGTTTCCTACTGCTGAAGGCAAAGGAAGAGAAAAGCAGGCTATCCAGAGCAGAAAGGGAGAAATGCAGAGCTACAAACACCGAGGGATTCAGAACTTTGCTGAAACTGAGGAGGACTCTGCTGCTTGCTCCAGCAGGGCCCAGGTTTCCCCCAAAGAATTTGCTTAGCGTTTCCTCATCTTTTTTGTTGCCGGAGACCGAGCCAGGGCTGAGTTCACCCAGGGGCCCCATGCTGGGTGGCTGGGCTGCCTCTGCTCCTCCGCCCCACCGCTCCCGAACCACTTGGGTCGGCTTTTCAGCAGCTCCCACGTCTCCTCAGCCCCTTTGCCACCCGCCCGCGGCCGAGCACCGCTCCGGCAGCCGACCCGGCCCACCCGCACCCGGCGGGGACGGAGGGAGCAGCGGCCGAGCCCTCCCCGTCCCGGCGGGAAAGCACCGGGGGTGCGCGGCCGTGCCCTCAGCGGCCGGGAGAGGGGTGGTGGTGGTGGGGGGTGTTCAGCTCACGCCCCCCGGTTTCCGTCTTTACAGCCGAACCGGGGGGAAGAAAAGCCAATTTGGGGGGCTGAAGGAAAAAGGGATTAAGAGAAATTTTGGAGCGGCACCGATCCTCCGCGCCCAACGGCGGGCTGCCTCCCAGCACCTCTGCCCGCCCGCCCGCTCGCTCTTCCCCGGTAACGCCCGCCGCCTGCCCGGCCCCGCCACGGGGACCCCTCCGCGCCCCCCTACCTTCCTCGGCGGCGGCGGGGGTGGGGGGCCGTGCCCCGGCATGGCGGCGGCGGCGCCGGGCGCCGGGCTGGCGGCGTGCGGACGCGCGGCTGGGGGCTCCCCGCCCGCCGCGCCATGCAGCGCCGCGCCGCTGCCACCGCCCCCCGCCGGCCCCGGCCCCGGCCCCGGCCCCGGCCCGCCGCTCTCCGGCGGGAGCGCCGCCCCGCCCCGCCCCGCCGCCTCGGCAACCGCGACCGCCCCCCGGTCCGCGGAGTGCCGCGTCCTGCGCTGCCGGCCGGCCGGCGTCCGCGGGGGGTGCGGCGGGGGGCTGCCCGAGGTGAGGGGGGTCCCCGAGGTGAGGGGGACTGTCTGCAGGTGCGGGGGGGGGGGGGGTGGGGGGGGTGAGAGGGGGTGCCCGGAGGTGGGGGGGTCCCCGAGGTGAGGAGGGGTCCCCGAGATGAGGGGTGTGCCCGAGGTGAGGGGGACTGTCTGCAGGTGAGGGGGGGTGCCCGAGGTGAGAGGGGGTGCCCGGAGGTGAGGGGGATGCCCGGAGGTGAATGGGATGCCGGTGGCAAGGCCAGAAGTTTTAAAAAAGAGACAAGGCGCCTGGCTGCAAACAGACATACCAGAGGGAAAGTCCTTACTTGCCACCAACACGGCACCAGTTCCTCCAGCGGCCCCCCGCTGCGGGAGGAACCGGTGGCGGCGCCCGGCCAGCTCGCAGCCGCCTCACCGGGCAGCGGCCGGCCGGGAGAGCCCCGAGCCTGCGGCACGGCGTCCGTCAGCGGGCCCGTGGCTGCGCCGGGCCAGGATCCAGCTCCCTGTTGGCACAGGGGTTTGCTTGGTCAGGTCGGAGCTACCCGTTAAAGCCAGCGAGGGATCTGGATTGGGAAGTAGATTCGTTCTTCCTACAGGCTTTTGGTTCCCAGGGTACATTAAAAATACTAGAAAGGAGAATTTTTATTTTTTTTTTTTCCCTCCGAGTAGAAGCGTGCACCCAAAGCTGGGAACCAGCCCAACTCTCAGTGTGAAAGGCCACAGCTCCCAGCCCAAAGCCTCCCTGCACGAGACAGTAGCTTTGCTGAACTGCAGTGATGGCAACCTTTGTGGTGGCTGTCCCCTAAAACACACTCCTTGACAGGTTGCGGTCACCTATGCAAAAACTCCCAAAAGGGAGACAGGGATGATGTCGTTGTCAGCTGCATCCTTGGCTGTGGGCGCATTAGTTTCGATTTATAAAAGGCATGTGTCCTCTGCGAAGGAAATGAGCAATCCTCTCTAGCAGTGTGATTACAAATGAGGTTCATATATCACCAGCGGACTCTGGAATAAGCAGGAGGCCCAGCACTGCCATCATCTGTGGGGCAGAAAGCCCAAGGTTCAGGGCAAGCCTGGAGGATGAAACAGCTCCTTGGCTCTACTGAACTACCATCATCACCTCCGCAGGCTTGTGATTTTAATTTCTTTTACTAGTAGTGATACACTGTCATGTGCCCTCAAATACTGCCATTACTCAAAGCTCTGACTGTTTCATTAATACCACACTGAGGAAGCCACTAATAAACACAGCAGTTCACTCGCCAGCATCAGGCTACCACTAGAAAGCCTCAGCTTTTGCTTAAAAATAAAAAGGTAATCACTGGCTTCTCTTACAGTGGAAGAAAGGAGAGGCAGCTGCCACCTTGCAATGGCTGAAGTACCCCCTGCGTGTGTCCACCCCCTCATTTCACCTGTAGTTGATCCACTGGCTGGTCCCAGCCAAGGGAGGCTCAAAGCCAAGATGGCACGAGCTCACCGCCACTGTCAAAATCACAGAATCACAGAATCATCTAGGTTGGAAGGGACCTTGAAGATCATCTAGTCCAACCATTAACTTAGCACTGACAGTTCCCAACTACACCATATCCCTCAGCGCTATGTCAACCCGCCTCTTGAACACCTCCAGGGATGGGGAGTCCATCACCTCCCTGGGCAGCCCATTCCAACGCCTAACAACCCGTTCTGGAAAGAAATGCTTCCTAATATCCAGTCTAAACCTTCCCTGGCACAACTTGAGGCCATTCCCTCTTGTCCTATCACTCATTACTTGGTTAAAGAGGCTCATCCCCAGCTCTCTGCAACCTCCTTTCAGGTAGTTGTAGAGGGCGATGAGGTCTCCCCTTAGCCTCCTCTTCTCCAGACTAAACCCCCCCAGTTCCCTCAGCCGCTCCTCGTACGACCTGTGCTCCAGACCCTGCACCAGCTTCGTTGCCCTTCTCTGGACACGCTCGAATAATTCAATGTCCTTTTTGTAGTGAGGGGCACAAAACTGAACACAGTAATCGAGGTGCGGCCTCACCAGTGCCGAGTACAGGGGTAAGATCACTTCCCTGTCCCTGCTGGCCACGCTATGGCTGACACAAGCCAGGATGCCATTGGCCTTCTTGGCCACCTGGGCACACTGCTGGCTCATGTTCAGCCGGCTGTCAATCAACACCCCCAGGTCCCTCTCTGACTGGCAGCTCTCCAGCAGACCCCTCCCCTCTCATCAGCAGGAGCCCGGTGACAGGAGGGCAGGGGCTTCCTTTGGTACAGCCTGAGCCTGGGGGGACGCTCCCTCTCGGGGGGCTGCGGCTCAGGCGAGCTCCTCCCCCACAGGCCTCAGGTGCCACCTGCGAGGCGGGAACAGTCGCCTCACTCCTCCCGGGAGGTCGCTCCTGTCCCTTTAAGGGGCGGGCCGCCCCCGCCCGCCGGCGCTGATTGGCTGGCCCCGCCGCTCTGCCCCGCCCCGCCGGGCCCCGGGCGGCCGTTACCGGCGGCGGGCGATGGTGGCGGGCGGCGCCGCGCGCTTATTGCCGCTCCCGCGCCCCCTCCTCGGGCGGGCCGCTGGGGCGAGGGGGGCGCCGGCCTGCTGGGCGGCGGCGGGGCGCGGCGGGCTGCGCGCCGGGCGCTGGGTCGCGGTGGCCTTGGTGGTGCCCGCTGCGACCGGCTGGAAGGAGAGGCCGGGGCAGCGGCGGCCGGTGTGGGCGGGGGAGCGCGGGCCGGAGCGGCCGGCCCGGGGGCCGCTGCGGCGCTTGGGTCTGGCGCTCCGGTTGGGTTTGCGGGCCTGCGGGTTGCTGCTGCGCTTCGGCCCCCTGCTGCTGCTCTACCCGCTGAGCCGCCTGTGGCCTGGCCTGGGCGCCCTGTGGCTGCGGCTGCTGCGGAGGGCGGCCGAGGCCGCCGGCCCCACCTGTGTCAAGCTGGGCCAGTGGGCCAGCACCCGGAGGGACCTCTTCTCCGAGGCCTTCTGCGATGAGTTCTCTAAGCTGCACGTCGAGGTGAGCCCACACCCGTGGGCCCACACCGATGAGCTCTTGAGGAAGGCCTTTGGCGAGGACTGGACGGGCATCCTCGAGTTCCAAAGCCGGGAGCCGGTGGGCTCGGGCTGCGTCGCCCAGGTGTATAAAGCCTATGCTGACCTCACGGCTATCACGGGCTCCCAGGCCAAGGAGCTAGTGCAGCGCTCAGAATTAAGGTCTGCTTTTGAAGCATGGGAAGTGTCAGGCTTTAGAGGCCTCCTCAGGTGGCTGAGGAGGAGGAAGAGTGAGGAGATGCGGGAGGAGCGGAGCAGGGTGGAGCTGAGCCCAGCAGACTGCTCCCGGGGAAGCCCTGTGAGCGGGACGTCCCTTATGGAGCAGATGGCCAAACCACTCCTGAACGCAAATCCTTCGTCAGCCAGACATCTCACGCCTGTAGCCATTAAAGTAAGTCATCTGACCGGTAGATGTGTGACAATGGAGCATGCTGGATAAGGCCAGTTAATTCCCAGGGAGATGAGAAGCTAGCTAGGGGCAGGTAGAGTGACAGTAGTGATGCTCATCTCCCTGGGTGTCTTTTCTCAGTGCTTTGGTTCCAGCCAGCTGCGATCCAGACTTCTGGTGGCCCCAGCTCTTCCCAGCCCGGAGAGCTCAAGTACACTCAGTGCCTATGGCACCATTTGACGTGGCATGTGGATACCAGAAATGCTTACAACAGCCCAATTTAGATTAAAAGAATGGATATTTAAGCTTGGTTTTACCTTCCAGACAATGAAACCCCTTCTCTGCTCACATGAAAAAATCTGGAACAGATAGGTTCTTTCCAGCAAAGTTTATTTAAAGAAATGTTATATTTGAGCTGCTCCAAATACTAGTCAGTACTACATGGCAGGGAGAGGGTGGGAGCATGAAAATAGTGGAAAATGACATTGGGTGAGACTAGTCTCCAGCACAGATATATTCCATTTGACAATTATGAAATGTTTCTTTACAACTTAATACATGGCAAAATGTGATTTCTTCTGAGGACTAGCTGGGGAAGCGTTGTTAGCTCCCAGCCTAATAGGCTGTGTTCTGTCTTTTTGGAAAGTATCACTTGAGCTGATTGAAATGGAGTGTTTGGGGAGCTGATCTTGCCACTGTTCATTCTTGTGCAGGTCCTGCACCCTGGGCTGGTCCACCAAGTCCAGATGGATCTGTTTCTCATGAAGATGGGTAGCCACATCATTGGACTTCTCCCTGGATTCAAGTGGCTCAGTTTGACAGAAATTGTGGAGGAGTTTGAGAAGCTTATGATTCAGCAGGTGCGTGCCATGCCATGGTCCCCACATACTGAAACAAAACAGCCCTTTGTCTTGCTCCTGGCTAGCTCTAACTGCTCATACTGCTACTTTTTAAAGGCTTAGATGAAGGCTTGCTTGTTCTTTAGTTATGTTCTTTATGCTAATCAGTCACGTAATGTTACTGTAGGAAAGCTTATATGCTCCCAGAGTAAAAAAGCAAACCAATGAAAAAATTTAACAATCTTTATTAGATTTTAAAATATTTTTTTAGACTTTGGATCTGTTTTCTAGTGAACAGCGTGAACAGCTAGCTAGCCATAGTCTCAGTCCTTTTTGCAGCATTATGAAAGATGAACACTGGTGAGAGACCTCTCCTTAGGAAAAGAATCTCTCCAAACAAGTGCTCAGATGTGTGTTTTTACTCTTCAGTCCTACACATTCGTTTACAATCTGCTCACTGGTCATGTTCGTTAGCGCTGAGGTATATGTATTGGCATAACTAATACACTTTTACATAAGTTAATAATACATCCTATGTTGTATTATCATCACTCATAGTATCGGTAAAGTTAAGCTTTACAGATAGATCTGAAAACATCCTGATTTAGTAATGTCTTATAAAGACATAGTCTGGAAACGTCCTTACTACCAAACTTACAAAGATTTCACCACAGGCTTAATTAGGCTTATGGTTCTATTAAAATGAACCATTATCTGCTAATTTCATTTTTGTGACTAGACTGCAGAGTCTGAAGCCTGTTATAAGCTTTTGAAAGCCTTAATTCTTTTCTGCTATTGCAAAAAAAATTTGCACAGTAAATCCAAGTTGTAAACTGTTGACTGTATTCAGATGTGACTTGAGATCAGTAGCACCGGTTCAGTCTGGCAGAGCTTTTGGTGTATGCTCTGAAGACTGAGGATTTAGGAGAGCATCAGATAGGCTTGTTGTAATTTCCTTCCATTTCTCTTTGAAAGAACACATATTCCTGGGATATTCCCCACTGCCAGATGAGAGAGGGGAGGCCAGGTTATCCTGCCTCCTTGGGCAGCAGCAGTGGGCAGGAGAGATGCCCTTGTGTGAAGGCACCACATCACTGAAGAGCTGGGGCCAGGACTTTGCATAGTGGATTAATTTACATGTGTTACATCATGTTTCTTCCTGCTGTGGCTGCCTATCTGTAAAGTGAGGCTAAGGCTGCAATTCCACCTTTTCTGCCTGCTTTGCTATTTGGACAGTAAGCTTTGGTTCAGGATCTGTTTTACCCTTGAAAATAATTCAGCCCTGGTCTGTTTGGAGACACCACGCCTGTAGTAAGAGTCACCCGTATTTCGAAGGTGCTGGGTTGTGGGCCAGCTGTTACCCAGTCTGTTACTCTACTCTTCCATCAGGAAAGCTATAAGCATGTAAGAAGCACCACTCTTTTGTTTTCTTTCTGGCTCTCTGACTAGTTGTGTTGGTATTGAGTATTGCACCGTACAGTCATATCTTCATACAGGATCCTGAAGATCTAATTCTAATTGCATCTAATTTCCAACCTACTTTTTCTCCCTTGAGATTGACTTACGCTACGAAGCCAGAAATCTGGAGCGCTTCCGACAAAATTTTCTAGATGTCAATTTTGTGAAGTTTCCAACTCCCGTTCGGCCTTTGGTAACGACAGATGTTCTAGTGGAAACATTTGAGGTAAGAATTGAGGGTCTTGGAACAGTGGTAGCAATGAGAAGGTGCTTAGGAGAACATGTCAAGGGGTGTTCTTTGAGAAGGAGCGATCGATCAGAGGCAGAAGGATACTTTTCTCTTATTTGCTTAAAGAGATTGGTGTCCTTCCTCAGCATCTCTTCCACTCTCTCTGTTTGTAAACAGTGCATCCCGGAAGACAGGTTGCAGACAACTCCATACAGAAGTGAACACTTGGCCTGAAACCAAGCAGACCAGCAGTGTGTCCAGCCACCATGCGCTTGCCTGTGCTTTGCAAACCAACACCACGCTTCAGCTCTCTGCTGTGGTGGGTCAAAGCAAGGAGCCCAGCGATCTGACCCTTTCTGATGCTTGCCTCACTTCCCTTGTGGCTTTTTGAGTCACAGACAAAAGCTACCCTCAGCCTTAGTTTTCATGCATGTGATCCTGGCAAGAATATTTCTGCCCCAGGCTATATCACTGCCTTTCCAAAGAACAAACCCTTGCTTCTCTGATGTTCTCCATCACAGTAGGTCCAGCCGCTGCTGAGCAGGTCCTTCTTAGGGTATTCTTACCACCTTCCCTCAGTTCTGGGCACCTAGGTAAAGGTGTGGTTGAAGGTGGGACACAGGGTGTGTTTGACTCCAGCTCCATCTTTTTCAGGAGAGTGAGCCTATTTCGCACTACCTGCATGCCGAGATTGCCACAGAGCTGAGGAAGAGAATTGCAAAGATGGGCATGGACATGCTTCTAAAGATGGTAGGCACTTGGCTGAGGCTGGAAGTGAAGGCTGTCTTCCTGCAGAAGCTGTTCAGTTGGGGTAATAAGACAACAGGACTAAAGAGAGAACCTGTTTGCTTCCTTTGTCTCCTACCCTTCTCCCCACGGAGAGCCAGCCCGTGAATGCCAGGTATCTTGTGGTAACCTGTGACGTGGGCTGTTTGAACACTGTGGAGCTCCTGAACTGGCAGAGGGAGGGGCTGTACTTCATGTGCAGTGTGACACAAGGTCTGAGTAAAGCCTGGGCTAGACACACCACTCCTGTAGACTTTGACACGGAGCTTCTTCCACTGCAGAAGGGCGATCTGCTTGCACACAGTAGGGTCATCCTATTCAACTTGATCAGTGCATTGCTTAGGAAACCCACTGATCTATTTAATGAATATTCACATATTGCCCAAGTACTATAAAGTGCAATGTAATTAGCAAATATCATGCTCTCTGTAGAGACTATGGATGCAACTCACAGGGAAAACAGCTAGCTAGTTTCTTCATGTATTGAATCCTCCTCCAAAACTGCCTTTTTTTAAGGAAGAACTAAATACGGAGTAAAGAAAACAAACCTGGCCAGATTCAGCTTATGATTCAGCTTCTGTCTGTCTAGTTCATCTGTGGTTGAAATAATCACAAATGATCTGAAAAGGAGTATTGAGAGGGTGACACAATTGTCTCGTGAGGAACCATGAGAACTAACAGGGAGGAGTTGCGAAAGAGCCTCACAGTACTGAATGCGTGGGCAGTAAGTGTCAGATGAAATTCAGCTGATAACTGCAACATCATGCTGGGGTGATGGGGAGGCCTGCAGTTCTGACTCTGTGTAGTATGACAGACTCTGAAATTGCTTTTACCACTCAGAAAAGCAATGGTGGAACTAGAATAGTTTTTACACCAACATTGGAATCAATGGTTAGGAGCAAAGCAAAAACCCCAAATTTTAGGAGTAGAAAAGAATTGGAGCGAAGAAACAACATTATGGCTGTTTCTTTGGGGGGGGTGGGGAAAAAACCCAAAACAAACCAACCAACCAAAACCAACAAAAAAACCCCAACCAAAACCTGTTTCTTGAATACTCTGTGCAGTTCCAGTCCCACACTGTCCAGGACCCTCCATTTCAAGGGCTGTAATATAACTAGAAGGGGTGCAGAGGAAGGCACCTAGGGTGATTACTGGTGTGGAATGGCTTCCATACTGGAATGGTGAAATTATTTGGACTCTTAACTCTGGAAAGCAGACAAATGAGTAGCTTATGACAGATATATGCAGTCATGAGTGCATGAGACTGAGTTTGGATCTATTGTGTATGGTTTCTCAAAACAGACCAATGAGGAGGACATAAATTTATCAGAGGTCATTTTTGCAGGCAACACCTAAAAAAACCTCCTTTTTTCACACAGCTCTAATTATTTATGTGGCAACTGGACAAATTTGTAGGAGAAATCCATGAAATAAACCTCCTTGGGGCAGGAAGTCCTGCAGTCCCAGGAGGCCAGGAGGGCTAAGGCACTGTCTTGTGTTTGCCCTCTTGCTAGTCCTTTCTGGTGCTAACTGCTAGCAGAGGCAGAGAAGTACTACATACATTTGTTTCCTCTTCTCTCAACTCATTTTTCTTATTTTTCAATACAGTTGTGATGTGGGTTGATGTCCTGGACTAGACAAACTTAACCATTTGCTATAACCCATGCCACTGAATGGCAAATGGCCCGTCCTTACTGCATTACTCCTTGCCAGGACCCACCGGTGTGCCCCCAGTTTAGGGTTAATTGCCCAAGAGGGCTACTGTTCCTGCTGGGACTCCTGGCTGTCCTACCTGACCTCTAGCAAACACACAGGATTGCTTCACACAGCCCTGCCGACTCCTAGAGCGAGTAGCACCCGTGCCGTTTCAGCACAGCTGGTCTCCAGCAGGAGCCGTTTGCTGTGTTGCTGCCTAGGATGACGCACACGACGGTGAACAGACCAGGGGAGTTTTGGCATGGGCATGTTTGGTGGGAATGAGCTGCTTTAAGACTTGCCTGTCCTCTAGGTCTTTGTTGACAACTTTGTCCATGCTGACCTGCACCCTGGGAACATCCTGGTTCAAGGCATGGCCCGTGTCAGCCCTGGCTGCAAGGAGCAGACAGCCATCGTGGACCTGTGTGACACGCTCGTGGTGGAAGTGCAGCCGCCCCTCAGGCAGCTCTGCCTGGTGCTGCTGGACGCGGGCATCGTGGCGGAGCTGCAGAGCACCGACATGCAGAACTTCCGGGCAGTTTTCACGGCCGTGGTCCAGGGCCAGGTGAGGCCTCTGGCACGGGGCTGGGGAGCTGAGGGTGCGGAAGGGAGACAGCTGGAGTCTGATGGCCCAAGTGATAGTTTTTTCTCCATTTGAAGAAGAGGAGGCTGAGGGGCGACCTCATCGCCCTCTACAACTACCTGAAAGGAGGTTGCAGAGAGCTGGGGATGAGCCTCTTTAACCAAGTAATAAGCGATAGGACAAGAGGGAATGGCCTCAGGTTGTGCCAGGGAAGGTTTAGACTAGATATTAGGAAGCATTTCTTTACAGAAGGGGTTGTTAGGTGTTGGAATGGGCTGCCCAGGGAGGTGGTGGAGTCCCCATCCCTGGAGGTGTTTAAGAGTAGGGTCAACTTAGCGCTGAGGGATATGGTGTAGTTGGGAACTGTTAATGTTGGGTTGATGGTTGGACTGGATGATCTTCAAGGTCTTTTCCAACCTAGACAATTCTGTGATTTCCTTTTGCAAACCTCCCTAAGAGGGGAGAAGAGACTTGCTAGCGTGGAAGCTACACCAGACACAGGGGTAAGATGTTCAGCTACAGCAAGGAGGCTCCCAGAGTGGAGCGATTTCAGTGGCCCAGGAGACAGAAGGTGATAAATGGGAAGCACTGGCTGCCACTCCCAGGTTAGGAGTGCTTCTGATGCAAGTTAGGGCTGCCTGGGAGCCACTCACGCTTGAGACTGTTGCAGAATCTGCCAGGTTTTGCTAGACAAGAGGAGGGAATGGATTAACATCTTGGTCTTCCACACACGTTCCCTTCTGCAGCCTTGCTGCAGGAAAGCCCATATGCCATTCCCCATTCTGCTGTTGTGTCAGCGTCTGTAGAAAAGAGGAAGCAAAATGGGGCGGGGGCGGGTCTGGCCTCTGCCAAGCTCCTCTGTATAAGGGGAACTTCTTTATCTTCCCACTTATTTAAAATACACTCTCAGATGGACTAGAGAATCCAGTGCTGATGTCTCCTGCTCATTCTGAGAACAAGCATCTGTGCTCATACTTGCATGTTGCTGTTTCTCAGCTGTGGGTTGGGTGGCTCACCAGCATATCTCAAGAGGGGCATGCTTTAACTTGGTCTGTTTAATCTGCTGGAGCATACCGAGGTGTTGCTGCTAAACTGTGT
Source organism: Strix aluco (assembly GCF_031877795.1). NCBI lineage: Eukaryota > Metazoa > Chordata > Aves > Strigiformes > Strigidae > Strix > Strix aluco. Next base: position 13,004,723 of record NC_133935.1, read on the forward strand.
ATTCAGGCCCATCCTGTGCTGCCAGACTTACTTCTCAGCTACTAAGCAAAAACTGCAAACACTTGATTGCAAATGCATGAAGGCACGGCTCAGGCTGGGTGTAATTCATGATGTGCAGGTGAAAAACTTCAACACCAAGTCTCACTGCCAAACCTGGGGCCTCTGGCTCTGTACGTTGCTGTCAGACATGTCTTCCAAGAAGAGGTATAAAGCCTCTCACAAGTGAAGCTTGAATATGGCTCCCCCCTCTTTCTCACCAAGCATCTGCTGGTGTAGAATCAGCTCGCTCTTCCTCTGCAGTTTGCATATGGAAGGTTGGATTTAGCCCATAAGAGAGGTTAATATATGCCCTTCTATGCTCCCTTATCTCCTCTGCTGAGAAGAAAATGCCAATCCTGTGGGTTTTATTTTTCCCCCTGAAACTTCTGACTCACTGAGATTGATCTTTGTTGTGTTCTACCCTACAAGAAAAATAAGGAGGGTTTTGCCAGATAACTGCTAAGACTTTTGGACCAGTTCTGCTCTTTTTGCACCTGCTTCTATTGATTCGTTGGGTCTCTGTTGCTGGAAGGGGAGAACATGGCCCTGGGAGTTCTCCCTGCAGTACGGCTCCTCCAGGGAGCTGTGCGGCAGAGGCCTGCTGGGAGTGATGATGTGCAGCTCCTGAAGGCCTGCTGGCACCACTGGTCAAGTTGTGATTCTCCTTTTCGACTTTTCACAGGGGGAGAGAGTGGCAGAACTGATCCTTCATCATGCCCGTGCTAACCAGTGCCAGGATATCGAGCGATTCAAAGCTGAAATGGCAGAACTAGTGACCAAGGTCCGGGGGAACACCATTGCCCTAGGAAAGGCAAGTGCACAGTGTCCCACCCTCGCTTACCTCCAGTTCAGTGCAACTTGGCTTTCAGAATGATCCATGTGGAAAGGCCAGCTCTGATCTCCTCAGCACCACCAACCAGTACTGGGGTGCTTTTAGTCTCTCAGGTGCAGCAAAAGTCCACAAATCCTTTCTTATTTCCTTCTAATTAAAAAAAAGTGTGTGTGTTTGGTTGTGGGGGTTTTTTGTTTGTGGGTTGTTTTTTTTTTTTTAATCTCTAACATCTGCAGTTCCCTGTGAGGAGTTGCGGAGTGTGATGTTACAGCTTGTGTCCTGTTAGCTAAGGCCAGCCTGGGTACTTCAGAGAGTGTAGTGTGGTGGTGTTGAGCAAATTAGTGCATGTTGTGAGGTCAGGCGTGCTCAGCCTCCCTGGGCTGGCAGGTAAGCAGAGCTGTGGGTCACAGCTGAACTCTGGATCCTGGGTGGGGTTGGGGGGGAATCATACCTCCATGTTAGCTGCTGTCAGCCCAACTATCTTGTCCCACCACCAGAACCAAATGCTAACAAACACTTAGAAGAATCCTGCCTGTCACTCACCTGGCTCAGTCTTCTTGACCACAGCTTTTTTTTGATCAGTTGTTAACTTCTCCTTTTGTGTTCCAGCTTCAGGTGGCAAATCTCCTCTCAAATGTCTTTAAACTACTGATGACCCATAAGGTGAGGTCCTGTCACCATCTGCCTTCATCAGCTGGAAGCTCATTAAGGGAGGGAGAACTGCTGGGAACGTGAAGGGCTGACAAGGAGAGGGACTGTAACTTCTGAAAGGAACTGCTAGGAGGGGGGCTGCAGGAATGCATCCAGGTGCTGCAGGCATACTGTTTCTCAGGGATTAATATGTACCCTCCTGAGGCCAATTTATGTTTTGTTGGGTTTTGTCTTAGTGCTGCATTTAATGGTTGATACTATTTACTAAAAGAAATGTTGCTGTAACACATAGTTTTTCCTATCTCTTTTGTAGTCTCTTAGAAGCAGAAAATGAAATCTAATATATGTTCCACTTTTATATCATTGCACGCTTTCTTCCCTGGACCTCTTTCTTGATATGTGGTTATGTAACAGCACTAGGCTGTTTTACTGGTTTGTTAGAGGCCTCAAAAGTGAGGAGTTGCTCACAGAACAAAGATTCCTTCCTATAACCGATAGTATTTGGGGAACAAGTTTCCAGGGTTGGAAACAACTTTGGAAATCAACAGAGCTGTGGTGGCCTTAACTAGAGATGAGAATGTCAGCCACAGGGCTGCCCAGCCTGCAAATGGTACCCCTAAACGTTCCTTAGTTAGAGGTTTTTGTCATTAAGCCTTATTAAGCTGGTTTCTAATAACATGAAATGTAATTTAGGCCCTTACAAAGCAAGTCCTCCCAACTCCATGAATTCTTACTGCCCTGTTATGCCTTGAAACAACCCTGGTGCCTGGCTGGGAACTGGGGAGTAGTTTGTTTGCACACAGAGCAGAGGATCGTTTCCTCTGTGATTCATGGGGGTCTCTGGTGGCTGTTCAGAAGGTGACCTCCCCTTTAGACAAGTGCATGTGTTCAGGTATGTTAGATGCTACTGCAGCTTATAACTACACTAGCAATGGTGAGCTTTCCTAAGCTCCTGCTATTCCAGTATGGAAGAAAAAAATTCCATCCCCCTTCTTGGAACTGAAAAACAAACTCTTGGGTTCCCTTAGGGCACTTACCCTGAAACTGTTGTCTCATTTTTGGGCCTGCTGTTAGATTTCATTGTGTCCTGAAACTCCAAGTGCTGGAGTTGCAGGATAGTTTCAGATGTGTGTATGCTCTCCCCAGCCTCTTCCCTTCCCTCTCAGTGTAGCTAGAGCTGTTGCCTCTGTGGAATGGACTCAAAAAAAAAAAAAAAAAAGGTCCACTCTGTTCATTCAGTTGCTTATGGTTCTAGGTGAAGCTCGAGAGCAATTTTGCTTCCATCATCTTTGCCATCATGGTTCTGGAAGGTCTTGGTCGTTCACTGGACCCTGAACTGGACATCCTAGAGGCAGCTAAACCACTGCTCATCAAAACTTCAGCTTCTGTTCTCAGATAGACTCTTGTGGCTGCCCTCTCACTGTGCAGGGTTTCCTCTGCCGTCTGTGAGCTGACAGAGAAAGAAGTTGAAGGTGAGAAGTCACATGTATCTCGGGGAAATGCCATGCAGCAATTACTCCATTAATGTTGCCTTCAGTCATTTCAGCCAAGCACCAGGCATGGGATGATTAGAAGGTCTATTCCAGAAACCAGGAAGACTGCACAGTTGGAGAGTTTGGACTCACTACACGGTTCTATGAGCTGATGTGCTCTGATAGTTTTTAAACTGACATATTATGTAGTTTAGGTGCACAAGACCACTGCAGCCTGATGAGAAAAGCAGTGTTACTTGTCTAAAAGCCTTTAAAAAGATGTTCATTGATCAAGTCTGTTTTGAAATATATCAGGTTAAATATTTAAAGTTAATTTACAGATTTATCTGTCATTGTGGTATGAGAAATTATATTCTAACACTACCTAACCAACTAATTCAGGCTGAAAAAAGCCAGTAAACCTTTTTGTCTTTTGTAGTTTTAACTTCTACTTTTATTGTAGAAGTATCCTGACATCCTGCATGGAGTGGTCTGTTAGTCATTTTGGATGATAAAAACAGACGAGTCAATCTGATTTTTCAGACTTCCATACTCTAGCACTATACTATACTATAGAAGTCTGGATTATAAACAGCATAAGAAAATAATTGCCTAGGCAGAAAAGCTAATTCCATAATAAAAACAACTTTTGGGAATATTTGTACTGGTCTTAGTTTCTTTCGAACCTTAAAAAAATGTCTTTTCTGTGTGCTTCCTTCCTACCACCCTCCCCCTTGCTCCCTAGTCTGACCCTAGTCAACTCAAAACTTTAACTAATATGCAAATGCTTGGGTTTTGTTTCCAGCAGTTTGCAAAACAAAGAGTCCAAGCATTTTCCTAATGGATAGAAAACACATTGTCAATGTTTAAAATTAAATAAAGCCAGCAAAAGAGCTAGATCATACATGGGTTTTACAGTCAGTTATTTTAATAGTAATATTAAAATTACTTTATGGCTGTATTTTAATAGTGAGAAATACAGTCTATGAATGACTGGAAATACTGTAGCACTAAATATATTCCCAGATATACTGTATGTGAAATTGCAGCAGCACAGGGTGGCTGCAGTGGTCTGTTTTCAGATGGTTAAGCAATGGAGAGGAAGTACATAAGCAGACAATCTGCTGGTTTATGGTGACTATAAAATAATGATTAATGATATATAAATGAAGTCTGAAAAATAAGTTTAGGTTCTGCTCAATATATTTCATGTATTTTCCTTTAATCATTACATACTCCCTTTCCAAATGCTTAGGGATGAAAGCAGCAGCAGAGTTCAATGTCTTTTAAGTTTTAGGCTTGTTTTTCTAGGTCTAGTTAGACTTACAACTAGGTATACTGTTGTCCTAACTAGCACATGATTTTGTGTAAAAGAACTCAAAAAAAGAAGAAAAGCAAGCAATCCACAAACTTTACATTAAAGGAGATCCCCGCGGGCTGCCCGCACTGGTTTTCCCTGCCGGCTCCCATTTCCACCCAGCTGGGGGGGCAGGGGGGCCCGGCCCAGCCCCCTGCGGCGTGTGCACCCTGGGCCGAGTCCATCGGTTAGGCAGGTCTTGGGCACAGCCACCCCTGTTCTTGCTGAGCAGATTTCAGCCAACTTTCCCAGAGGCTAAACAGAGCTTAAGCCAAATGAGAGAATTCCACGTCTGAAATGCAAAACTCTGTTTCACAAGTAGTTTCCATATATGCAGCAAGTTATAATTTTCTCAGACCTTAATTTAAACAGAGAAAATGTCAAAGCCTTCACCTTATGTGTAGGTTCATCTTTCTTTCCTTTTCCCTTTTTTTAAAAACAAAAATCTCAGGATGGTTCATGCATATTACAGCTCCTAAAGTTATGAATACCCCTTTTATCTATTAAGGCCTTAGAATATTTTGTAAACATCTGGATGGGAGACTTAACTTTTAACTGCCTTTTTGGGGGATGCTGAAGCCATAGCCTCTCAGCTATCTCTGGAGGAACACAGTCTGAGACTTACTGCTAAGAAACTGCTGGCCATTCAAAAGATTTGGCAGAATTTCAAAGGAGCTCCCTTTTACAAGTTTTCTTAATCGTTTAGTTTGGTTTTTTTTTTTTAGAAACTGCTCTTATCACTAGTGCTGTGTTCCTGTAAAAGGGGTGAATTTTTGTAATACTTACGCTTTTTGCTGAGTGATATGCCAGAAAATGTGTCACGTGTTTCTAAGTGTACACAGAATGTCAGGCAACAACATTTAAATTTTGTATCTAGTTTGGTATTAGGTAAAAACAAGGTATTTATTATATTTCCTTAAAACAAGGTATTACAAATATTATATGTATTTTAGCATAATTTTGTGCAAAAGAAGAAAATCCTTCAATATAGCTCTGACTGCTCCAGCAAAAAAATTGTGCCATGTCTATTCTCCTTTCCTAAACACCCACATGAAAGGAACAGTCACATTTCTGGCTACCCAAAGCTGACAACAGCATTCTCTGTGACAGAGCCGCTGTATTTTGTACCTGATGAGGAAGAGGGACAGCACTACAGCACTTCAGGATGTGACATGCATAACCTCCTCCTCCCCTTTGTCAATGAAGGCACCTCCACTCATCAGAGTACAATGCATTAAAAAAAACCTCTCCTGTTACAGAAAACTGTCTCTTGACGTGCCTTGCTGTTTCCTTTCAGCGGAGGGGAGAGGCCGGTAGCTTGTCCCCAGGAGCAGCTGGCACCACATGCTTTGCTAAGAAAAGACAGGAGTGCTCCGAGAAAATCAGGGGAGTCCTTAGCAAGTTGCCCTGTGGACTCCAGGTGGTAGCTATGTTTCACTCTATAGCCTGAACAGGGAACTCTTCTAGAGCACTGCTGGCTACCTTGGATTCTCACATAATTGGTTACCTGTCATGAATTTACCAATTCATTTATCTTTGTAGCATTCTCCTCATTTATTCATGGTGAACAAAAAGTCTGTTTATTCAGACCAGCTGCCCTACCTGCAAAGATAAGCCAGTATCTTTCTGACCTAAGATTACCTGCTTTTGGAGACCGTCAGCCTGAAAGTGAGATCGTAGGCAAAACAGACCCCCAGGCCCACCACTGGGTTTGGTGATTCTCCAAAGACAGGTATTTCAGAGAACAGACATTTTTGTCATCACAATGCCTAGAAGGGGTAGCTTGTCACCAAAAAAACCCATCTTCCTCTTTGCATTTTGGGCTTCTATAAGTCACCCCCTCCTGTAGGGGAGTGGCCTATGTATTCCAAGCAGTATGGACACCCTGACAGTAGAAGACCTACACTTACCTGAAGCCAAAGCTGGAGGGCTCCAAGTTGTCTTAGCAGATTTTCTGAAGCACCTCTCATGTCACTTTATCCTTGCCCTGCCCCTTACAGCAGTTTTGGCAGGAAGTAGCACAACTGTGTCATATGTACGGGGACTTCTTCCCTATGGATCTCAACTGACTTGGAAGAGTCAGTTGTTCATAACGGAAATGCAGTGGATAATTTACATTGTATTTTAGCATGTACATTTTCATTGCTGCAGGTTTGGTTTTTTTAACATCCAGCTGGTGTCCAGCTCTCCTTCCCCGTTATTTAATAGAACGTTAACGTACCAAGGTAAGTCATATGACAGCATCACGTAACTACACGTCCTACTTTATGTGGTCCTTGACCTTAAAGAAATGTGCTCTTCTGGTGCTGCTCTGGAATAAACACAGCAGGGCAGGAAGTTCCCAGAATTCAACAGCAGAAGCCTTTTGAGACCTGCATTTAATTTCCCTGCAGACTTGTGTTAGCAGGACGTAACCTGTGCCTGTGCTTGCACTGCTTCACTTGAGGGACTCATGCCAGGGGGTTTGTCTTGACCTCAGTTCTTGTTCTTCACCTCCTATTCTAATGCATGGCCTGCACCCTCACTTAACTAATTGCTGTCTCTCATTTGCATCTCAAAAGCAGCTGCAAGCTGATGCCCCTCTGCCAGGCTCTAGATCTTCTGCCCTTTGAATCACTTCTGTAACTAACTCCCAGGTCCTCTGTTGCTCCGCTCTGGATCGCTCCATGACACTTTCACCAGCCTCAGACTACAACACTCAGCACGATGGGTGCTGACTCCTTGGAGGCCTCGGGAAAGAGCTGCCCCCTTCAGATGCCTTTGGGGCAGAAACTCGGCACTATGGCCGTGTTTCATGTTAAATACCAAGGTAGCTCTTGGTTGCAGAGTCAGGTCTGTCAGCAGGGTCACACAACAGTTTGACAGAAGTAACTCCAGAAGGAGGGGTAACTCCAGAAAGAAAGGCATGTAAAGGATGGAGCAGTGAAAATGCACTCTGGCTGCAATGAAAGGAAGATTAAAGGCTTCTCCAGGAATCATAATTCCCCTTGACACAACTGCACTCAAGCACTCAAGCTCCAGCCCACAGACTCACACCTACAGGATACAGAGCAGGTCTGTGAACTGCTCAAGGGCCTGCTTACCCTCTTGGCAGCTTCCTTATGCTAGCAGTGATGCCCGGAGCATCAAAAGATTCTGCTCTCTGAGGTACTGCTGGAGGTCACAGAGTTTTTTGCCTTCTTTTTCCATCTTTTGGTGTGACTGGTCTCTGCTCTGCAACACTCTCCCTTTGGCAGCCCGGTGCCATTTTTGTTGCCTGTTCTGCTCCCGTGATTCTTGTTCCAACATTTCCTGCCGTGACTGCATTCTGCTCCTGAGAAAATCCTACATAAAAATAAAGACATTTACAATAGTACAGCCAGCTTTCACACTGAGTTTCATCCACAGTTACCACTGGCAGAAGTCAGAAATGGGTATAATCTATGGAAATTCATGCCTTGCATGCAGAAGGAATCTTTCTACCACAGAGATGGAGAATTTCACTTCCCATCTTTCATCTTTATACATGTGTCAAAAAATGTTACCCTTCATCTATTTATCTCTAAATTATTGGAAATAAAACAGGTGAAAGACAAATACTCTGGATGGTGCCACTGCTTGAAACACTGTAGTACAGGAAAAACGTTTCTGAAATTGCCCTTACCAGCCTTTCTTTCTCTTGTTCAAAGCTCCTGTCATTGTGTTCTGCCTGCAACTCCTCTCTCTGCAAACGCTGTGCCTTTAAGAACCGCAGCCTCTGACTTGCCTTCCTCTTCTCCTCCTCTAGCAAGGAGGATGCCTTCCTGCTCCTCTCTGCCCCAGCAGCCTGGAGCAGTGCCATGTGCTGCAAAGCTCTGTCTTTGTGCTCCAGCTGTTTCTCCAACACTTGCAATGTTCTCTGACACAATCGCTGCCTGTTTCCAAAACAAAATTTCTCAAATTTCTCAGGAAGAAAGAGCAATAAAAGAAAAAGACAGTGTCTAAGACACAAAGCAGATATTTTGGCAATCTGTGCTCAGTTAACATTCCAGAATTCTTTGTTAGGTTATGAGGGTTAAACCCATGTCCTAAACAGAGGTGGCAAAACCCCCAAGTGGGCTGGGGTCTGATGGCAGCTAACTGCAGTCATCTCTTCACCTGACTACTTAACCAGGTGCGCCTTGTGTTCTTGGCCCTAAAGACCAGGAACCAAGGAAATGGATTGTGCCTCCAGGGCTGTAGGACTAATGGGGAGAACTGGGTGCCTATGTGTATGGGTGGTGGAGCCACAGGGGCAACAGAAGAGATGGAAGGAGGTGGGTCATCTGGGTAAGGACCTGCTGAGCTTAAGTGGGCTGTGGGACCAGGGGCAGGGGCCTGGGGGGAGGCAAAAGGACTTTGGGTCCGAGGACGAGACTGAAGGGAATTTGCCCTTGGAGATAATGTTAAAGGCTGTGGGTCCACGTGCACCCACACACCCATACCTTGAGCATCACGTTTATCCCCATCAGTAAACCCCTCTGCAGAGACTAGCATGAGGCACAACACGTGATGTTCAGAGACTGACTGAGAGCACCAGGGAGTAGACATTACCAACCTTCTGACATTTACTGCAAAAAACAGTTAGCTCCTAGGTATTACCTTTGGTTGTCCCTGCGCAGCTGGCGTCGGATGCCATCTGCCTCTTGCTGCTGCTCTCTCTTCAGCTGCCTCTGTTCCTCTTGCCACCTTTTGTGCTCAATCTTGGCTCTGTTGAAGTCCATCTTATTCCATCTCTCCTGAGATGCACCATTAAGGATTGATTTCTAAGAGAAAAAAAACCAAACTGAACCCTTAATCTCATCAGTATATTTTTCTAACGCAAACTGTAAACCTACAAAACCAGAACAGCTTAATCTTCCTATGTCACTCCTGAGCTCCAGAAGTTGCACTGGCTCATGAATACTATCATATCACTTCCCATCCATGAAAATATTGAGTATGATGCTAAAACCTGTACAAAAGAACCAACAAAGGGGTGCCTGAAAATCCACGTATTTTAAGAGTTCTTTATAGGTCAGTAGGCTATGCTGTTGTGGTTGTTCCAGTGTTGAGCCAGTGCTTAAAACTGTCCAATCTTTGTGTCAGCTTCTGGATTGGATGGAAAATACAGGTTCTGACCACAAACTGTATTGCAGATTCCTTACTAGATTTTATTAGAAAGAGAAATATCTGCCTCCCTCTGGCCGAACACAGAATCTTCCTGGAGTTCTGTGCAGGTATACTAACTCTTCACTTCCTGTTGTCTGAGATTTCTACCCACAGTCAAGCAGTTTTTGAGTTTTCTTCAGCAGCAGCTGCATTTGAATGCTGGGCAGTGTTCCTAATTTGCATTTTTAAATGCACTGTGCTGGTAGAGATGAAGGAGCACCTAGAAGGCTTCTTTTCACAGCCATAGTGCAGTATTTATTTCTTTTGTACTCCTACAGTGCCCCATATGAGGGAAGGAGCCCCATATGAGGAAAGGAGCAAGGAAACATCACCAAAACTTAGACATGGATTTCAGTTTACACTGCTAGAGCTGTTTGGGGCTGGAACAGAGTTTCCACAAAATATTTTCTTCTCTCAAATGCATCCTCTCTCCTCCTATTCCCAGCTGCAATTGGTATGTTCCTGCTATTAGCTGCTTCTCTGCTAACAGAATGTCTCCTTCCAGTTCTTTCCTGAGGACATCTCTAATACCACAAGCTGGAAAGCACTACAGGACCTTCCAACAACGTCCCTGTCAGTCTCCTGTAGCATTTTGACTGATTTCTCTCAACACATTGATCTGTACGGCTTCCTAGGGGCAGTAAACACCTTTGTTCTCCATTGTATTGCTATTCTTTGCAAAAACTGTGCCTTGTGGGTGGTTTGTGTTTAGGGACATACAGAGGGAGAGAACAAAGAAAGAATCAAAGGTATTTTATAGGTGGGAGGTGAACAAATGGTGTTTTCCAGCGGGTAAAAGACTGGCCTGATGATTACGAGACTTGAAGTTCCATCCCAGCCCTGACACACACTCCCTGCTATGGGATTCAGCTGACTACTGAGGCTTTCTCTTTTTTGCTTTCAGTATCTGTAAAAGAGGAATCATTTTCTTCCTGTCTAGTAGAGCTGGCTGAGAGGTTTATTTAGAAAAGATTAAATCTAAAATAAAAAACTCAATCAAAAGTGCTGAGTAAAAATACCAAAGTGCCCTGTTCCTGTACAACACTGATTCCAAAGTGGAAACCTTATGCTTCTATATAGGCATAGCCATAATTCTACATAGGCATAATTTTTGTTGCAGTAAAAACCTTTGAGAAAGACATCAAAGGAGAGTATATTCTCACATGACACAAACAAATGGCTTGATCCTAATATCTAAATCTAGTTTGGACCAAATACTTACTGTAATGCTTTTGTCTTTTAGAAGATTTACAAGATGCATGGATCTCCCAGCCTGCACATTGGTGGTACTGTGCAGTCTCTGTACACGTAGAGCTGATTTGATGGTCAGGCTGTCTTTCTCTAGTGATTGATTCACTCGGTCAAAGAAGCTTTGGCGCCTGAAAGGAACCAAAGCACTGCTTCCCAGGGAAGGGCTCCTTTGGGAATGCTGGATTGGAGCTTCTGCCACTCTGGACTCAAAAAAACCTTTCAAATAAATTAGGGCAGGGACATAAGAGGTTATAGATGGCTTACAAAAAGAAAGCAAATTTAAAAAAAAAAAAGAAAAAGTTCATACAAAATATATTCAAGTAAGACTTTTATGACTTAGTACAAACATTTTCCTCTGAAGAAGTGGGACATGTTTTGGTCTGCACAAAACAGATCCCAGCTTTCAAAAAACAAGCTTGCCATTGCAGTCAAGCAAGTGTTTTGCCTGGTAACACAAGATCACTGACTGCATGTACAGCTGCTCAGGCTAAGGGGTGTTTACATGGTATTTCGCAAGCAGACATGAGCTGCTTCTGCCAGTGCTCTGAGACAAGCAAAAATTATGTATTTCTTGACAGAGCAAAGCCTGAGCTATATATGCTGCTGAGAGACAGAAGGAATTAGCTTGGGCACAACACTGTGCTAACACAGCTCTTGGGTAACTGAGAACAGAAGCAGTGTTTGCTTGCACCTTTCTGCTAAAGACAGCGTGAACCTGAGTGGCAGTTATTGCATGAAATGATGCTGGAACACCAGCTGGGAGGAAATGTGCACTCCTGCTTGACTTTTCATTCTTCCTCTACCAGCAGTGACACAGAGCAAAGCAATAACACTTAAGAGAAAGCTTTAGGCTTTCAGCATCCTCACCTAAATGCCTGCAGTTGTCACAAAAATAGCTTAAATGAGAACAGCAACAATTTGATTAAAATCATGATCCAGCCCCTTTTGGATGATAAGGGAATAAAAGTTTACTCAATGACGTATAAAGCAATCATTTTCAGCACAGATAAGAGAAGGAGTGTTCTGCAGAACAGTCCTGGTGAAATATTTTTGCTATAGGCAGTCAGTTAATGTTACAGATTAATTTTTAAAGTAAGGGAATTTTATAATAAATAATATTTATAGTAAGCATTATGATAAAGGTTAAGAAAACCCAAAAGCTGCTACTGCAGTAGCTGTAAAAGCCAAAAAATCCCAACTTCTGTCTGAAAATACTTTCACACTGAGAAGAAGAACAACTTCTCAAGCCATACTACTGTTAATACCTACATATAATGATACTACATTATGGTGGCATTGTGGCATTTTCTTTTGAAACATCAAGAACTATGGCAACAGATCTTAGACAGGACGGCCTGCTGTGCTGATGTTGTGTGGCAAGTCTTATGTTTGGATAAAACAGCTACAATTTCAATACCATGTTCGTGTTCAATATTAGCCTCAGTTTCAACATCCTGCTGTCTGCTCTCTGCTTCTTCCTTGCGGGCTGTCTCGATTAACCAGCTGTCTGTGTTGACAGCAGTATCAACGACAGTGCGAGCCATCTCCCTTTGAGGACTCTAGAAATAACAAGAAATGCAATCATAATCCAGACCTGATAAGGAAAAGAATAGGTTAGGTTCATGAACTTACAGCGTAAGATCTTAAGTTGCAACTGAAGTTTGAGAAAGAATAAAAAAAACCTATGGGGGAGTTCTTTACTAGCAAAACAAAGAACTCTCAAGTAGGGTCATTTCTGATCACTTTGTGGGTTTCTCTACATCTTCAAATGACCTAAAAACTGGCAGTACTTCTGCCTGTAAGGGTCCAAACTGGTACAAAAGAGATCAGGCCAGAGGAGCTCTGGCTGAAAGACAGTCACGCTTCCGGCACATGCCAGAAGTCAGGATTCTAACCCGTGCAGAGCAATGGAGAAAAGCCTGGCAGTAGCTGGTGCACATTAACCTCCTCCTTATGGATCCTCATCCGGTGCCCTGTTCGTGAGCACCGAATCAAGTACCGAGGATCACAAAAGTCTCTTTTGATCTTTAACTGGGAGAGGTGACACCTCTAACAGAACGGAGAAGTATCTTAATAGAATTATGCCATGGACGGCCTTAATATGGAACAATCCTTACAGTAATCCTTATTCGGTGTAAAGCCTTTTGTTTTACACTTTTTCCTGCCTTTACCTCACTTACACAGAAGCAGGATGTAGACAAACTGGGCTGTGTGACACTTCTCATATTCTGCATCCGTGGAAGAGGTTCTAGGAGTCTGCTCCAGCCAGTGACAATGACAGCTTCCAGTTCTTTCCCCAGTCAAAGGATCACAAAGTCAGTGCAGAGCAAAGTCTCTCCATTCTTTAGCAGGCATGCATAAGGGCCAGGCCTAAAACCTCTAGTAATTTTTTGGTACCAACAGTAGAAAACTTGAGGTAACAAAGCAGACATTATACATATAGCAGATCAAATGTTAACAAAAGAGCCAGAGTGAAGCACTTTTTACCTTTTTAGGTTCTATAACCTCATTGTCCTCTTCCAGACAATACTGAACATCTTTTGCAGCACTTTCTGTCTTCAATCTCTTCTCTTCCTCTCTGGAAACACTTTCTGAAGATGAAATCCTCATTTCAGACAGTTGCTCTTCTACTTTCTTGCTGAGCTCTTCTTTACTCAAGCTTGTTCCTGGGATGAAGGCATCTTCCTGCTGCACTTTGCACCCTGCAGGCCGCGTAGGTTCCTGGGCTACAAGGCAGCAATGGGGAAGTGAGGCACACCTACAGCTGTACTCAGCACATGGCCGAGACCAATACAGACCCCTTGGCTGGTAGTCTGGGTCTGAGTGACCCTGTCTGTAATGGCCTGAGGCTCTATAACCCGGTGTCACGATGTATGGGTAATCCACGCTCGAATCTACCACCATCTGCCTGGCTGCTAAAGGCATCTGCAGTTCTAGGATGATGCGATCACTCAAGGGCAGAGGAATCCGCAGAGCTTGGTCAGAAGACACCTCCTTAGTCTGCCCATTCCAGAAATTCACAAGCACTCCCCTTCTGTTGAGTGCTGTGCATATTTAAAAAAAAAAAAAAAGAAAAAAAAGGCAAAGAATGTATTAGAAGCATGTCAACCTGTGTGATTTATCCCTTAGAAAGCAGGAGATAAAAGTAACAGTTTGTGTTTAGACAATTTCGTAACAACTTGCATAATCTTTTCTTTATAGGTTTAAAATTTCACCTTCTTTTAGAACTATGAAGAGACAGGAGATAGCAAAATTTTCACTCATCACAGTGAGCCAGGATTTTATCCTGCAAAAGCTGGAAACTAGACTAACAGATAATCAGGTGAATACTCATGAAGGCCAGGAACATTCTTCTCCTTGTGTTGGGAGGACATGAGCCCCCCCCACTTTTTGAGGAAGTTTCCACTCACAGAACAAAGAAAAGGCTAATTCTGGGAGCTGCATTAATTCTGGCACTGAAAACAAAAAGTCTGCTTAGTGCCAGCAACAACAAAAAAGATGATGAAGAGTACCCAAGAAGCAGGTGGTGAATTCCCCATGACTGAGACTGTTCTCTTTTCTGTGTAGTGACCAGCAATCGTGGTGAGTCTAGCACTATTAAGAAAGCCAATAGCTCATACCTAAACGTGCCTCTTTGTTCTCCATAACCTTTAGCACAGTGCCTGGGCCAAAACGTTCAGCTCGAGCCTCCCATGGTGCCAAAACCCTGTCTCCTGGAGCAAGAGGCTGTTGCCTGGCATCTTCATAGTGGAGAATGTCGTAGAGAGGCGTTTCCTGCGTGCGAAGCTGTACCTTGCCTTTCAGAGTGCGACTTTTGTCAAATTCAATTAAAAAGCGTTCCCTGGAGCCCTACAAGAATAAAACATGTGGTCTGCAAGACAGACATCTGGGTCCAATTAACAGCCAAACAAACACAAGTGCTAAGAGGGAAGTGGCAGAAATCCCAGGAAGCAGAATGTGATCTGGGAAGGTAGCTTTCCTCTTCTACCAGGTTTTTCACTGTACTGTGTCCATACTGGACTTTAAAAGTAATTAAAAAGCTGGGGCTTAAGGAGCTGACAGCCTTTCTCTTCCTTTCAGTTTGGACTTAGATTTTAGTAAGAACACAATCAGCAGGCTAAGGCAGAACTGTACCAGGGAAACCTCCTATCAGAAAAAGAGTAGCCAAAAGAAACTGCTGTATGTGATGCAGTTCGTTACATAGTAATCAAAATGACAACAAACCAGTAAAACATCGTAACTGTCATAAATTTAAATGCTTTAAGCCTTCAGCAAGGGGTGTGGGGCAGATCCATTACAAAAATCTCAACCTTCTCTGCAGATCTGTGATTGCACTTACACAAATAATGCTGTCAGCTCCGGCTCCAGCTCGTGTCACTCATGCCTTTAGCCGACCCCATCTGTTCCACCCCACACTGGAGCTTACAGCCATCCTCACCTATACTAGCATCACTATTTAACTAACCTGCAACTGCGAAATGAACTGGATTTGTAAAGAAAGCCTGCAGGGGGGATTTCCTGTATGGCGTCCAAAATCACTTCACAAATCGCAGAAACAGAGGAGAATGACGAAAGCTCTCACTTTGGTAAGGAGGAGGTGGTCCCTGGGGGCAGACATTTTGGATTACTATTATGCTGTTTAGCTAACTGACTTTGCTGCTAGACTGGGCAGAAGTAGACAATAGGGATAAGGGCCCTGTTTTGTTTGATTGTCTCTGAATAACAACTTATTATAACTACTAAAATGGATTATTTCCAAGTTGCTTTTGCTTGCAGGACTCTTCATAGTAAACAGCCAGTCATCATCAGGAAACAGATGAAAATAGGATGTGAGGAGACAACAGTGGTTATGAAGTGCACTGTATCACAGGAGAGCCACGCTGCAGCGAGGCCATGGGCCTGGCGAGTCATGGGAAGAACAGGGAAAAGACACACAGATCCTCTTACAGCACAGTTCCCAATAAATAGCTACCTTCACCTCTTGGGCAACGTGGCCCAGGTAGTAATAGCCGTCAGCTTCTCTCCTTGCCAGCACACGAGCCCCCCTCAAGAAACTGAAAGCCTCTGGGCATGAATCAATGCAATTCCTTTTTGATGAGGATATCAAGGGCATACAAAGGGAACCTGGGTTCCATGCACAAACAGGAAAGCTGTGGAAAACAAAAACACAAGTAAGAAAGACCTTAGCAACAGAACTTCTGCAACTTGCTGCAATGAAAAGAAACTAAATGCACATGGGACACCCACCCCACCCTGCAATAACTGTCTTTGTTTCCTAGCTTTTTTCTTCTCTGCATTTCCAGTGACCCATTTATAGATTTGGCACTTACTGTATTACTGGACATCTTGGCACCAGAGAGCCACAGGGATCTTTATTAGTTGTGTGACAACACTGGACACGTGAGATGGACATGGAGCTTACCTGGAGGCGGGAAAGGAGGAGATGGAAGCAGAAGATGAGCATGATTTTTGAACACTTAAGTCTTTAAACAGGAATATTATTTATAAAATTGAAATTTACTTTGCAGTGTATTACTCCTCTGTTTTAATTCTTCCATTATACCTTGCAGTGCTATGCTGTTTATCTCTAAGCTCATCATAAACAATTTTGATTTTAAGAAATCAAGCTTCAAACAAAGAAATATATATAAAAAAAGAACTATATGATAAAAAACCCTTGTGTTTCACCTGCCTTCTATTCATCTGCTAGATATGTAGCAAGTGTATCACTGTTTCTTCAGTCATGATGAGATGTGTTCTTCAAAGGACATGTCATTTTGAGTATACACTAAGCTACAGCAGATCTCCATTTTGGCCCGTCTCACATCCTATCATCATTTTATTCTACTGTGAAGGAAGCACTAAGTGTGCTTCTTAAATCAGAATGGTTCTCCTTTCTTACCTTCCTTTTCTTTCCTTTTAGTTAATTGATTTCAGTAAAGAGCTTTGAACCTGGAAAAATACACTAATTTCCCAGGACAAGGCACAGCTTGGAGACAGGTGGCAGAACAGAGGCAGGGTGGAGGTTCTGGAGCTGCCTCTTCTGCCCCCAGGAGCAACGCAGGCGTACCAGCCAGTCTGCCCCCAGCTCTCAAACAGCAGCTCAGGGGCAGCCAGTGGGCATGTGTGCATTGCCTTCTCTTGCACCCTGCTTCTTACACAGCTCCCCAAAGTCCCCACGCAAGCAAGAGCGGTAACGTCAATGAAAGGAGCTGGAGTCAAGGAAGAATGAAGAAGGTGAGGATTGAGTCTAGGAAGACAAAGCTGCCTTTGAAGGTCAAAGCCAGCAGTGGAGCCATCTGGCCAGCACAAGATGGAAAATGTGAAATGTTTGAGAACAATGACACAGGGAACAATATGCCAGGGACTATGAGAAGGGAGAAAGACAAAACGCAAGGGAGTTGCGAGGTGGAGTCGACGACAAAACTACGAACCTTATATTAAAGCATTTAGGTTTTACGGGAAAAGATAAACTCATGTTGAAATAATCGTGTGTTAAGCAAAAACAACGGTTGCACAGTTTCCCACTGTTCGCTGTAAACTGTTGCTGAAAATGCATTAGGGCTGTTACAAGACTCAGAAGAGTGGGGAACTTAAAATCTCTTAACTACAAGGACATTCACAGGGTAGACATGCAAAACCTATGCTGTTCCAGCTGAGGATGACAGCTGTTTGGGATGTTAACAGATTTAGAAGATACTGTTATTTATTTAAAATAGAGTATTTGACCACCCCTGCCTAAGAGAAAAACAACACTGAAGTCTGTGAATCAGGATACACTGGCTGTAAACAAAACTGTACAGTCACCTACCAAAGAAAAAGGACAATCAAAGCAAGGCATTTGTTCTTTCCTTCAGAATTTTCACCTTCACCTGCCAGAAACACCTCCAGTGCTGGTCTGTAAAGTTCAATGAAATCACTTTACAGGGTGAGTCTTTCCCTGCAAAGGTAAATGGAGCTGGAGCAAGATACACCTGAATTTGACCCCAAGTGTTGGTGATGATGCCTTTGGCTCAGGGGCTATGTAAAGTGCTCTTTCTAAAGCAGAGATTTAAGGTACAAGTAATGTACAATTAGAAAGGTGGCTATGCCAGCTCAGGATGTCAGGTATAGCCTGTCACAGAGATGCCAAACCTATTTTAAATCTTTGTCCACAGGCTGTGTTGTTCATAAGCTGCCAGGCAAAAGGAGGTTACTCTTCCAGAGGGTCACAGAAACTCTTCCCCAGTTCTACTTTGTGAAGTGTCATCTTGATATCCCTCATCAGCAAAACACCATCCCATAAAGATTCAGGAGGAACTAATTAGCATGCACTGATCTTATATTAGTGGTATACCTTTTCAGAAGCAGTAAGGGGGAGTCTGATCGCTTGAAAGGACCCCTCTGATTGTCTGGCTACTTTCTCCATTATTTTTGCTTGCTTCGCTCATGGTCATCTGAATCTCCCAGAAGGTACATGACACATACTGGGTGCGACTTGTCCTCCCTAAGAAGCTGGCAGGTTTCCTCCGACTCTTGCTGGGAGTGAACAGACACACTGACTGGCAGGCTGGGCCTTCCAGCACCACAGCACTCGCAGGGGTCGAAGCCAGGCGGCTGCTTCAGTGACCCTACTGAGCGAACATCTGACTAGGCAGCAGCGCCATCTTAACGCCTATTTAAGGAAAAAAAGGAGAAGAAAAGAAGAAATAAGTAACGCGAGCCCACTCACACGTGCAGGTCTTTACTAACACGGGGCAGGCGTGAGATTCTTTATTGGGCGTTTCTGTGCTTTGGCGTCCTACAGCCGCCGGCCGGCAGAGCGGCCTTGCCTCGCCGCCAGCGCTCCCCTCACGGCAGAACGCCACGCCGGTGGGGCCGCCGGCCCGCAGGAAGAGGCTCCACACCAGACGCTCCTTCAGGAGCCCCGCCCGCCCGCAGCCCAGGCCCGGGGCCCAGACTCCGGGTCCCCCCGGGTCCCCCCGGGTCCCTCCGGCCCCTCACGGCGGGGAGGCGCAGCCGAGGCTGCTCGCGCCGCTCCGGCTGGCACCGCGCGCGTGCCCCGTTGCTGCGCAACCAGACGCTGTGGGCTGAACCACCTGAACAGCCGGGGTGGGGGGGGAAGAGGGGCGGGTTATTTCTTTAGCGCCTTTCCTTAAAAACGAGCAGCCGGCGTCGCCTTCATCTCCCGCTCCGAAACGAGCGGTTTGGCTGCGGAGGTCACCCCGATCCCTCCCCTGTGCGCTCCGTGGCCGGCGCCAACTTTTGGGACTCATGAGGAGCACACATACCCCACCCCGCGCCGGTGCGTTGGTGCCGTCCCGCCGCTCCCAAGTGCCGGGGGGGGGCAGAGGCGCCTTTGCAGCCGCCGCGGGCCCAGCCGCGGCGCGGGGGCAGCGTGGCGGTAGGGAGGTGTCTCCGCGACACCCCGACACCCCGTCGCCTGCGCGGGCCGCTGTGCTGTGCCTCGCTCCCGCCTACAGACCCTCCGCACCCCGAGTTGGTAGGCGCCCGGGCGGACCAATGGCCGCAGCTGTTGTTGGGAGGTGGCAGGGGTGACATTGGGGGGCGGGGGGGTGGCAGAGGTGCCATCATGCTGGTGTCGCTGGGGCGGTCGGCGGGGCGGCTGCTGCGGGCCGGGAGCGGCGCGACCGGGCTGCGGCAGTGAGTGGGGCGTGCGAGGGAGGGGAGCGGGGCCGCGGGCGGCGGCGGGGCCGGCAGTGAGGCGGCGGCGGTGCGTGTGTTGCAGCGCGGGCGGCGGGGTGCACATCCCGCCGCGGTACCGGCAGTTCCCGGAGCTGACGCGGGCGCAGGTGATCCGGAGCGAGGTCCTCAGCGGCTTCATGTGGTTCTGGATCTTCTGGCACTTCTGGCACAGCTCGGACATGGTGCTGGTGAGGCCGGCGCGGCGGCGGCGGCGGGGGGCGGGTGGGGACCGCGGGCCGGGGCCTTGGCCGGGCTGTGACCGTGCCTCTTTCCCAGGGCCACTTCCCCTACCCCGACCCTTCGGCCTGGACCGACGAGGAGCTCGGGATCCCTCCGGACGACGCGGAGTAGGCGCCCGCAGCCGCGGGTGCCGGCGCTCCCGGCAGCAGCACAGCGGTGGGCCGCCCGCCGCCCCTCCCCCGGGCCCGGCGGCCCCCCCGGGGGCTGTCCCCGGGCTCGGTTTGCTGTACACAGCAATAAACGCAGTCTCCAGTCCACACGCGGTCTGGGTTGTGCTTTAACTTTGCTTCAAAGCTCCCGGCTGTGATACAGCGCCAGGGCAGCGGGCCCGGCTCTGCTTGCTGGCCGCCTTCTCTTGGTACTGCCGCAAGTATCCCACTTCCAGCAATTATTTGTGCCCTTCCAAAGGTAAATGTGCCAAGTCTGTTTTGTCCAGAGCGCAGGTATTGGTTTGCACTGCTCATCGCCTTCACACACTCTTCTCTTGGGCACCTGAATGCTCACGTCCGGGTAGTCTAGTTTTGGCAGTACAAGCTTGCAGTGTAACAACTTGAGTTGTTGCTTCACTCCTACCAGTTCAAAATTATTTTCCTGGTGCTGTTCTGTAGACCCAGCACTACCTAACCTTGAGGATGTGCTCTCTCTGTTTCTAGAGGGAGAGCTGTGCAGTTGTCCCCTGAAAGGTTTGAGGCTTTTGTTTGTTTATAATTCTTTAATTACCCTATTTCTTAAGCTGTTGTATCAGATTATGGCTCTAACAGCTTCAGCTGAAGGCAGCACGGGCACTACGGAGGAGGTTCACTGGTGGGAAAGAGACAGGTGAAAGGGTCTCCAGCTTTTCTTCTGTTATTTGCAGGACCCTGGAAATAAAAGGCAGCCCTGGAACCAGAGCTTCAGCTTCTCAGTCCTTATTTCAATAAAAGTCAACTGTAAGCAAACTCTGAACTAAATTTACTGTGAGTGCTGTAGGATTTCTGGAGAATGAACATTACAGCTTTAGAGGTGGGATACTAGAGTCCACATGAGCTTCTGTAATGTTTGCTTGATACATAATGTGCTGCCTCGAGAAATAAGGCAATATAGCCGTGTTCAGAGACTGAGTTAAAGCTTCCATGAATGCATAGTAGCCAAGAATCCCATCATTAAAGCTCTGCTAAATAACCACTAAAAGCATGGGGGAAAATAAAACTTGTCCATGTTAGAACTGCAGAGAAGTTAACTTAAAAGACATTTTACTGAAATCTTGTCACCAAGTAACAGCTGGGATAACAGTTGCCATAGAAGCAGGGGAAGTTAGCCTGAAGAGAACCCAGACCGACTGGTGCCAAGTTTTCCTGAGAGTGACAGGGAATCACCCTTGGAGATTATCAAAGTCTGGAATAATCCTTGTGAAGCAAAACCCTCTGCAGAGGTAAAAATGCCCTAGGGCTAAGCACAGCCATCGAGCATAAGGAAGATGAAGGGAGGTGGGTTACCCTCCAGGCATCCCATCATCATTATTTTTGTCTTTTTTTTTTCCTCCTTCCAGAGTTACATTCTAAAGCAACAACATTAAAGTAAATTTTTGACTCCCCTTAACTACTGTAGTTGCACCTCTGGAACCTCGTGGAGAGGAGAAGTTTTGAATTACAGGATAAACAATCTCCTTCAGACTTTTCCATGCAGTCAATCTTTATTATAGCAGTATTCTCATATTCACATCAAGTACATAGAACTTTTTGCCTTTTATATAATACAGAGTTCTTTAAATAACTTTACACAGAAATAGTTTTCTTCAATCTGAATTCAGCTATCAAATTTTAATATGTTTTAAGTCTCCATGCTCTCTAACCAAACTGGACAATATTTCCCATTGTACAAATTTACATGAGAAAAACTCCAAAGTACAAATGAAGGGACAACAAAAGTAAAGAGGGAAGGAACAAACAAGAAAAATAAGTTGTATTGGCAATTACAGGGGAAACTTGAGAAGGAAAGAAGGGGAGTTGCCATGACCTATGTAACAGGAAACTGAAAATAAACATTTTGTTATGAATTAAAAAATAAATACAAGTTTCAAAACAATTACTCCATTGTAGATTTTAAAAAGCAGCTATGGAAATCTACTAACACAATTGTTTTTTTTTTTTAAGTAACCAGACTGGACCTTCTACTTTGCAGTCAAGCCCCTTGCAAACCTCTGGTGGTCAAAAAAAAAAAAAATACAGCTGAAAGGAATGTGTTAGCACAGAGTTTAAATTGGTGGGACATACATTTCATTGCACTAAGGAACAAACAAACAAAAAAAAAAATCAAATCTATATAAATTTCCCTTTCCTCTCCTTACTAGATACTTTGCCTCTCATAAACAAGCCTCTGTATTATGAGGTAATGCCATTGTCTTGACTATATATAAAAATGATCAAGTTTAAAGGATATAGATCTGTACATCTATAAACTTTAAACAAGCCAATCCTCTCTTACTCCCCCCATGGGGTCCAACTACTGAGTGCTACACCTTCCATCACTTTTTAATGAAACACATGCATTGTGCCTCTCGTGGAAACTTCCCAAGAGACCGGTGCACCTTTCCTAATCTAGGAAAAGCAGCCTGCGCTCAAGTAAGAAAGAGAGACAGTGCAAGTAATGCACGACAGATTACACACACATATACCTGCTCCTTCAAAACAAGGCAGAGTCACAGAAGGCAACAGTGGCCAGCCTGCATGTGTGGTTTGACAAAGGGGAAAAGGGATCCAATTAGGCAGCTGATGACTGACTACTTCTGCAACTGCTTAATAAAGATGTCACCTGCCCAGCCCTGGGAGACCCTCACTACACCTGAAATGAGGTGGGGAGGGAAGCTGCAACTGCAGGCAGCAGGGCCAGGAGGAAGACTGCACTTGCAGTCAGGATGACCACAGCGCCGGTGGGCTGGCTCGTGCACCCCCCACAGGGGTAGACCCTGCTCTAGTGGCGCAGGTCAGCACTGGATCCCAACGGGATTTCAAGGGTGGCAAGAAGGAGGGGCAGGACTTTCCCCAATCCCAACAAGTGAGATCAGAAGAAAAGCAATGGTAATTTGGGTTGCCAACACATGCACGTTGGCCACCGTCAGGTTTCTGTCAGTTGAGGAGAAGTGTGGAGAGGGGGGAGGAAGGGGAGGCAGGTAGGACACAAGGCTCATGAATGAATGATGTGCATTTTTTTCTTGATTTTTTTTTTTTGTTTTTTTTTTCCTAAAGGTTCACAGCTTTGAATAAAAAAGCACATTTATTGCACTTACATTTTATTTTAGACAGAGTTAATTTAAATTATGCCCTCAGAAACCCCCACCATCCCAAAATAACCCAACACCCAAGTTTGGTCCATTTTGCCCCCTAGACCCACCATCCATGCCAGATGGCGGGCTTCATTTCTTCTCCTAATGTTCCACTGAACTCCCAAACACACAGACAGATTTCCTTTTCAACTAGGGTGAATACACAAATGCAACACAATGACATTTATCAAAACAAAACCCAACAATTTTCCAAACCCAAACAAAAAAGAAAACAAAGTTATTTTTCATGGTTTACTCGCTCAAAAGTAATGTCACACAAGACTTATTCTAAAGTACAGCTGCTGCAAACATGACAAACTAGACAAAATGACCGGACAGGCCACTGTTGGCTCTTAAGGAGGCTGGATGAGCTGAACACGCTGCTGCTGTGATGTTATGAAGCAAATGCCTAGGTAGTTTAGAAGTTTCTAAACCCTTCCATCAGCTCCCTTCTCTTAGGGAAACAGATTCTTTGTGATTTTGTTAGGGAAAAAAAAAAAAAAGGACAAAATACCATCTTCTCACATGTACTTTTAGTGTAGAATTTGGGGTAGGTAGAAGGATTCCAGATACTTCCTGGAACATTAGTAAAACAGTTTTACACTTTGCTTTCTAAAAGGAACAAAACCAAATTAAAATTGGTCTCGTATTTCATATGAACTGTGCATTTAAACATAACTTTATAATTTACAATTATGCCCAAAGTCTTGCCCCCCAAAAAAGAAAAGATCTGAAAAAGCACTAATACCAAAACCTATTATTTTGTCCTTTATGGACAAGTAGGTGAAATATGACACTGGTATGTAGGTACTGCCAGAAGTCTACGTAACCAGTTTGAAATCTGAACAAATCAAATTCAAACATACTGGTTGTCCCTCAGCTGACAAGGCACCTACCATCTCCCACAGTTAACGTGCAATAACAGTATGCGATCACTGAAGAGTAACTGCAAGAGGCCTGAGGATGAACCAAAGAAACCTGCTGATTTTCCAGAAAACAAAATTAATTGCACTTTCTGGACCAGGGAATTAATTGTATGGTCTGATACGTGTGGACTTTGATTACATGAGTACTAGCCATCAATTTCTCCTTATCTAGCGCTCATTCTTCATCTACCATCTCATTCCAAGATGCTATGATAGTGTAACTTTCGGCCTCTTCAGAGCTTTCTATTGCCTTTCTTTAACGAGATCTTTGTGTCTTTGGAGGGGGGAGGAGGGCTTATTTGTCTTTAAATTCAACAAACCTCATTTAACTTTCAATAGAGCAGATTTCAAGCAGCAGGTTTACTGTAACTGAATTAGGTATCCTTCAATTCCTAGCTTTGAAATGATCATAGGTATTCTGGGGAATGCGCTCTGCCCTCCTCGCTCCTTTACAGAAGTTTACCAACTCCAAACTACCTATCTATAGTAATAGCTATATACAAAACTACTGCATCAGAAGTAAACCAAAGCCACTGCTCTAGTTACAAAGCACCTGGTTTACATTCTGTTGTACTTTTTAAGGTTGCGAAGGCACATGATCATTTGGCAAACTGCAAAGACTGTTTTGGGGATCTCTATGTAAACCATTTAACAGAGGGTCGTGGTAGCGCTCTTTTCTAAAGAAAAGAGATGTGCTAATTTTCATCTGAATTCACTCTTGGTGTACTCAATGTTCTGCAGTTTTTAAAGTTTCCTCCTTCCACAGTTTCATAGTTATTTACTGCTGTCATGGTGCTGACTTAGTAGCTTCTGTGTTAGCATCCTTGAAACTTAAATGCAAAGATAAAGTTTTAACAACTTGGCTCTGCTCTGCTCTTCTGATAATTTTATTTACTATGTAAGAAGTAATGAAGCAATGAAGAAATATTTAAAACGCATGCCAAAACAAATACGAAGTGCAAATGCATATTAACAAGGCTGCAGTAAACAGAAAGTTCATTTCATAAACTTCTACGTAAAATCCGTAACAGAAAAACAGAACACCCAGCACCTTCAAGTGATGCCGTAACAGTCTACTCATGCAACTGCTTTTTAACTGAACTTGACTGTACCTAGAAGCTTTGCCTGTTGCATTGTGCTACTGGTGATGCTTTTTTTAACAGACAGAAGACATGTTGTCTACAGTACTATGAATAGTTTGTGCTACACATGCTGCACTCACAGTCAAGAAGGGAATGAAATCTATAGGCTGCAAAAGTGTGAAATGTCTACATGCTTCTTCCCTAAATTTAGCCCCTCCAGCTATCAAAACTTCAGCTTGTATTTGTGAGGTTTCTCGGGATCTGGCTTCCCCAAATGTTCTGTAAAATGCTGGATGCATTTACATCACCAGGCAAACACAGAAGCAAACCTATTTATGGTTGCTCTTCAGTGTATTTTTCCCCCCAGTTTGGGTGTTTGTGGAAAGATGTGATATTTATCAACAGTCAGCATTTCACTCATTTTATATGAAGGCCAAATTCTGCCTCTGATGAGCACATACTAATCCAAGTGATGCTGAGAGGCCATGATAAGGTGGCAGTATTTGGCCACGAACATTCTGCTGCATCATCAGCTGCCAGAGCATTCAAGTGCAAGAAAAGATGATTTAGGTAAGCATAAAAACCAGAAGTAGATTCATTTAATGACCTGCATGAGTTTAGCAAAAAAACCCAAAACAAAAAAGAGTGAGCTAATTGTATCTGAGGCCATATAGGACTTAATTCATGCAGAAATTACTTCCAAAATAACCAGGCCTCTAGCCATACCATTTGGTTTAAGCTGCACTACAATGTTCCAGTTCCAGCAAATACGCTGCAGGAAACAATCACGTACTGACAGGGAAGATGCAACAGATAACAGGCCTCTTCTAACAGTATGGAAAAGGAAAGGCAGAGGGGAAGGTGTATGCGTGGTTAATGAAGATACAAATAGCTGGGATTGGATACTGGTAGTTTTGCAAATAAATTAGATACTAGATACTGTAGAGCTAAAAGCAGCATGACTGTCTAGATGTTTGCCCCAACACACGTACACAAAATATATACCAACGTTTCCATACTATGGCATGTGTTGGTCATTTCAGTTTACTTCCTTCATCCCACTGCTATACAGGGCACTCAGTTCTTGTCTACTCTTATCTCCCCATTCACTAAACATCTACAGGGCACCTTTAAGACTGGTTCTGATGGCATGCAAGACATCCAGAAAAACTCCTAAAGAAAAAGATAAAAAAGATAATAATCCCAACTATTTACAAACCAAATTTCTTCCACAGTTTTGCATGAGTATTACGTGGGACCTCTTACAGACAAACACACAGTACTACAGCTATCTGGAGTGAAATAAATGTGAAAACCAGTAGAAATGCATCCTGAAAGGACTTCTCTAAACAGCAGCCAAACAACTTGCACATTCCTCAGGGAAAAAAAACCAAAACAGAAAAACAAAACTACAAACAAACAAACCCCAATAAAAAAACCCCCAGAGATCATGTGTTACTTATAAAGTGCTTTGCATGGACAAGG
Source organism: Strix aluco (assembly GCF_031877795.1). Taxonomy (NCBI): domain Eukaryota; kingdom Metazoa; phylum Chordata; class Aves; order Strigiformes; family Strigidae; genus Strix; species Strix aluco. The sequence goes on from NC_133935.1 coordinate 13,031,192, forward strand.
ATGGCAATTTTCCTTGTGCTTTTCCTACGGGCTCAAGAAGCATATTGTAGACTAATGGGTAATCAATCTTCACAAAAATAAGTTCATTTTAAGCAAAGGTAGAATGAAATTCCCAACAGTTATGTTTTAGCAGATGTATTCTGCCAGCATGACCTTGTGGAAGGAAACTAGGGCTTTTAACAAGCTCTGTGAAACAAATGACTGTTGAACCACCTGTACACACTTGCTCCGATAACAGTTTCTTTTGAGAGAACACTGATTTCCAGTATGACCGACATGTACAAATTAGGCCACAGCCCATAGAGGGGTTGAAGCAATTTGTGGGGTGGAAGGAGAATGAGCAGTGACTACTTCACCCCCTGGGAGTCTGTATCTGTAGATGGTCTCACCTGTCAGCTGACCCCAGTGGCCTCAGGCTCCTTTCGCCTCTTGGCTACTGGCCTCAGATGATCACCAGGGAGCAGGAGCACTCTGATTTCACCCATCTGCACACCACCGCTTGCTCATTAGCTTCTCCACACTGGAAAGTGGCTATTGCTACTATTCAAATTCCTGCCAATCTCAATAAGGAAAAAAAACCTTACAGCATCTGAAGACCCACAGCAGACAAGAAAAAATTTGTGCTTTTTTTTTTTTTAAAAATGCATCCTGTACACAAAATCAATTCTATTCATGTGCCAACATGAATCACTTCATTCTTGTAGTGACTATTAAGTCATTCACTATTGCTGTCTTGCTAATGTTTGTGGAATTAATATGAATACACAGTATTTCAATTATAATTCCCACTTCAAATTAGTCCGGTCCCTATAACCCCAGTAAATATTTACTGACAAACATAACAGACTACCAGCAACACCGCAGAACTCCAGGGTTTTAAGAGCACGTTCCATTACCAATGTGCATTTCTCCCTTCACCTGGGAGCACCCTTCTGCAGACAGACACAATCCAACTCTACTAGGGAGGGAAGGACAGTGTCCTCACCCAATACACCCAAATGTTTAGCATGGACACCACATTCACACGCGTTTAACTCCTTCATTTATTTGTCACAATTTTGTTTAACACCCCCCACCTCCCACCAGCAAGAACCTCCCCACTAGAGGCGGGTCAGTTCTCCTGCCTCACCTGGAGTGGTACAGGGCAGATACGGATCAAATTCTGAAAACTTGTCTGAGCTTGAATTTCTTTCTAATGTGGTCTGACTTGCCTCTGTACAAATAATTTACATGTAATACCACATACCAGAGAACTTTGCAAACAGATCACATCACAAGATATTTTACTAGAGGTAAATGATGTGCAGAACTTTATGAGTTGTTTTTTCCCCTGACTGGGTAACTTGCCAAAAAGCTACCAACCATTTGAAAACCAGGATTGGAGGACAGGAAAACAAAGCACACTAATGGAGATACCGCCACCTTCATCCTAGTTTGCAAAGTGTACAAAAGGGAAAGACAAAACGGAAGGGAAGAGATGACAGGGAAGAAAGCAATGAGAGGAGAAGTAGTCAGCGTGGATCCAGCAAGTACCGTTTTGTTTTGATCTAACAACTTGCCATTAGGACAAGATGCTCCACATTTACACACACACTTATCAGAGGACGTTTAGTTAACAGGATAAAAATCCTTTAAAAAAAGCTCTTGAAAGTACCAAAACATAATTTTCGGAATGTCTAATTCTAGGGGGTTTTGTATTTGTATTCAATTCAACCTGAGAACTTTTTTCCCCATTTATGAAAACATTACATATTGGTAAGGTACCTGGCATTAACCTGCACCCTCGTTTAAAATAAAACTTTTAAAGTAGGTACATATACCATTCACAGTCTGTATTAGGAACTCTACAGACTTCAGATGCTGTGGTAGCATCTTTGATAAATACATTGTATCATATGATACAAAAAAAAAAAAATAAAAGAGAGGACAATCTCGCTACATTTTTTTTTAAAACTTCAGTTTGTTGCTGGACCAACAAAAGAAGGATCTACCTGATCCTTCTAAAAGATGTTGTATATGCACACACCAAGAAAATACTGGAAAAGGAAAAAGGTTAAGGTTGGTGGTTGTTGTTTGTTTTTTGAAGAAGTGATAAAGTAAATCTGAAAAAAGGTGCAGCAGCATCCCCTTTTCCTTCAGATTAACCTCTTTGCCTTTAGAGTAACATCTTCTCCAGCTCCCATCACCCCACACTTTTAAATTTTACTGGAATAAAACCCAATAATATAGACAGATTTAGGTGTTTGACATAGTAATACAGTGAAAAGGGGATACTGCATTGTCTGTAAATCAGTGAGTACACCAGGGGAAAAAAGATCAGAACAGAGGATGATTCTTTTAAATTAGCACTCATCAGATTTTCAGCCTCTGATGGGACGTTGTTAGAGGGAGAAAGCCGACTGGCAGACCATCCAAAGCAAGTCTCCTAAGTTGCAGCAGCAGTTCCATCCCCTCATGCCCGAGCACCACAGTCAAACCACGAGCGCCCTCTCCTCTCTCCGGGGAATGATGCCAACGGCACAGGCAGCCACTGCGGGTCTCCGAATGCACGTGGTGGTTTGTGTTGAAGGAGAAACACTGGCAGCAGAGGATTCTGGTTCCCAAAAAGGGTATTTTTTCCCATTGTGTTGGACTGGCAGTTCCATTCTGCTCCACTTTTAAGCTTATGGATATCTTTTCTAAATTACTTTAGGTTTTGCGGAGCAGAATAGAGTTTTGATGTTAAGAAACTGTAGGAACACAAGACTTAAATAACAGAGTGGGTGCTGCCATGGTGCTGTGGCTACTTGAATGCTGCAAATTCTCCTGTAGAGGGAGGACAAGAGCTTGGTTTAAAAAAGTGATTTCAGTTACTAGGTGGTCAGAGGTTTTTTCCAGACTAGTTGAACAACAGGTTGAATATAAAAGATGTTAAAAAATGCAAACTGTTAAAATTAAAGCACAAAAGAATACATAGTGAGAGAACACTGAATACAGACCCAGCATATTTTACTGAAAAAGAATTTCTTGAAAGCAAGCTGTACCCATTCTTCCCAAGACAGAGGTCTGAAAGTTCAAGCAAAGTCCAATTCATCATGCATTTGAAAATAAAATGTGTCAGTTCAATTTCACTTTCAATTCCTTATTGCACATATATCCTCCTGAAAAGCAACAATTGCAATAAATGTGTCAGACTGCAAGCTAATTTCTGTTCTGGTGTAAACCTGGTTTAACAAAGACTATTTGACACACCCATTAACCTTTAAAGACTATATAAAGTGCCTGAATATTAAACCAGTATTGAAGAACGCTAGGATCTGGTTTAGAGACCGACATAGCAACCTACTGTGAGAAAAATAAGAATCGTGAGGTTGTCTACTCACTCCCAGACCAGAAATTAGGCCTCACTAATAGGGAGCACAACAAATAAAGCAACCCCATGCTTCCTTCAGAATTACTGAATAATCAATAATTCTATGCAGCGCTTTCACATTCAGTGATGTCCTGAAATTCTACATAGTTTATCTAGTGTCAGCATGCCATGAGATAGACTAGTAGTCCCATTTCAGAGATGATTAAACTATGGCACAGAGTAAAATTGCTGCCCAAAATCTGAAGAAGTTTGCCAGAACACTGAATAGAAGCTGAACATAAGATACTCATCCTCTTAATCTTATACTTTAGCCAAAAAATTTCCCTGCCACCCGCAATGACATTGTATTCTATTGGATTTTTAGGGAAGGGTGTCCCAACTATGCTTAACCAAAAGGACTCATGACCAAGAGAAAACGAAACAGACATATAAATTCCCTGAGTGTGGTTTCATGTGAATTTTGCGTTAGCTTATGCCCCTTTCTTAAGAGCACTCCTCAGCTCTCCTAATAATGAAGGAGTGATAAGCAGGCATAAGAGATTATTTGTTCTGTTCAACAGAAGAATGTTGAATGCCATTACATCCAAAGAACTGCTCCTTATCTTGGTGTCCTTTCATCCTTTCAAGAGCAAGTGTTTTGTTGGCTTTTTTTTCCCCTTAAGATTCTTATTCTTAATATTGGAAACAAACCAGAAATATCCCTGCAAACAGAATTTTAGGCCTATAGCATTAATTCCATGGAATGTCTTGCTCTATAAAGAAGAGAACCAAGAGTGATCAGCAGTCTGCACAAGGAGGGAGAAGAAAAGGCATCTGCAGGGCCTGGTAGGAACAGCTGATCCAGCTGATCTAAGGGAACATGAAGAACACGTGGAGAGGGCTCTGTGCATGGTAGGAAATGAGAAGGGAGTATATCCAAGGTCTAAACTAAGGGTGGCTGGCACAGGGAGCTGTGACAGACCTCAAGCTCTGTGTCTTGATACACTGTGGTGGTAGGTTTAAGTTATAACAACAAAAGAATAAAAACTTCACGATAGATTTAATTGTCTACTTTACCAGTTTCCCCACAGATAAAACCCTTGCTCTAAAATACTCTAAATATTTGATAATTCTTCTTGCTTCTTTGACACATTTCACCTATCTCTCAACTCTTTCCACATTACCTTCTAAAAACACCTCAATTTTTGTACTTTTTTTAAGAGAAGGACAAAAAAGTCATCAAGTACTGCCTGTGAGGCTAATTTTTAAGAACGACATTCATGCTTAGCTACACTTTCAAAACATGCTCTACTTAATTTATTTTTCAGTCTGCCTTCCTAAACTGCTGATTAAAGATCAATTTCTAAACAAGAGATTGCTCCCTCATTACTCATCTTGTCCTTCTGCCCATTTCTGGTAATAATTCAGCTTTTAATAGTTGTACAGGGATTTTGGAAGATAAAAAGACAAACGATTAATTGGAAAAGGGCAATGGAAAAACAGGATCAGAAGTCAAGAAGCGTTTCAGACAGAATGGTAGCTATAAAAAAGTGATGTTCAGACTTTTCTGCTATTTAAATAAAACTTTAGACACTTTCTTTGACAAGCTGATGCTAAATCTCTTCTTTCAAAATTCAGGTGCTGATCTGATCTCAAATCAATAGGAGACCAAAATAGGTAATACAATCATCTAATAATGGGATTTTGTTGATTGAACATGTATAAAATGTGGTTAACAGCTTTCCCTAAATGAGGAATGTAGATGGCTACACCTTTCCATGTACAGGAATCTTCCATCCTGCTAGGTGTTGACAGGACTTTCTCAGGAGGAGCTAAAATGCTTTATGTCATCCTTTCTGTTCTGAACATATAAAATATCTGTAGCTGGTCCTTTTATCTTCTAAAAGAAACCCCATCTGTAAGAGAGGGAGAGAGAACACAGGCAACTTCTCTTCCTGAGACTTAGATGCATACACATAAATGAAGTAACCTGAAACTGTGAATTCACCATTTTCTAGCAGGACAGGAAAGTCTTGCCTTAGTTCAACGAATGGACGAAATGAAGACAGCTTTAGGAACGTGACCCAGTATGCCCTGTCCTGCTGGAACAGGATCATCCCGATTCTACACTGCTAAATCTCTGAACACAGTTCTGTAATGGCCAATGCTAGTCTAAAATGGGACTACTGCAATCCCACTCTCCCTCTTGACCTGAGCTGTAAAGCAGTGACCTGCCCGTTGTGCCACACCGGCACTATCTGGCCCCGAGGCAAGATGGCTCAAGGAGCTGACCTTGCAAATGCTAGCTCAGGCTGGTGGGCAAGCAGAGTTTTCTAAACAGTTTTTGGAGAGCTGCTCTGTTGATGGTGAGGGGAACCCACTCAACTGCACAGAAAGGACTCATGGAATTGGGGAGCATCTGCCAGTGCAAGGGTAAGGAGCTGGACCACAGCTGCTCCAAATGAGATAAGCTTACCACGGAGCTATGAAATCACATACTTAGCAATTTGGGATGTGAAAAAAAAACCCCAGCAGACGTCTTTATCCATTGTGAGCCAGACATCTGATGCACTTTTTACCAATCAGAACTTCAGATACTTACTTAGACTGGTAACAAAGAAATTCCTTTCCAAAGGCTGGATAGCATTTGAAAACCTACACTTCTTACAGAACCCTTTCAAGTCAGTGACTACAGTCTTTTCATGCTCGTCACATGTAAAGCAAGTGGAAACTATTTTAAATGCACACTTTCAAAAAATCTGTACTAAAAAGATGATCAAGTTCTTTCATGTTGTGTCCAAACAATATGTTATAAGGGTGTCTTCTGAGCGAACCTGCTGCCCCTGATTCCTGGAAGGATTTAAGATGCAGTTACCAATTTCTGCTCTCACAAATTTATAAGTTACCTGGATTTATGAGGTTACTAAGATATACACAGCATGTTAACTATACTCCTTATCCTGGGGTAGATACCATGTTTCTCAGAAGAATCGTAAGGAGAAGAATGTTTCCCTTCCAGACCTGTGCCAGCCTTATCTATTAAGTAGAGAATAACTGACATCAAAGGGAAACAGCAAATTCCAACACCTTGACTGGATTACATTCACAGACACAGGAAAAAGTATGACAAAGAGACAGTTTTCTGTTGGATCATCTGCTGATCTTCTAGTATGGATACCACACACTGGCTAAATAAAAATTTGGAACGTACACTGATGTGGAAAACAGTGTTTATGAGGATCTGGTTGCCCTAGAAGGTACTAAGACAGATTTTGTTTCTATACTGAGATAACAGGGAAGTAAAGAAAAAAAATAATCTCACATAGCATCAACTACCCCTCCAGAAAACCTTGGGATCCTACAGGCCTGTTTTCAGGACCGACAGGTTTTAAAGTTTCTAAACAATATAGCTGAGTTGCATCTTGGAAGAACACTGACCCAAATCCCCAGGTGTATTTAGACAACTTCATCCTACATATGTTCCCAAATCTCATTGAAGCAGCAATAACAAACTATAGAACTTAAATCCCTAAATGCTTTTATGTCAGATAAAGTTAATGATCCACCAAACCCAGCCTCCTTTCAGGCTTCATAAAATGTTTAGTGAGAAGTTAAGATCACATTATGGCCATGGATCCTGAACCATGCTTGACGTGTGTAAGAACAGGTGACACAGGAAGAAGTCTAACGCACTGACTGTACAGCAGGAAATGGGGCCAAATGTGTCTAAGGATGGCAGCAATTTTTCCCCCATAATTGTTAATTCCTATAGCACAGAACAACAATCTTAACAAGGAGGATAATACTAGTCCAAGGAATAACTTGTTTGAACTGATCTGGCGGACCTGAAAGAGAGTAAGCCTGGCAGGGCAGCGATGATGGTTCTGCACACTCTGTAACTCCCTGTGTGGTTGAGCCTTTTCTGTGTGGGATGCCACATTTCTAGATTCTGCAGGAGACCCAGCAGCACCCTCCTGCTCTTACTGAGATGGGCATCATAGCCTGTACTGAATACTATACCCCAAAACTTAAGAGGCATACCTCCTCCCTGTGGAGAAGAAAAAAAAAAAAAAAAATAGGAGGGGAAAAACACGCTTAAATTCTGTTTTCGTTTTAAGATAAGTCTTCCAAAATGAGGTGAAACTACCAGAAAGATGGAAAGTATTTTCTGAAAAAGTAACAAATTTCACCCTCCATAACTATTTCGACAGAGATAGATTTCAACAGCTGAGTTTTCTTGACTAACAAAATGAGAAAAGTTAGTTCCAACAGCAGAAGCCAAAAAGACCCTTAGAATCTGGCCAGAAAATGTAGAAATTGCCTACATCTCTTCAAGCTCTCTAACTCTGCCTCCTGTTTTAAAAAGCTCAGTTGCCAGACAGCAGAAAAGAAAACCTTTTTTGAATTCCTGATCTATTTCGAATTGCTAGCAACATGCAAACTCCTCTACAAGTATGTAAATCAGAAGCCATCAAGAACACTCCTGGCCCTGGAAGTCTTAGTCTTAACAAGAGCAGCAATAGCTTGTTTCCAATGCAGAAGAATCTGTGAAAATTAGTAGCTTAGCAGTTTAAAATAAACAAAACCACATAACTAATTTCAAAATATGCAAGAACACAGCCAATAACATTACTGTTTTCATAGCTGACATCAAAGACTGATATAACCTGAAACACTACTCTGATACACCTGCTCCAGAGGAATGCTGCAGAGAAAAATACAATCTTTAAAGTGAACTGACAGGATCTTGGTAAGGTGTCTAGCTTTGTCAGTTAGATACCTAGTCTGATTCACTTCTAGGCAAACTAGCAACATTTATATGGAAGTGAAAAGAACAATTCGTTACTGAACAGAAGTATGTTCAGTGGTATTCTTAACAATATTAATTAAAACCTTTCGTTTTAACAGAATTCATGGTATAATACTGATTCCCATGAAAACAACTGCTTTTCAAATCCTCTTTTCCTATTTATGGGTGTTAGCAGCCTTCTTCTCTTATAAGTATTTGGTTATGCTTGAGATTTTTTTTTTTAAAGCCATGCTAATTGAAGGATACAGGCACCATTAACAGTAATATTCTTGCAGTTCAGCAAAAGCAGATTCAGAATTTCTTCTATGTTGTATTGTAATAGAACATTTTGAGATGGTCTAAACTATAGCAGGTCAGAGTATTTAGGCAAAAATAAAAATTAAAAAAAACCCCACGCCACCACTCCTCTGCAGGAAGAGACGTTCTCTAAACAGCACTATTTTAAACTTCAACTTTAAATATAAGAGTCACACATCACTAAGGTCCTTCTTGGGATTCTGTGTTGTATCTGCTCTCTTCTGTTGACCACAAGAAGTTTTGACTGTGCTCAGCTCTGAAGCTAAGTTTATTTTTCCAACTGTTGCCCACATATGAGTAGCACTTTTGAGGAATCTAAAGCCTATTGCTCAAATATAATGACCTCAACTGAAGGAAAAAACCCACCATAGTTTGAGTAGATTAAAATCAAGTACACTCCTGAGTAACTAATTCCAATCAATAAACTAGGCAAAAATGACAGAGGCAAGCAAAAATGACACCCAATGACCTTAAAAGGATTTTTGGTTGTTTTGAAGTGACTTTTCCCATTTCTCTTATGTGACCTTATAATTCTTCTTGTGCCAGCTGTTTCCAGGGCATTCCTCACCAACACAGACTTTGTGCTTGGGACATTCAATGCCCAGTGTTAGGAAGTGAGTCTTCATTCCCTCAGTAAACCTTAAACCCACAGCTGGCAGGAACTGAGAATATACACAGGTGTTGTACTCACAGAAACACACCAGCACACAGACACACAGGCACATGCTTTCACATTTCTTTTCAGTGTACTGGAAACCCACCGTATCCCCCTGCTTGGATGGGCGTTTTCGGAGAAGCACAAGCATATAGACTAAAATCCTCTGTCTGGAAGCCAGCCCGGTTTAATGAGGGCTCAGATGCACTGCGGTGAATTTTTGGCAATGACCGGGCCAGAAGCTCAATGGAGGCAAGAATCTAAAACAAGTAGAAAATAAGTGATCAAATCTGTTGTTCCAAAGTTGTAACATTCTGTTAAAATCAAAGGCAGAACATCAATTAGCTGCAGAAAAATATTTATACACAAATTTAAACAGAAACTTTTAAAAATAGATTACTGCATTGCACTCTGATGTTTATATCCTCAAAAAGCTGAGGAGGACATTTTGGGAAGAAACTGTCTCATTTTTCCCTTTAAAAGGGTATACTGATTTCCCTCTGTAAGCACAATGAATATAGTTGCCTTTTATTTGCCTCCTTGTTTATGCACTAGTACCTATACCCACCATCGCTGCAAATAAACGCAGCTTTGGCAGCAGTTTGCTGAATACCATTTACCATAAAGACAGCAGGGGGAGCTCCTTAGTTTTTGAAAACGCTTTGGTTACCTTCAAAACAAACAAACAAAAAAAACCGTCGTCCTCCAAGCTTTTAGAATCCAAACCTTCCTCATCAGGCACGATAAATCAAGTTTTGTGACAAAACTATCCCCTTCATAAAGCTTTCAGGAGAGCAAGGAGGGGGGTATAAAGATTTCTGAGAACATACACCAAGTTCTAATTGGTATCTAATTGCAACTATTAATAACTAATAAGCTGAAATTTTCTTCAACACACAAATGCTTTTCCAACTACACAAGTCATTTTAATACCTGCTTTTCAAATTGAAAATAAACATTTCTAATTAAACAGCACTAACCAGGTACTGAACCAGTACTCTTATGAAGTCATGCTATAGCAGTAATAAAAAAATTTTCAACAGTGAGTTCATAACTGATCTTTGGTTTTAATATTTGAATTGTAAAGTCTACTGAGAACTAAAGAGGAACATTTCTCACCTGCGGAAAAAGGGGTCTCTCATCTCTTTTCTTTTTTAAGCATTCTGCCATTAGTCTCTTCATAGCTTTTGGACAGTTGCTCCGTACTTTGCTGAGGTCTGGTGATAGGTATCCTCGTCCCACCATAAAAATTATCTTTATTTAAGGGGGGAAAAAAGACAAAAGGGGAAGAAAGTGAGTCCATAAAACAAACAGTAACAAAACATTAACATTTTGCTATACCATTTTAGTCCCAGCAGCAAATTTTCTGCTCCCAGGAAACATTATCTGGTATTGAAACTGCCAAGTTTCTTAGAGTAATGCTTGCTAACCTATTCAGTACAGAGAAAAAAAAAATAGATTTTTCCTCCTCCTCCTAAGAGAGATTTCTGTGAAATTTGAACACTAGTAAATGGTTACCATTTATAGCAATAACCATCTAAGGAGCTGTTCTTCGGTGTCAAAAGCTGTTACAGGAACAAGAATAAGCAAACAGAATGCCTAAAAATAAATATTCTGTAAAAATAAATATTCTGTTTTATAATATAAGTGAACAGCAAGTTCACACTGAAAGGTATTTTAAGAAACACATGAACTTCAGATATTAAAAACCCCTTACCTTTTGAGAATAAATGCCTTCATATACTTTTCCACCACAAAAGCTTATGCTTGACATCTGACCACCTTCCCCACCCCCCAAAAAAACCACGAAAGAAAAAGAGAAACTGCCTCTCCTCTGTAGAAGAGGAGTCAGCGTTTGTGTTTTTACAGTAATTCCTTTAACACAGGAGGCTTATATTTCACCTAAGGATAAAACTTAAGCATAAAACAACGTAAACGAATAGTAAGCAGGAAAGCAAAGCATAAATATGGTTACCGTTCTCTTGGATATATAGAAAACCATCAAACATCACCATGTCAAGCCAAGGTCAAATGCAATGTGGTTTGAGTACTGCACTTGTGCTGACACTAAAAAGCCCTTTCAAACTGGATAATCACTACCTTTTCTGAATACTCAGACCCAGCAGGTGTATCAGACCTTATATTTAATGAAGTGTAACTATTTCATGTCTTGACACTGACAAAAAAAAAAAAAAATCAAGAGAAAACCCCCACATCTCAAGCAAGCTATACATGTTATTTATACTAACACAATCCTGGTCCTTTTTCAACTTTCTGATTCAGTTGCATCTGTGTTGGCATCAAGAAGGAGTATAAAACTCCCATATGGTTTCTTTAGAAACCCCCATGTGCCAGAGCAGCATTTCATAGTAAAGATTTGTCTACCCCGTCCCTTACTTCTGCTGCAATGAGATTTATCATCACCTATAAGTTATTCTTTTCTAAATTACAGTCTTTAATTTGAAATTATTAAAAATTAATTATTTATGTTTCCAATACTCTCTCTACAAATAATACAGGAATTAAACTTTTATTTTAACTACAGAAAAGAGAGTTATCACTAGAAGAACAGTCCTAGTCTGTCTAGAAAAATCTGTTAAGGTGAGAGAAACACTAACAAGAATGATGCTTTGCTCACTAAGAATCTCAGTTGTGTCATAGTAGCTGATGTAGATGCACCAACAGTAAGTGAGCAATATTTACGTCTTTCCAGACAATAGACTGGGAGTGACAAAACATTAGATCACATTTTGTATGTTGGCTTCACTTGCAATTTAGAATTTGTTTCATTACTCAACAGTGAGCACCCACATCACTGTGTTAATCTTCCAAATCTCAAAAGGTAAAAACAAAACAATGCCCAAATACTGCTTTTAGAAGGCTATATCCATCTGGCCAGGAATCTGGACATTTTCATTCTTTCAAAAGGCAAAAACAATTAAAAATAAAAATAAGAATAATTTAAAAAGGAGTCACTCCAAATTTGATGAGTTGGGATGAAGTGTTCTGACAAATATGGAAGCAGCCTTATAAAATGGCATTCACAGATGAACGTTGCTATGGTTGCAATTCTCAAGTACTGACAGTGAAAAAACAAGGGATGCGGACACAGAAACAACATAAATATATCACCACCCAGACATGAAATAGTTTACACCAAAGATCTTTATGCATAGATACTATTTTCAGATTAGACAGAGAACTAATGAATCAGATATGCCTTTGCAAACATGCCTATCCTGTGAAGATATATTACAGGCATGTCCTATCATTAGACTTAAGGAATATTTGTTCACAATTAAGTAATCTTCCTCCAGGATTCACACACTCTGGAAAGTCATATACTCCATCAAGCAGGATTTGAGAAATGCTGATATCCTGAAATTCAATTAGATGGTGCATGCATTTCTCAAGATAGAAATGAATATAAAACATTCAGCGAGATGAGTGCTGTTCCATTTTGTCAATCCTGTTGCCGAACTATTATTCAATGTAAGGGGAGGGGGGAAAAAAACCCCAAAACTGAAGGAATAACTAAACATATAGAGGATCATCTTGCCTTTGCAGAAGTATTCTAAACTAGATTACTATTAAGTAACCTGCTCTCTCCCTAATAAGTATCCTGGCAACCAGCTCAGAAGCTGAAAATCTATACTTGAAGTAAAAAAGAACAAAAAAACCCAAACCCTCAAGAGAAGTAAGTAAATTAGGAGAAGTAAGCAAATTCATGGCTGAGGCAGATCTAGAAAATGTAGGAACATCTCATAAGATCAGAATCAGAAACATAAATCAAATACACAAAACATCAAAATGTGCACTTCACAAGGCTGAATCAATCTCTGTTTCAGGCCGTAGTTGACTGAAGTCAATCCCTTCCCTTACCTGGTCCCTGTTGTTGATGTTTGAGTATGGTAACTGTCCAGTCATCAATTCATAAAGTACAATCCCAAATGCATACACATCCGACTGAAAGCTATATGGGTTTTTATCTTGCATCCTAATAACTTCTGGTGCCTGTACCATAAAAGGAAAGAATTTGTGTTTATTTCACCACATTGGGCTGCACCTCACATACCAGGAACAAAACATGGACTTGTCCAGAGTATAACAGATGCAAGGCCCACTCTTGTCTTCAGATGTTACTGGGTCCTAACATAGAGTGGATGTTGATATGAATCTCAAAATCCATTGGTTGATTTTAGCTTGGTCATCCCTTTATTCCTCTATAACAGAACAAAACGACCTTGTCCAGGCTGAGAAGCTATAACTAGAATTATAACAACACTGAAAATAATGCCAACTAACAGAGCCTTCAGTTTTTTCAGTGAGAAAAGGAGAAAGCGGAGCTGCACAGGAGGTTGTAACTATACTTCTTATTAAGACTTACACAAGTTGTATAACCTCTTGAAAGTAACCATGGTGGAATCCTTAAAACGTAAGATAATCTTATGTTTCTCTGCTCCTTTGCAGTATGTTTTCCATGGCTTTTCTTACCTTCTCCTCAACTCTGGATTAATCATACCCTTTCTCCTTAGCCACCATTTTCTTTCAGTTTAAACAAGCGATGAAGACGCTAAAGTTTTTTTGCTGAGTACTGGAAAACATATGCTTAAAGAAGAACTGAAAAGCATTCATTTAGTACTTCATATTACTGCTTGTCTTTTCCAGCTTAAGACAGCTTGTATATGTCAGTGTGCTGGAGGGATAGTCTCAGAAACTTTGGCCAAAGGCAATTAAATTTGTTGAAACAAACACACCACTTCCCCCTTGCTTACCATCCATAGAATAGATCCAGACAACTGTTCAAACTGATGGGATCCGCTCCATCGTGATTTCACTGTAGCTAGACCAAAATCACCTATTTTTACTGTGAGGTCTTCATGAAGAAAAATATCTAAGGAGGAAATGTTAAGGGAAAACAAACAAGCAGTACTGGTCCTGTCCTACAAGAACAATAAACAGCTACAAATCTGCACCATTAGACATAACAGTTTTAACCATCCACCATCACTGAAGAAGGTTTTCATGTAACACAGGTTCTAAGCAGTCAGCATGGTGAATTACGGTACTTGAGGGTTATGTAAGTAACGACTGGGCCAGTGCTGAACAGACCATGGCCCAGGTGGCTTTCTTGAAATGCCAAGTATGAGAAAAGCTGAAAATATTCCCTAAGTGAACTGGTGTAATCTTTCATTGCATGTCGAAATCAAGTGATGCAAAAATCTTTGTTATAACACAACAAAACTTGCTATGTTAATGCAATCTCATCAACAGACATAGTACGTATTCCTTACTTCACTAGCAGTGATATTACCCCTTCTCAATGAAATTTCAACTCAGCAAATATTCACACATGAACAGCTTTTTGCATCAGTAAGTTCATTTCTGGCAGGAAAAAAAAAAACCAAACAGGAATGCCATCATGTTCCACATTCACATCTCTGAGAAAGGATACTATTACTCTTGAGGTCTCTGTGGATGATTGACTTGGCATGCAAATAACTGAAAAGGAACATCATAAATTAGGTGGGTTAAATAATATTTCACTAATCAACAACTCAAAATTTACTGTATTACTGAAACACAAATTCCTTAGATACTCAAACTGCACGCATTTATCAAGGTGGTAAAATGTCAGTTACCCATGACAGTTCCTGCAACAGTAACAGGAAAAAAAGAAAAAAAAACATAGCTTAGATTTCCAGCTCAAACCAGATGGTACTGAAGAATGAAATAACAATTATGCACCAACTTCTGCTTTTCAGTTCTAAGTCAATATTCAGAATAAAAGAACTCCAGTAGTTTTTGACATGCCATTCAGTGCTGAAGGTTCTCCCTCCCAGCCTTAATGGTGACTGTCAAGACACTTTGTGGGCTAGTCACAGCTTTAGCTAAGGTGTTTCTAAATTGAGGGAGCTAAATGTACTTCCCAGTCTCAGCGTGTACTCAAGTATGATGACTGCTTTTTAGTATGGGACTGGAAAAAAGATGCCCTGATTGCAGACTGGATAAATAAGATTGCAGGGAACACAGAGGAGAGTACTTGCCCCACAGCATAGATACAGCCTAAATTAGGCAAGTAGTCTCCCATGGCTCTTTGTTTAGTCAGTGAGATTGGCATAAACCTGCTGGAAAAGCCCCAATTCATGTTTCTGCTCTGAATCATGCTCATAAAACAGCTTCTGCACCTCCACTGCCTACAGAGGGAGCCTGGGGAGATGAGCAGACTAACAGAAGGCTGAGGCTGGTTACTGCAAACACCTCCCCACCTCGACTGAAAATGTAATAGAATACTTAGTAGAGAAATGGCACAATGAACTGCAATCATCATAGCGGTTTTCCAGCTGGAGAGCGATTTCTCTGATCTTACCGTCAGTGTTCTGATTTTGACACACAATATTGGACTAGTTTTGTAAATTCTAACTCGCTCAATTGCCCTCTATGGGAGTAAGGAATACTTACAGTCCTTAGAACAAAATAGGTACGTTTTCTTCAAATGTTGAAATCTATTATTTAGAGAGCTACAATACTTATAAGAAAAGGAGAAAAAAAAACCACGATTCTTTTTGCTAACAGGGCTGTCTGCCTTCTGTGTTATCTTACAGGATTCTGTCCTTTTGTTCACAGGGTGTTTCTTTTCAAACTATGTTTTACCTCCTACCGTAAGACTATTTGCACTGTGAAGACTGTAAAGCCTGGAAGAGAAATCTTTGCCCACAAGACTGAAAGTTTAACTACATTGTAATTATCTTTATTCTACTGTCTAAGACTATATTTCCTTGATGATTTGTATTTCCCTATGTTCCAAAAAAAGAACATGAAGTTTATTTTACTAATCAAAATAATAAACATTTCACCAAAGGCTTTGATCACCAAGGCAGGACCCTGGGCTTGGCAAAGTGAGCAGACAGCTGGCCTTATTTGCCAGTGTCAGTCAGAGTGTGAAGGGGATAAGTAAACATTGCCTCAACACTCTTTTGCAAACAAGTAATTTGATACTTACTCCATGCCTTGTGCAGTCTGTCGTGCAATATCAATTAATTTTATCATTTCAAATTTGGTCTCAATGATGTGTAGATGGTGATATAAGCTGGACCCCTCACACCATTGCGTAACAATTGCCAACTGGGGTTTTGTTGAATAACCCATGAAAAGCAGGATATTCACATGTCGTGTTTTCCTGTTGAAAATAAAAAAGGGGAGGAAAATAGGTGGATCAGGAAATCAGGAAAAACCCAGACAGATCTATCACAGTCTAAATATATATTTCCAAACAGAAGTTGTTGTGTCAATCTCAACTTTTACTGAGATTGCACGATAACCTGTTGCTAGATTCAGTTTTAATGAATTATTCCAGCAGTTCGCCTTTCTTATAATCACATGGAATAGCTATTCTGGGGTAAGCACTGCTTCCTCTTGCTTTTGCAAGCAACCCAGCACAGGATTGCTCAAAAGACGCTGTTACCACTAGGCCCCATGTGACAGCAATGGTTTGCAGGCAGGTCTGCTTTTGTGCAACCCCAGTCTGACTATGAGATGTTGCTGCCCATCAGGAAGACATCGAAAATGAAATTCCAATCTCAGAGGCTTCCAGGAAGGACCACCCTTCTGTTCAGAAACCATCAACACACCTCCTTGACAAGGCTTCGGTTTTTTCTTAGTGCTTTATTTGACAAGAATTTTGTACTCTCTATGGAGCCAGCATACAAGAAAGGATGGAAACAGGTATGAAAACTGTACCTCAGTAAGGTTATGATATGAACTTGTTTCCAAACAGCACTGGGAGAGACTGGAGTTCACCACAGAGATTTGGCCAGATTAAATCAAACCTATTTCAAAGACAGAGCAACTCCAGACAGAAAAACTTCATAATGAACAATGCAGAGAGGATCATCTCAGGAAATATCCCAGCAGATTCAAGGCCTGAAAGAATCTACTGATACACTGTGAAATCTGAAAGATTCTCATCACCCTGTAGGAAGAGTCAATCACATTCTTAATTGTCATCAAATTGATGAACTAGATACCTCCACAAACATACCAATGAGATATTACAAAGATGAGGCACCTAAGAATTCTGGAGTATTTCCAAGCTTTCCCAGGGGCTGAGGAAAAATAAAGACAATCTTCCAACACAGCTCTGTACCAAAGGCAGTCAGCTCGCTGTTGAAGAAACCTGACAGACCAAGCTTAAAACCTGTGGTAGCTTTTTAAATCTATGCTGCTGCTGAAGATGGCAGAACTCTTTATGCTTTCTTATATTAAAAAACTAACATAGAAGCCTAGAGTGTGAACTCCTCTTTCCTTTCAGCAATGCAGACTAGGACAGTTCCACAGTCTGTGACTGTGCCTTTTTCAGGTTCAAGGATTTGTCAAGTGATGCTGAGAGTAACTGCCGAGTGAACAAAAAAAAAAAAAAAAAAAAAAGAGGTTTCTTGCAAATCCTACCTCAAAGCTAAGAAAGTAATGAAAAAGCATAATGGAAAAGGCACAACTACAGGTAAATCTCACTTGTCTGGGTCAAAGTATATGACAACTGACTATTTACTGTAAGTGCTGAAATGATTCACAACAGAGAAAGGCTGGACACCAGCTATGGGACTGCCAGCAGAAATCTGGACTAGGTATGAAATCTAAGATTTTTGA
Source organism: Strix aluco (assembly GCF_031877795.1). Classification (NCBI taxonomy): domain Eukaryota; kingdom Metazoa; phylum Chordata; class Aves; order Strigiformes; family Strigidae; genus Strix; species Strix aluco. The sequence continues at coordinate 13,048,931 of NC_133935.1, forward strand.
TTTCATTAAGTTCTCATGAGCAGGTATGTCAAAAATATGCAGAGATATCTGAAGTAGCATACCCCAGAAAGCCTCTAGTTCCACAATGATGGGCTTAGAGTTCTCAAAACTAACAGTTCCTGGGAAAAAAGGCTGACCATCCCCTTTTCACCGTGTAACTTATTGGGGATGATCTTCCAGCACAGCTGCCCAGCTCAACACATCAGTTTTCCAGAGGCAAAAACCTTCTTTCTATTTGATTTCTTAAAACAGAATTATGCTTGACACTGCTCAAGATTATACTTGGATGCTAATGGTCTTCCCTAGTAAATATTCTTGCATTGTGTTGATCGATCCTCTTTGAAGAACTGAACCCAAGACAAATACTTCCTCTGAGAAAGTACAAGCAGTAGACATGAGAAAAGGAAATCAAGAAGTGACTTTATGAGAAATCCATTTAAAAAAAAAACCTCAAAGAAGTGAATGCTACTGAACAGAAACTATTAAACAATGGATAACGTGGGCAGTGCTGTAGCTCAAAACCAAAAATTAGTCATGCTCTCCTTCAATCTCAAAACGTGGATCATAGGAAGAAAGGCCTACAGTTCACACTTAGGCCTGACTGGGCCCTCGGGGTAGTACAACAGCAAAACCCAGTCCTATCTTGAGTGTTTAGACATAGATATATTCACAACATAGGTATATAGACAAACACATACAGGGGAAGGAAGAGCTAGCATTGGATACAAAGAAATATTTTTAAATGGCAAGTTATATTTTCTGCCCAAGGTATCATCATGGAGGAACAAGGCCAATGTGTTCTAATGGGAATCTAAAATTCAATTATTAATGTAGCATAAATCTACACACGTTATTTTACGCCATTAAAAATATTCTTACCTGAGCACTCCTACTTCATTTTTGAAAGCCTGTAACTGTTGAGGTGTGGGTGCCGTAACATTCAACATTTTCACTGCCACATCACCTTTAAAATAGCAATTTTTATTAAGTGTCATTGATACATACTCCTCTATTGAGAAAATGCTATATAGAGCATCAGAAATACCCTATTTTCTAGCTTTCATGAAATAAATCACTACAGTATTAAAATAAGTAAATATTCTGTAAAATCTATATACACTATTCTTATTTTACTCTGAGAAATCCTAGGCAAGTCAAAGCTTTCCAAATACACATTTTAAATCCTCATTCATCAATACTTCAGCCTTTAGTACGTTTCATCTTTACCCTAATATTTAATTCAGAAGAACACGCAAGAGTTGAGTTTCTAAACAGTTTGAAGTTCTAAGATGACCTATTTAGCACACTACTTACTAATTTAAAAATCATCTTTATAGCCCTTCAACGGACTCTCCTTGGTATGTCCATGTCTCTGTTGTACTGGTGAGCCCAGAACTGGACCCAGCACTCCGGGTGTGGCCTCACCAGTGCTGAGGGGACAGATCACCTCCCCTGACCTGCTGGCAATGCTTTACCTAATGCAGCCCAGGATATCATCAGCCTTCTATGCGGCATGGGCACACTGCTGCCTCATGTTCAACTTGGTGTCCACCAGAATACCCACAGGCTTTTCTGCCGAGCTGCTTTCCAGCTGGGTGGCCCCCAGCAGGCAATGTTACTTGCCTAAAAATAACTGTTTGCCTTGACGGCCACATACCATGCCACTTTCCTTTGTAGACTGTTCCAAATGATCCAGATCCTATCCTCTGTCCAACTGTGATCTGTCCATCTGGTATCTCCCAATCATCACTTGAATCCCGTCGACCAAGGGTTTTCTTTATATATATACACAAACAAGAGAAATGGAGAAAGCAAGCGCATTAATGTCTGTGAAAACAGCTCCTTTGTTAAAGATTTGGTATAAGCGTTTCATATGATTAAAGTCCTAAAATAACTTTCTTTTTCAGATACTGCATTTGACTTTTCAAGCCAGTCATACACAAAACCTCAGCACACAGTTATACTAATTTCCTGGCACGAAATATTTGCCACAGGTTTCTGGCAGTGTTAAACCCAGTAAATATTAAGAAACTCTTACCAAAAAGAAAATCTCATTTATTTTTCAATTCTTACTCAATCATAATGCTAAACTGTGAATTTAAAAAAATGCAGACATTTTTATGTACTGTTACATTTGAGAATCACTAGAGAACTTTCAAAGTTCATGAATCATGGTGGAAAAGGTTAAGCTGTTATTTGAAGGGAAACTGGCATTATAATATGAAGCACACCAAGACATTTGGGTGCAATGGAGTAAAAGTGAGTATAGTCAATTATTTAAACTATAGTCAATTATTTAAATTATTTATATGTCAGTCCCACAATTTCAGTATTCCATTATTTCTTGATTTAAAGCCCTTGATCATTACCACACTCATCTTCAAAATAATTCAGAAAGCTTTGATGAAAGAAAAGCGAGAGGAACATGGTTGTGTACTATTTCTATATTATGAATATACCATACTACGAATGAAAGTAGTGGATCTTTTCCTTACCATTCTACTTCTGTCTTCTGAGGATGAGGATGATTTCCTTTCCCGTTGGGGTCCTGGTGATTTCTGTAATGCTTTCACATTGGTGAGTGACCCAGGCAAAGAGGCAGGAGGTGTTGCAGACAAACCTGCAGTTGAACCTAAATTTCAGAAACAGGATAATTTTATCTGTAAGAAGCCAGCTTACAAGAATGTATTGCTATTAGGTGCAAGAACTGCGTTTAAGATACAGTATCTCCAAACACCAATGTAAATGTTAAGAGGGAACAAACATATACTAGGAATATTGTCCTAATATCAGATTAGTGCTCAAGTCTTCGATTTGAGGAAAAGACAAGTCTATCGCAAACACCCCTGTATACCAGATAGTCCCCAGTCTTTGTGAATTATCAGAAGGACAATGTCTCTTTAAGTAGAAAAAAAAAAATTTGAAAATATATTTTTTAATTCCACCTTTTTTTTTTGAGAAGAAAAGTAGTAGCATTTTAGTTAGCAGCAGCTACCTCTCAGATTTCTTATAGCTAACCTTTTAAGAACCCAGTAAATAGCTGAAATACTGTACTTTGGAATCAAAATAGACCAAATGCAAAAAATTGAAATGTTTTCTGGTTGAGTCTCCAAGTGCCACCTGAAAACCATTTGGCTGTTTTAAAGCTATCTGTTAGCAGAGAGCTCTTATTTAAAAGTAAATATTACACTGTAGAAAGGACTAAAAAAGAACAAGTACTTTAGTTAGCTATTTGAAGCATATTCTATTAAATACAAAAAAGAACAGTATAGCTGTAGCCTATATGTTATCCAAACAAATCTACGCAGGAAGATGTCACTTACAGAGCTGTGTTTAAGAGCCCCAGTGGCTCTTTACAAATAGAGCACTTCAACTAGACACCGCTTTTTAAAATACACCATAATTATTTGTAACAAGGTTATGCTGACCCTCCCAATGCAAAGGACATAAAATAGGGTCAACTGTTAATTAAATTCATGCTGCTCTGCTAAACAATGTATGTCGCTGTCCAACATTCCAATACTTTTTCTCACATCAGTGCTCTGGGAAGCGGTAAAAGACAATACTTCTCACATTCCTTCAGAAGTCCCCTTCTTACCAAAAAAGTGTCTCCTAATCCCAATATGAGTTAAAAAATTGACTTTGTGACTTTTAAAACTGTTGCTCAAGTTCAGCCACTCAGTGCGTGCTAATTTATCAGACTATATATATATCTATCACTGCCTGTCCTCACTGAGCAAAAATCCATACATTTAGAAGTGGAAGCACAAAATAGTGACATACAAGAAAATCAAAAATGGGACACAGCATCCATAAACTTTGTCCCACATGATAAAGCAGCAATAATGATGCATATTGGGCATCGTAACTACATTTATAAGCAGTTAGAAGCCAGTGACCTGGAGGATGGGCTTTTGTTCACATTCGTGTTATGGTCACTATATTCTCATATATTTATCATGTTATTTGTCTGAAATCATACATATATGGAATTAAATGTATGATGTTCCCAGAACACAAGCAATTTTCCAAAAGTTTTACTGGGTTACAGACTTCCTCTGTAACAGCAAAGCTCTACTAGAATGTGTTTCCTTTAGAGGTGACTTAAATCTCCTACTTAAATTTTAATACCATGATATAGAAACGCTAGCACAATATTCACCCTTAACCAAAAACGTTTACAGCACATGGTAGAACATTACAGTTATCTGTTGATAATAATACCAGATGGCCTGTTTTCCAAGTTATTAGAGTAGAATACTTCAGATAATGTTGGACTTAAGTCATTAGCTTGGACTCTGAAGCTGTGTGTAACATACTCCATTCTGTAGCCAGTTTGCTTGTTGGGAACACCTGTCTTCTTACAAAGACTTCTGGAAGAACTTTGCAAGTTCACAAGGTGAACTGCTCTTAATATATTCTGAAACAAAAGTCTTTGAAACAGCCAAAATGGTAGCATTTGAAAACCACACTACATGCACTGAACTACCCATTTCTACATGTATACGTATAGACACAGATGTTTACATTTCACTCACTAGTTGGTTTCTCCACCATATGAAATCCCACAGAGTTTTTTGGAATTTTGTGCAATACAACAGATCCATTGACAGCTTTAGGCCTGAATTACCCCCAAAGTCAATGATGTGAAAATGGAAGAGTCTTATTTCACATGGTACAGGACACAAATACAGTTTCACTGGAAATTTACGAACTAAATAAAATCTACATGGTCTAAACCATCTCAGGCCCCAATGTAGTATCAATAGCACGTTCTTAAAATGAACTATTTGTTGAAAGTTGACATGACACGTTACTTGGAAAGCTTGAGCCCTAACAAGATATCAATGGAAATGTTTGTAATTCACATTTGATTTATTTCCTAGATCACTTTTCAAAACAAAGAATATTGAGTATAGAAAACTGTTAAAGCACTGAACTGACTTAAACTGAACAGTCAAGGAAATTCTAAGTTAAGGATGTCACTTTAATATCACTGCAATGCAATCCAAGGACCTTTGTTTAGAAAAATTAAGTTAAGGTCCACATAAAAACCTCAACTATGAAATTCCTTGCTTTTGAAGATTTAAGTCAGAGTTTCTTTATAGTCATTTTCAAGCGTGTAAAGGTGAAAGTGAGTATGTGTGAAAAGCACATTCAAAGCATTCCAGCCAGGCCAAGCAAAAAACAGAGGTGTTTTGATAAACTCACACACTTACATACACACGGTGTGAGGGTGAGGCACAAACAGCATCTGTGGTTTTACGTATTTTGTTTGGGTGAAAACAAGAAAGAAGAGCCCAACTACCTCTGAACACTGGGCCAGGCTCAAAATCAAACACTATTTCACTGGGGACAGAATGAAGGAGGGGACTGGGAGTCCGGGATTGGTATTTCCGAAGACAGCGCATCAGCTGGTTCAAAGGGGCTGTTAGAGAGAAAGAGACGGGCAGGCAGAGACAGAAAGACAGACACATAGAAGAAATGAAAGAAGTCATGGGAAATAACTAGGATGCTTTGACTCCTATTCATAGATTGCTTCTGTACTTTGAAGAAAAAAAAAAGTCAATTACTAATAACACTGTTTCAGGACTGGGAATTGCCAATTGTTTTCAGATGCCAAGCAGACAGTTTATGATCAGAAGTTAAAACCAACATGATAGCACAACATTTAAATGCTGGACAAAATGGGCAAAACTGGAGAGCCACACCTATCAACACATACAAAAATAGCTAAAACTGGCAACTTTAAATTAGTAGGCCTGCAGGATTAAAGGAAATTTCTTTTTTAAAAGCGGTCTATTGCTGGCATAATTAAAAATAGCTCCATCAAACACAACGTAGTAGGTAGGTACCATCCTACCGACTACCAGATTTGGATGGGAGAAACAAAGTCAGTGATAGCCCATAGTACAAAACCTTAGAGATTAGGATAGAGTGTACTAAGGTAATTCAGTCTTTACTTATGGCTGAAGCAAGTTATAATTAGTAGAAGACGACTGCATTAATGATTTGGAGTTGGAAAAACTGTCACATGCCTGCCCTACTTAGTATGTCTTTATTTCTATATTATTATTATTATATTCATAGGAATAAATACAGCACATAAGAAGCCCTCTCAGGACCTTGACAGCCAGTGGGAGAAGTGACTTAACAGACCCATGCATAACATGTGAAAAAAAATACATCTTCTGGCACTAGTCCTGACTTAACTGTGAATTAGGGCTGTGTGTTACTGAAGGAAACATAAGAAGACCGGGCCTTAGTGTAAGGTCCTAACAACCTGGTTCCAAGAGTAGCACAGGCATGCAGTACAGCAAAGCAGCATCTTCAGCAGGGGCAGAGGGGGAGAAGAACTGGAGTATGTCATGCTGCTTTAGGATGCAGCAGTTTGTCTGTAAGGTCCATCTACCACGTTGATAGTTTTCAATGAAAACCCCCGTTGTTTCCATGGGTGGAAAGGTAACAACAGGCATAAAAATCTTTGAGAGAGTTGGGAAGTTGTAGCATATCTGTGTGCAGCCATGTGAGTGAATGAGTGTGTCTGTGTTGAGCAAAAAAGTGATGGTGCAAGATAATTTTAAAACTAAAAAACTAGATACCGCTTCAAAACTTTTTCTCCTTCCGTCTCCCCCACTCCCATAATGACTGGCAAATGACTCAAACCTTTGTTAGACAAATATTAAGTTCATGGACAAGCAAATGCAAATTAATATTTTGTTCTAGTCATATTTTCCTTTGTGCCTGTGTTTTGTAGAAGGAAGTAGAACAAAGGGAAGGGACAGAGTGGTTGTGTAATTACATATAGCACAGTAACTAGTTTAAACACTACTTACCTCCCTCTCCTCGTAAACCCTGGTCTCTAATCAAGTCCTATAAATTAAAAAAAAAAAGTGTTTAATTTAGGTACTATTGTTTACATACCAGAATCAATTAAGATTGATCAAATTGAGAATCTGTAATCTCATATGTTGTCCATGAATTAAAAGCTGTTTGCTAGCCTGGCTTACCAATAGCAGTGACTCTGAAGAACTACTTATAACAACTACTAAACTTTTCAAAATTAGTTGCTTTAAAACAGCATCTCTCAGTAGTGAAGTGAAATGTACACCACCAAAAATAGATGCTGACATGAAAATATTGATTTAAACACGCAGTTGGTCAAAACGCATGAAGAAATATCGAACCAAACATTCTAGTTAGTGTTTGTGGCACAAATTATTTGAACTGTCATATCAGAAGCTGGGACACCAATTTCCTGTACTGAGGTACATCAGTCAAACGAGTTCTGCTTTGTTTTTTCTTGTAACAAAGCATCTCATTTGCATAGCCAGGCACACTCTGTTCTGCTCAGAAATGACTAATTGCAAAAGGTTTCCTTCACTTGCAATCCACTGTGAACTGAGAGTATCTTCTGCAACATATTCAGACTAAAAGTAAACTACACTAAGGATTTTCTGAACAGAAGAAAATTAGAAAACTGTAGCAGTTTGCCTCTGTATGTCTGTTTTCATCAAGTTGAAAGCACTGGTCCCGTCTCAGCTGCACCACTGCCATATACCATATGCAAATGTCCACACAGCCACACTCTTAATACTCAACTAACACCTTTCACGCAGCTCACAGGCAAAACAGATTTTGTGCCTTAGCATCTAGCCAGACTTCAAGACTGCTCACCTAACAAATGACTAATTTCTAGAGAGTAGACTTAAAGGTAAAATACAAGCTGTATACGTTAGCAAAATTACAAGGAGGTTGTTGCGACCAACATTTTGAAAGGTCCTAGCTGGCCTTACACCTGCTATCAGCCATCATTATTATTTATGATTCAGCATCCAGAAATTTCAAGAATGTGGAAAATGAGTTATGTGAAGCAGTTTTTGAACACTCCAAAAGAATGCTCAGAACAATATATACTGGGCTCTTGAAATCCTAAGGAACATTCAGTAAATCTGCAGTAAGACTGCAATAATTTAATTTTATTCAATGCTAGAAATATTACTTGAATTACAAATACTAAAAATCCCTATCTTGCATATAAAGAAACATGCTTAACACATAATTGTTTGCAAGAGTGGTTAATGGCTCTCATTCTTAACACTGTGGTATGGCTAGCAGCATGAACGAGCCTTGGGACTAATGACAAAAAAAAAGAGTAGTGGTTTGTGGCAGAACATTTCTTTGAAAATGAAAGGACAGGACAGTCAGAATGCAGTTCTGCTTTTGGAGAATGGGTTATTTGCATTCTTACAGCTCTCAACAGCAAAAATGTCTTACATGGGATCTACGAAGACTCTGACAGACCACCAAGGATTAGCTCAGAAACACGGCACTCGTGTGTACACATAATAAATTTAATGCACTGATATTCATAAGGGAAATATCAAATCTACTATTCCTGACCCAAATGTTGTTAATACTTACATCAATATTGACTGGCTCAATTGTATTGATGTGAACATTGGGAGCTGAAGAGGATCGGTCGCGTTGCCCAAATTGATTCCGATGGTCTTCATCTGCTGGTCGGAGGGGCTGTGGGATTGGAATGGATTTTGAAGGAGAAGGACTAGGGAGAATTGGTGGTCTGAGAAACAAAGTCAAGGAAAAAGAGGATTTAGGTCTACAAATGGCTTCAAATACTGCATAGTGGGTGTGGTAAGTCCTTTTCAACTATAATAATACATACGTTTAAAAACACTGATCTAAAGGCCTGCATAAAAACAATTTATAATGAACAATCTCTACTCCCTTATGATCAACTGCAACAACTCTCCACTGCACAAACCATCTAATTACATGGCTGTGAAGTGTTCCAAGTTAAAAAAAAAAAAACCAACAAAAACCCCTAACATACCATACCAAACTAATAATAATAAATCCTGATCTGAAAAATTCACGCAGTCCAACATTTAATGCAGATGGCAAGATACTGTGCAGTTTCCTCACTTCAGAGTTCATGCAATACACTCTTTTTAATGGCAACCCACTGAGAACTAAAAATGCTTAACATCTCACATCAACACTATAGCCAGGAGATGCCATAGGACAAATTTGATGGATGGGATTATTGTTCATTGAAGAAAGACTGGAAATTACATACTGGTCATTCAACATAATTGATTAATATTATAGCCAACATAATATGAACTATTGATACTAAAAATAAACATTACACCTCTTAACCTCAACCTTTAAGAAATAACTTTGAATAGTACAACATTATTTACAGTGCTAAGGTTAGGCAATGCAATAGATTTGACTTGAAAGATAAGCATTCAGTCTATACAGAAAAGTTTTCTGAAGAAATGCAAATGCTGCCAGTCATAAATGTAGATAAAGTCTTTAATTTATGGTACCAGGAATCATATATTTAAAAGACAAAACATCTAAACACTTGCTTTTTTGTTTGCAAGAAGGCAGAATATAACTTCTTTGGTTATCCATTTATTTTGTTAAAGTACGATAAATTGGCATTTATCTCTTACTCAACTCAAGGTCAGTCACTGTTAAGTCTTAAAAATTCAATTTAATAGATATAAGGCAAAAGGTCAATGAGAAGCATTTGCCACCTTTGTCAAAGAAAACTTTATGTTAAAATATATATGATATCTGGCAACAAGGTTTTTAGGACTTAGAGAAAACACAATTCCTAAGAGAGGAGCAGAGTCTTCCAGCCATTCAGTTACTCATGGGTTAGTTACCATGCCCACCAAGGCAATGCCCACAGGGAGAAGCTTCAGAAATAGACTATACAGCAGCATATAGCAGCAACAGGTCCTGGTGCTACCTCCTGCAAGCGAACACTCCCTGGCCTCTCCAAAGATCTTTAGAGACAACTAACATTTTCAACAGGATCTCTTGACATTTTTTCAGAAATGGGTCTGCTTTAAAAGACTTATCCTAGCTTTCATTGAATATACAGTTTGGCACTGATCCCAGAACTCGGTGTTATCTGTATCCTAAGTACCTGTCATCTTTTCCTTCCTGGCCAAGTCTCACAATTGAGAAGAGGGAAACACAGCACTTGTGAATTAAGTCAAATAACAGTCTAGTGAAGCCTTGTAAAAAAGTACTTAGGTTATGTTTTGGAAGTGGGGAGGTGGGACAGAGGAAGAATAGATAGTGGGTTTAACCCTGCTTAACTTCTTTTAAAAGTTGCTACCTATTGTCTCATGACAATATAAATATTGGGAAGATATTAGGAAGCAATGAACTGAAACTGCCAACAGACAAATCTCTGAGAAAGGGCCTTGAACAGCCCAGCATTTTAGAAGATGCTCTGAATTTCAGAAACATACATATACATAAGCTAAAGTTTTCATTCATTGCTAACAAGTGCCTCTGGGTAACATCTTTTCTATTGTAGATGAGAAATTTTTGAACTTCTAAACATTTTTGTAAGGAAATCATGCAACCAGAACCCACATCAGGAGATGGGATATTGTACAGATACAAACACAGCACTTGGTTGACATTCTAAGGCACTGTATTTTCATGTTAAGGCAAGCGTGTCAGATGCTGCACAGAACGATTTCGTAAGTAAAGCCTAAAAAGTCTCAGGCCACTACTGTCATTGTTGGGATAGCTAACTCCTGCCCAAACTTCCTGAGAGTTCTCAGTAATAACGAAATTAAGGGGAATGTGTAAGAACAAATATCAGATCATTGCAATGAGTGACTGAGAGACAGCATTTGAGCTCTGCCACACGACGAGAACAGAAGCAATCAGATCTTCTGTGATGAGTAAGCCAAGGAGAGAAAACCAAATTGCAGAAAATATTGTTTCAATTACATCCTCCTTTGAGTCATAAATGGTCATCTGCTAAGGGAATCTGCAAATACTTCTGTATTTCTGGTCACAGGTCATCATGCTTATTGTGTTACTAGCACAGATAGAAAGCTATGTCATACCATGTTTGAAAACAACCTGAATAGATCTTTCTACTCATTAAACTCTATATGGGGGAAGTTCAGATCTTTAGAAAACAATTACAGGCTAATAAAGAACTCTGAAGTCTCTAAACTATTATTGGGAGGATCTCTGGGCTTTAGACACCGAAGAATCCAGAGATGGGAGTCCCATATGCAGTTGGGCTTGTGCTCCATCTATACAATCAGGATTTCATGAATGGGTGTCCTTGGGACACTTGCAAAAAGGTAGGTTATTTTTGCTAAATGGAAATTTTGCTTGAAAAAGTTAACTAGTGAAGAGAAAGACACGTGGTTTACTAGCTGAGATGGCCTGAGAGCACAAGCTCAGAAGAGATTACCACCAGCCTCTGCTTGTGTGTGGCAAAGGCTGTATCTTGATCTGCATCAAGATCTCGAGCTACAGAAAACATTTCACCACAAAGAATGGAGCAATCCTCTTAGCTACCAAAAATCTGTTCTTACAGTATTCTGAAATTTTAATTAATCCAGGAGGGTAGAAAGGACAAAAAGGGTCAGCCATCATGATTTGGAAGAGAGCGACATTGTCTATTCCAGGCAAGTTACAAAACTAGTCCTGTAGGTTATGCAAACAAGGTGCCAAACATATTGCAAAAAAAAAAAAAAAAAAACAACACCAAAAAACCAAGAGGACCAGAACACAGCTGCTGCAAAGGACTGTTTACTGTGGCACATATGTATAGCAGGCTGGGTTTTAAAGAAGGAGCGGTTTAAATACCAGAATTGGAGTATCTGTTGCTCCTGTGGCCTTTGTAAGCAGTTAACAGTCAACCTCCTATCTAGATGAGACCTTCTACAAATAAAAAGGTCAACATTCTGACATATTAGAGAGGTTGTACCACCTCTCTTGCACACTTTCTTCCAGCCTCTTAGATGGGGCCATTCCTTTAACAAACAATTCTCAGTTTCTCAGGCAGCAAGCTGATAAGAGTTGTCAAATTTTGATTTAATATGCTATAAACTTTCCTGGCAGTATAATAGAACATGCCTTTTCCTTGGACCATGTATTTGGGATAAGCACATTGTTCCCTCCCTTTTTATCAAGACAAAACAGAAAAAGGTTTTGTCAGGAGACAAGAGTAATTGCAGACAGATGTAGATTTTTACCCAATCACAGCAAGTGTCAATGTGTCCACAATACTATTCTACAAAACTGGGTCCATGGGAAGGAGCAAGATAACTCAGAAAAGTGCCTACACATGCTACTTTATATATAAACAAACAATTTCATAAAATCATATAAGTACCTCCCCCAGATCTTAGAACTTGCAATGATACCAGTTAGTTTACTTTACAAACACAAAAGAAAATTTTCATATTGTTTTTCCTCAGTTTCCTTTAACTCACCAATGGAATGTTTCATGTGTTTAAGAGCTGGTCTACTCAGGAAAGATTTTTCTTAAAAGAGATTTGTTTGGGCTTCACAATTTTTGTTTGGGTTTTTATTTTGCTGTAGTTAGGCAAATAATTAAACTGAAAATTCACATTCACCTAGTTTCAGTTATAGGGTGTGTGCCACTTCCCTTTTAAAATAACAGCATCTCTACTGGACTGAGATTTTTCTTCTCCCCCTCCCAGCCTCAACAAGTGCATCTCAGTTCAGCCACAGGGCTCAGGGTAGTACACACTATTCACCTGGTAGACTGCATACTCATACCCAAGATAAACCTAAAGCTAATCTGTATACGAAGGCTTTTTTTTTTGTTGTTTGCACCACAGCACAATGGGCTTTCTTTTTGTTACTGCTGTTAGTGAAGAACACAGTGCACTTCCATTTTCAAGCTGTTTCTATGGACTGCTAAGGATCTGGGATACAATAGTGTTTCAACTACACTAGGAAACAGGTAAACTACATTTTGGAGGTCAAACATGTTCTAATTTAATTATTATGGTACTCCATAGATATTGCCAGAAAACAAAGTAATTTTTTTTCTTTCCCCTCCTCTTCAGCCTGGAAATAGTGAATAACACTAAATAAAATGTTGATGTGGGGTAAAGGATAACAGTACAAGTTTGTAACTACAAGCTAGAGAAGATCACTCTTACATCATCCTGTGGAGTCAGTCTAAAAGCACCACAGAACAGAGCTGTAACAGTCATAACTTCATATGGATTAGTGCATTTTTCTATACCATAACAACTTGTTTTCATCCATGCTGGCTTGTGCAGGTGTAAAACAACTGCCAGGATTATCACAATGGTGTGCATTTATATTGGCCTTTGGGCCCAGATCAAAGCTTAGCAATGCTTTCCTAAAATTTCTGATAGCTTCATGTACCAGGAGCTATCAAGAAAACCTACACAGCTGTCGTTAGTCCTCCAAACCAGGTTTCAGTTCACTACCACGTTTTTGCAAATAAAGTTTTGGGGAGCAAGAAGTTTTCCCCACCTGTTCTACAGACTAAAGATGACTTTTCTAAAGGTTCTGTTACCAGGCCTTTTCTGCTCAGCAAGAATGCATATCGAGTTGGATACTGTAGGATGCTTGCTAGCATTTATATGGAGTGGTTTGGAAAAGGTCTAGTGCCAGAATTTTTAGGGGGAAAGTTCATCATTGTTTTATGCAATAAAACACAAAGCTTTTGTTCACTTAAGCACATGGGGATCTAAATGGTGTTGTGGTACTAAATACAATATTGTAAGACTGTGTCTTTGTTTCTTCGGTTTTCCAGAAGCTTTTCTAGACTAAAATACCTTCAGCTGAGGCAGAATGATCAGTGAACATTTGGAAGACAAAAAGGAAAACAGAGGTGTTTAATCACACGCCCGAGCCTCCTCCAAGCCAGGGACTGGCAAGCTTCCAAGAATGGTGAACCAGACAGTCCCCCTTCCCTTCTCAAATTTAGAAGATTAAGCATGTTGGGAAATGTTGTTTTTCAAAGAGCCAAGATGTTGTCAACCTGCTTACTAGCAGTGTTCTGCCTCAAGCAAAGCAAACACTTTCAGTTCCTATTGAGTCCAACCTGCCTCTGTGCTATTCAAAAGCCTGACCATGTACCCCCTTACCAACCACTTCATAGGTTACTTAGCCTGCCATAACATCTGCCTCATGAATTTGCTGAGTTTTGCCCAACATCACAACATCGGAGAGAATAGATGGAAGTTGGAAAAGACAACTTTGGAATATTTTGAGTAGCTAACCTCTCCCTTTTTCATCTATCTGTAAGATCCAGGGAACTGGGTTCACAGAAATTCTGTGCTCATATTTTACAAGCAAAGATACAGAAGAAACTTTATGATAGTGCAATGAATGAAATGAATACAATGTATTATATACAGTTTGGGTACTTCAATTTTATTACAAATGGCTACTATTAGGGACACCTACTTTAATAATTCTTTCCAGTTAAGTGAACATTATAACTAGAAGGGCTGCTTTGGCACAACAGGATAGTGCAAACTGAAAAAACTAAAATGGGACCAAAGACCTAATATGGAGGTTAGACACATTTTTATAAGGAATTCAGAAATGTGCATGTGTGACCATATGTGCTCCCTTATCTTGGGAAGGAACATCTGGAGGGACTGCCTATGGCTTACAGTTGGAAGAATGAAAGGCTACAGGACTGGATTGCTTTAGGATGTTACACATGAGCAAAGCGAAACAAAGTTCTCCAGCATGTTTAGCCGCTTTTGTATAATGTCCAATGGTCTTTTCCTTTATGTCCCTTTCTCTTTCTTCATTTGATCCCTTGACAATTTCTCAGCATGTCACACACGCCTTTGGCTCTTGAGCTTGTCTTGCAACACACACTCTTCCTTTCTTTGGGCACTTTGCCTGCTGCTGGAATCCCTTCACAAGGGTAAAGATGAAGAAGGATGTTTGCCTTCTCTTTCCTCAGGTTTACCAAATGATTAGTAACATCCCTTCCTCTGTGGGCTGTGCCATGCAAGATGCTAGGAGAACAGAAAAATCAAAGGAACAATTATTAAACTAGTAAGTGTTAATAACACGCTAGTTCCTCATATTGTCAATCCCATTGCCCAACAACTCTGAAAGTTCAATCCCTCATCTCTTCCCAGACAAAATAACCACAAATGTCAGACTTGTTTTTTATTCCAGTTGAGCTGTTATCCCATATTGTAGCAGTACCCTTTAACAAAACTGTGGGTAAGTGTTTGCTTTTATAGAAAAGGCCAGCATTTTATTTTTACTCTAAAAATATTCAGAAATATTATCATCTCCACAATTATGTCTTTAAAAAGCAGAGAAGTATTATTAAAGAAAGGCAAAAGGATAACTGGAGAAAGGTATGGACAGCACTATATGCTCATACAATAATATCTGAACTGCTTCTGGAAGGAAATACTACAGACACAGGTGCTTGGGGAAAAGTGCATGACTTTCTAACATGCATACTACTTATGAACACCAGCTGATAATCATAAACCATTTTCAAAATAAACAGAATTCTGAAGGTATGATGTATGCCTTTTGTTTAACAATGAAGTGTACAGTAAGGCAAAAAAGCAAGAAGTAGAAAGCTAGAAACCTTTTACAGCTCCTGCAACCACAAACATTTACAGATGCAATACTCAGAAAAAGTTCCTTAACCTCAGCTGGCAAGTATATTTAAATGCTAACATTTATATATATATGAAGTTTAAAACGTTAAGGCATTGATCAGCTTTGGTCTCAGTTTCTTCTTTCAGCTTTTACTTCACAGAACTAAGACTACCTGAAGTAGTGAATGTATCAATTAAGATAATCCATCCTGTTGTATCCTCATAAACCGGTAAGAAAGCACAAACGTGAGGCAGAGGGAATTGAAAAGTAGGAAAATTTGGCATATACCAGTATCAGGATTGGGGTTATATAGTGCCTTTGGCATCCACAGGCATTTAACACATTTGGTATGAACAAGTTTCTTCACAGATGAATAGTTCTAGCCTGGTTATAATTTCAGCTGTACCACGAGAAAGGCAGAGCCTTAGCTTAGAGAACCACAGCAGCAGCCTTGTCCACAGTCTGCTCTACTAACATTCATGGGATATAAAGGCAACATCCACTACCTGGAAGGGGCACTTCCAAATTTACTTGAAACTGCACAAAATCATACAAATAAAAGCATCATCTCTCTCTGTACTTACCAAATGAGGTTCCCTCTGCAGGACTTTCATCTATTTTCCTGGGAGACATCGTATTTGATCTTTCATAGAATAGTCTTGGCTGTCCAGGGAATTTTTCTTCTAGTTAAGAGTCCACAGGTGCCTGCGTAGCTTCCAGCTGTATTTCTGCTTTAGTTTGGGCACAATGCTCACTATTCCAAGAGAGCCTCTCTGTCAAGTTCAGTTCATCTCCATACAGCACACATGTCCTAAGAACGTTTTTCTGAAGGCTTTTGTATTTGGTGTTCCTAATAAATCTGCCCCAGGTTTCTTGACTTTGATACTCCGTGAGTTACTCCTTCCTGGAGATTTGCTCAACTATCTAGTGCTGGGTGGTATCAGTGATCTCTTAGCTATGGGGAATGATCTAAACATGATCACTTATCTCTTCTCAGAGAGAGGGTCCAGAATCTTTGCAGGAAATACAGTGGATGGAGGCTGTGGTCAGTTTTAGAAGGCTAATTTTACAAAACTTGGATCTGCAGCAAACAGATGCTATTGGTATATCCTAACATATAAACAGGAGGAAGACAGCTGGTCTGTAGGATACTGAAGCAATGTGTATGTGGAAAAGCTACTAAAGCAGTATTATGGACCTGAAATTGGCATCTGTTCCCACCAATCTTAGAGTGGTGTTGCTTATTCTGAAACAGAGGCATGTCACTTCAAGGCAAATAAATTGTAGTTTGATAACACAAACTAAAAGAATTTGCGAGGATATAGTTTTGGGTTGTATTAATTTTAAGTATAAAATCTTTCCAGTTTAGACCAGGTCTAAGCTACCATGCAGAAGAAATCAGTTTAACAGGTAAGGCCCCAATTCTACAGACACTTATGCACACATTTAACTTGGGTTCATTACTAATTTATATAATTCATGTGAATGAAAACATTCACTTCTCCGAAGTTAAGCATAGGTGGATATAGTTGCATGACAAGCCAGATTACAAAAATGTAGAGAGAGTTGCAAAGCAGTATTTTGATTGTTTCTAAGCATACAGTACTGAAATGTAATGTTATTAAACAGCAGGAATAAGGTCATACCCAACAGAATCTGAGGGGGGCACTGAGGGGTACGATCCAGATGCTGGGGTGGTCTCTCCTAAGGAGGCCTCCTCCTGTGGTATGGGGTGATGTTCAAAGAACTTGGAGACAAACAGCAAACTGTGAGGCAAGAACAAAACAAAACCAACCTAACTTGTGCAAAATCCAGAAGCTTCACAATATAACAAAGACTGAAAAAAAACCCCTCTGATCAAATACTAAATTTTAAATTAAAGACTACACTAACACATTAATCTGCAAGATTTGTTAAAAATATTATTTACTTAACAAAGGAACAAAAGATCATGCCTTACACATACTTTGCAGAAAGTAATTTTAATTTAGTTGAAATTGCAAACATCTGGTTCCTCAAGAATGCACAACTTACACCTATCTATATGTTGAGTACATGAACTTATTTTAATGTTTGCACTGATGCACTGCCAAAAAACAAATGCTAAGTGGATAGAACTATGTTATCCATAAGCCCTGAGCACAAACTCTAGAGATGCCCAAGGAAACAGCATAAATACCAACATAAGCAGAAATTAAATTTATTCTTGGGGAAAAAACTAGCATTTTAAATGATTCCTTATATGAAAGTCTATTTAAAAGACTTAATAGCCTCTGCTGAAACCAATCAAATATAACACAGAACCAGTTTACACCAGATCCTTAACCTATATGAAAGACTTACACAAATAGATCCAACTATTAAATTCAAGAACACATGACTGTTTGGGACATTCTTTTTTATGTTTCTTACCTACGCATCAAACTCACTAATGGATTTATTTTCAATCACTCTAAAACCAACTGCAATTTCCCCATATTAAACTAGTGTCTCAACATTTTTTTCAGGTTGAAGAGAATAAACCTGCATCTAAATCCACATCTAAACATTTAAACAGGGCCCTAGTCATTACATAAAGAAGCAGTTTTGATTAAGAATAACAACTGTGAACAATGAGAAGTCTGTCTGATACAGTCAAGTGCTCAGCCACCCCATTCATGCTTCAAAGAAAGCATTTCATAGTCCAGAAAAAAAATTATGAACTGGTTGTCTGAGCTAGTAGAGAAAGAATATGAATTATGCAGTCTCACAAGAACAGCTGAACTCCTATATTTTTTTCAGGCACCTCCTCTGACTGTCTGAATTACAGATTTAACATAAGAAATCACTGACAGCTGTAAGTTTAATAAAGGCTCAACTTTAAAACCAATTGTGATTACTTACTCAAGTTGGTCATAATTAACACACATCAGTGGCACTTCTGTACTACAGCGCTGGTGAAATTTGTAGCCACATGTCTGGCACCGGAATCCCTGGAAAAGCAGCTTTCGACAAAAGTCGCAGAATGCTAACGTGAAGAATGTTTTTCGTACCTACATCGTCAAAAATAATCATAATTAAATAGAGTCCTCCTGTAAGCCTAAGACACACAATTTGCTTTTAGCTCCCTCAAATACATTTACAAGCCTCTTTTTTGTTGCTGAAGCTACAGTTTTATATATCAGATTCACATAAAAGATTATCTCCTTTTTGAATGAAATAGTCTTCATGCATTAAAGTTTTCTTTCAACTATTTATTGCAATTAATGCTTCACTTCATTAGCAGTAAGAAAAACAGCAACAAATCTGAAGCAAAACAGTGCACTATTATCATGCTAGAGACAAACATTCAGAATTTAATTGGACACAACCTATAAAAACAAAAGCTGCTGAAAGATTATCTCATCTAATTTTTCCAGGAGTCAAATGACATTTCTATCCAACACTCACAGGACTGGAAATATACATATGGCTTATATATATGGCTTCTACGTACTACATATATAGTTGTAATTTTGACTACTGAAACTCAGAAACATTTAAAATTGCGAAAGGGTGAACATATATTATCCCTATATTATAGAGGGGGAAAAACGATTTAGTTTCATTTTCAAATTTAGCAATGTTTGGCATAAAAACACATTGTAGTTGTATTACTATATGTAATAATCAAAATTCCAGAAGGATATAAAAAAAACCATTAAGCCTACTAGACTTTCATCTAACTAGCCATAGCCAAACTAGCTTGTTTGAGTAAAATAGTTTAAGCAGCTTCCAAATAGAATTTTGGGTTTGTTTTGTTTGTTTGTTTGTTTGTTTTAATTTAAATAAAAGGTCTTTCTTTTCAATGTGACGAACATTATTTCCAGGATTTTGTATGTAGCTGGAACCGTTTAGATCGATTCTGTTTAGCAGCTTCCATTTACTTGGTGCCTTATCAGGTCAGAACATATTTGTGCACTAGCATCATTGATGATGTCAGCACCGCTCTGGGAATAGTTAGTTCATTAGTTAATTGCTGCTGCAGAGCCAGCAGGGAGGCCCAGAATACATTTTATAGATACAGCAATACAAAAATAGTAGATTATTATTACAGCTCTGCAATGCAGTGCTGATTTAAACCCCCTATATTTATAGATTTTAGAGGGTGTATTCCATCCAAAAGTGAAAGTTTTAAGGGCGATCAAGTACTCTAACATCACTTATTTAAATTACAATTCTATCTAATTTGCTTAAGCTATTGTGATTAAAAACTTCTTTTGCAACCCCCACCACATTCCACAGATACAAAATATTGTTCAAAGTTGTTAATTTGAATTGGAAAGTACAAAGTTGATTTAACCCTACTTAACATTTCATAAAAAACAGTACATACAAAATTGTGTGTCGTGAGTGGCACGTTCTCCAAGACTTCCACATGCAACTCTTCTCCCGTGAGCCAGGAAATGTCAGTGTCCCAGCCAATTGGCTTCTTCTCTCTGAAGTGTAAATAAGCCTTTCATTAGCACCAGCGCACAAGCCCTTGCAGGTCTCCAGCTGAAGATGTGACATCAGGTCGAAAGTTGCACTGTGGGGCTTTGCTACCCTGTCTCTAACTACAGGAAACGTTAAAGTCAAGACATTAAGCTCAGTGCACAGCAAGAAAAGCACACCTTCCTGGACAAACTACATGAAAGAAATGGCCTTCTTCCATCAGTTCCAGTAGTGGCCAATTCCTTGGTTCCAAGGTGACAGACACCCTTCTGATGAAGTAAAGTGCTTGTGAAAGTACCTGTTCCATAAGAGTTCCAAAGAGGCAGCTAATTTTGTGCAGTAAGATAATCTACAAACTTCTTAGGGCTGGAAACTCTTCTTTTTTTTCCCCCCACAGGAACTCTATATTCAGTTAAGAATGCACTATAACTAAATCAAATAAATCCAAAAATTTAACGAAACCTATTTAATACTTGTTTGGTTAGCATGAGTTCGATTACTGAGTGTTTTGCCAACAGTCATATTACTCTAAATTATGCCTGTTCTTGAAGTGATTTAATCTTTTTCTAGGAGTTTGCCATTGTTTTTAGACATGTCTTCAAGACACAAATTTAGTGCCAGCTTTGAAAACAACTTCCACAATATTGGCCACACTGGGTAACTCCAAGAAGAGATTCTAAGAGCAAAAACCATCACACGTAAACCGTACCCATCTTGTATTCTGTAAACAGCACAGCATTCTGGAATAAGACCTCTCATCATCAGAGCTTTCTTTAGGCTGTCTCGGACTGTCACTCCACATCTTGCTGGAACCTGGAGGTCAAATATAAAAGAAATTAATTAAAACAAGTTCCAATTTATCCCCCCAAACCAATGCAAACATTTTGACCCTGAAGTTCTAAAACCTACTTTTCATAATGCTTTACAGAATGCTAGGGTTTTTTTTGAGTTTTTCAAAATATTTTTTGTACTGTGGATAATTTTCACAGAATCGTCTAGGTTGGAAAAGACCTTGAAGATCATCTAGTCCAACCATCGACCTAACACTGACAGTTCCCAACTACACCATATCCCTAAGCGCTAAGTCAACCTTACTCTTAAACACCTCCAGGGGTGGGGACTCCACCACCTCCCTAGGCAGCCCATAAATTTATTGGTGAATAGTATATAATCAATCTAGTTCAGCTAGAAGAGGGAATAAGCTCTACATTTCTATTAACATTTGGAATGAAATCTTGACCCAACTCCAAAAATGACTTTCCAACTCTTCTCAACTTGAAGAAAGTGGTGACACAGCACACAGATAGCTAATAACTATGTACATCTATAAAAAATTCAGGCCAAGCTGTAAAATTAAGTGGGGCAACAAGCCAAGTGAAATTAAAATGAAAGAACTAACTTGGACTGAGCTCAAAAAACCATTATGATAAAATGTAAACATTTTATTTTCTATTTCTAAAATAGAAGATAAGCAAGCAAGTAAAATAAAACAATCATGTGGGTCGGGCACACCATCACCTCTCACTAACCTATATTTGCAACTCTACAGACACTTCCTATTTGAAAAACATATTCCTCTTCTGTTTCACTATTTGAAAAGTTTAAATATCTAACAGGATAGGAAGAATGGAGAAGCACACTAAAACTAGCCAAATAACTGCAAACTATGCAAAGTGAAGATATCTTCCTTGCCTCTGCTCTATCCTAGCTGTAGGCATATCTTAAAGGAGTAAGTATATCATCTCTAGGTATACCTGTGATTTAACAGTGTAGTGTCAAACCACAAAAACAGAACAATACATAATCTGGTGACGAAGTGTAGTTAAGGTGTTGAGTATTACCCACTTACTATTTCTAGAACTCAACAGTGAAAATATGTAACGCTTAAGGTCATATACACACTGGGACATCTCCTGTAATCACAGACAGCACCTCAAACATGAATCAAAAGAAAGACCCCACAGACTTAACGAACAACAAAAGTCTGTCTGAACACCTTATGCTCAATTCTGGCTTGCTAATGGCCTAAGCCAGAGCCCTCAGTAGCCAAAAGCAGTCTCTTAATCAGCTTCAACTGGCTTTGGATCAGAGCCTAGTTTTTGCTCCTTGCACTTAAATTTCCATGGGTATTTAGGGGCCCTATGTCCTACTTAAGGATGACAGTGAAAAGTAGCAGTCTATTTCAAGTAGCTTTGTGAGCACCACTTGAGGTTACACTATATATCACATTTCTAGAACTCAAACATATGCTCTCTCAGAAGAGACAAAGTAAAGGAATATTTTGCTTCACAATCTTCCTCCTATCAATATGAAAGTGCTTCTTATAGGATATTTGTCAACATGTAAACATTTTAAAAAAAGAGAATTTTTACTAATTCCTTGGAAAAAACATCCTATAGCATACTGCTTTACAATCTTGATATTCAGCCTTAAGTAACTTTGTTTTACACACTCCATTACTTCTTAATGCACCTTTTAACTAATCTAGAAGTAGAAGTAAACACTGTGGCTTTCGATCACTTCTTAATTGTTACTAATACCTGTCACTGGTATTAAGAGGGAGCCTGGGAGCACCTATTATCTTCAATACCATCAACAACTTCCCATCGTAAAATTCAGCCCCCTGTTATTGAAGTCTCTACCAAACTAATTCTTCACACCAAAACCAACTCTTCATAGGGTCGTTCCATGACCAGCACCCCTGCTCCCGAGCCCTGGCACTGTGGTTAGCATAACTAACACCATTTTATGAGGCAAGCAGTCATTCTCTGCGACCAAGCGGGTCACATATCGGTTCTCTTCCCCCTCATAATCAGGCCCTGTGCACCAAGCAGACAAACCAGATTTCTTCTTCCTCTCCCTGCTGGCCTCAAGGTTCCTGGGCGCCAGGCTGATTACTCCCTCCCTTGCTGGCCTTGAAGGTCCCAGGCACATGGGGCCATGGCGATGGCCCTGTCGCAGAGCATGGAAGTGTAACAGCGCACAGAGCACTCTCTATAAAGCCAAGTAGTGACCAGTCCTAAGGGGGGGACTCAGACTGGAGCTGCTGCTGGACAGCAAGAGCCGGGACCTGCTGGTGGCCTGGGATGCCTCCACCATCCTCTGCTTCCTCTCAGGATTAAGGGAGTGACTCATAATATTTTATATGAATTTTGAGTCTAGATGATGATTATTATATTGATAGAGCAAACCATGTATCAAAGATCTGACCTGATCAGCAGAGGGTCCAGATTATTAGAAATTTTAAATTCAGTTGTATTATAAATTCTGTATTACGCTACTTATCCTGTTAGGAAAATAAAGCTTTAACTGTAACTATGATTTAGGGCCATCATCATTCTGCCAAGGATCCCTAAAAGAACCTGTCTGTCCCCTCAGTGTCCGGTGACAAGTTATCCCTGTCTCCAGCATATCTATTTACAAATGCAGAGAAAATGTTTTTAAAAATTTGACTAAAATCTCTGAGGATTTCAGAGGTATGCTCCAACCACCAACACACGTCGGGTCCAACCACGAGCCATTTCGATGCAGCAAGCAAGTGTTCTTCAGCTCCAGGCTAATTCTTCCTCTAAGCACAGCTCCCGTTGGACTGAGGTAGAACCCCCACAGACCCTTCAGGTCTACCATTCCAGCAACCTCCATTACCTCATCACCGATACCCACAGTGGAAAAAGAAATCAAATACTGACAGGGTGACAGACTGCGGGAGGAAAAAGGGGACTGAAGAGAACCAGAAAAGTGGTTGTGCACAAAGGAGAAACGGGAAGAGAGAGGCAGCACAAACTTAAGAACTGACCAGGGAAACCATGTGTATACTGGGAGAGGGCATTGGCAGGTTGGTGGGAAACAAACCACGCAGGACAGAGGGAAGACAGACTGAAGAGCTAAATGAGGCAGAGGGCAGTAAAAAAAAGACCTGATGAAAAACTGTGTAGGGGAGATCTAGTTGAAATAGCTGGGGAGGCAATGGAAGCATATCCTGAACAGGAAGCTTTCCTGCTGTGATTAGAAAAGGTGGCTCATTTTGGACAAGGAGCACCAGGAGGAAGGGAGTGCCTAAGAGAGGCATTAGAACTGAGCATAGAAGAGGGAGAGGTTCTAGCTCAGGCAGAAAACTTTAAGGCACTAAGTATTACAAAAAAAACAGGTTGCAAAATCTAGACCTGGGTGAGGGAATGGAACAGGACAAGGAGGAAAAGCCAAGCAGTGGAAAGGTGACCAACATTAAAGAAGAGCTGATGAAAAAAAGGGAAGGAGCCTTGTGCTCAATGAAAGACATTTTCTTCCTCCAGCACTGATCCTCCATAAAGGGTGACAACATCCTTCAGTACCTCATGAAGCAAAGATCTGCATGAGGAACCTAAAATTTACAACTCTATTAATGAATTACACTGGTGCAAATAATGCCATTTCAGGTGATTTTTTTTTTTTTCAACTTCGCTGAAAACAGTATTTATGAAGTTAGATGCTTCCTTTTAAGACATCAATAAAGTCAGGAAGGCAAGCTCTTAAAACTTAGGTAGCATCAGAATGAAGGTTGCCTACAGCAACTCAAGTGCAATAGGACTATGAAAAATGTGCATTAAGCATCTTGCTCACTTATTCACTATTCCTCAGTATTACTTCCCCAAGTCTCCTTCATTAAAACTGGAGCCATATTTATGCAACTTGCAATTAGAAACATAGATAGAACATTTGTTCTCTTCACTGCCATTTGCAACAAAACCCAGCTAAGAAACAGTTAGGGAACTGTTTTAATTACTTTCAAAAATCACTAGGATCCTGAATCAGCATCCTATTTAGAACATTCTCTTACAGAGCTCCTGAGCAGAGAAACAGAAGGCTAAATTAAAAGAACAAAATACTGGAATAAATCCCTGGAGTATTGATTAATCATTTTCCCAGACTGGTACACTACGGTCTATCACCATCTGTGCATGGAGCCCTTCAGCCCCCTCCTACCAGCACCTGCTGTAAAGCAAAAATCTCACCCTGTAGAGCATTACCTCTAAAACCTCTCTTTTTTCCCCCCATCCTCTTCTCACACCCAAATCATGGCAAAGTTAAAGAAAAATCCTGCTCCAAGAAAGTGATTTGGAGAGTAACTCAATCTTAAGGAAAAAAACAAAACAAATTATATTTTTCCAGCTCACAGACAGGCTCCCCAAGGCATGAGTTTCACAACAGCTTCCTACTCAACCCCAGCCAGAGGGAGAGTGTGCAGCCCTGCAGTCCGGGGGTGCAGGGAGCAGCAGCCCTGGTGAGGAGCAGCCCCCAGACCCGCCGAGCCCCAGGGCTGCCTGCCAGGAGCCAGCAGCTCCAACATGGCAGGCAGGCAGGCACCAAAGTGGGCTTATCAATTCCATCAAGAGTTTTAACAGGATTCCCACAGAGCATTTTAACTGATTCACATCAGCAATTTTTGACAAAATCTGTTCCCCATGAGAAAATTTCCAATCTACTCCGAAATATGCATCCTTATGACTGTAATCAAGTAAATTGAACAAAGTTTGCATTTTATTGAAACGAAGAATGCTTAATATTATTTCAAACCCATTTTATCCATGTTCATCCATTATCTTTTGATCCCTCTGTTCTGTAACTAAGAGAATCTAAATGTTTCACAACAATTTACCACCTAAAAATCCATGCTACTGAATTAGGGGATCTGTTTTCAAATTGTAATTGCTAAGGGTTTTCTTTTTAAGTTCCTTATATACCTAAGATTTGTAGATCAGAAGAGGTTTAGATTTTTATAATACTTTGAAAGTTGATTCAGCAAACAATTTTCAACAGCAAAGAGCACGAAAGAGTATGGGCTAAACAATACTGAAGAATAGCACAGAAGCTGCCAATACAGACTGCAAGATGTGCTCAGTGCATAAGAGAAAGTAATTTACTTGTGCATTTTGAATCGGGCAAGTAGTGATTCAGGAAAACATCAAAACACATGCTCAACTTTGCAAATGTGAAGTCCCAAGGAAACAAATTAAAATTATTCCAGATTCCAAAAATTCTCAAAGCAGAGTCTTACTACCTAAACAGATTAAGCAGAACTATAGCACTCAATTTCCTCATTTCTTTTACTCATGTAAACTATTTCTATGGACAGCAAGTATTCATAACAACATTGCTGATATATATTTAGTACTGCAGCCACAAACATTTAAGCAATGCATAATAAATGATTTATTTCTGTAAATCAGGTCATTCCTGATTCAGTAGGAAATTCAGGGCTACATCCCTAAATAACTCTTACATCACTTTTCTAACATCAGAGCAGAAACCGGCATAGTCTCAGTAAGTTAAAAATGCTTCCTTACACCAGTGCAGTTTCCAATATTTTATGGAAATAAAGAGATGGACGAGACTGACAAGCACTTCAAAATCAATGTAAAGGTATTCTCTGAAAGTGGAGGCTGGACAGCTCTGAATATCTCACACTATACTTCTCAAAACTAGTTAGCTGGTTCCATTTTTTCCTCAGCCTAGCACTGCCGTTCAGCTCACTTTAGCCAAGTGTTATGTATGTATCTATGTATGTGTAACCTATCTTAGAGCTTCAGAAAAATTCTAAACAGTTAAAATGAGTACTGGGTACAACAATGAGAATATTCCATGTAGTACAGATTTTGAAATATCACTTCAAGGTACTTAACATATACACCTTATCTCAACACATACACCTTAAAAGATCACACACACACACACACACCCCCCCCAATACCTAGATGACTAAATAAATGCCAGCAACATGCTCACAGAATACAACGTGTTGGGAGAGAAATAAGCTAAGCTTTCTTTTTGCCACATAACTAGTTTTGCCCTCCCATGTGTTAGGTTTTCTGGTAAAAATCTGAATATGAGACCCACATTTAGTTTCTCATCTTCGGTATGAAGGGCCACTTTTTACAGCACTAACAGATAAAATTAACCTCCTCCTGGCAAAAAGCATCCTCACTGGACCTCACATCCTCTAGAAGACAAATAACACTGCTTTCAGACACACCTGTTCTGGATTTCAGTGACATGATGCTCCAACCAGCTTCCAGGAGAAAGCAGCATTTCAGAATATACATTCTTAATGGAGCATGGTAGTAAGACAAATGGGACACAACTTCATGGCACTAAATCTTGTTTCCAAGGGAAGTTGAACAGAATTTACTCATTTTACAAAGCTGTTACCATTCCACCAAATGCATCCCATTAAACTTGCAAAGATATCCCTTACCAGCACCCACTTGCACCTCCAATGCAATTAAGGGGTACTCATTTGTAGAACACAATGGACTGATTTATGTCAACACAAAAACATTTGCTCAAGAGTATACCATCACTAAACTACACCGGACCAAACCTGATGTGCCTAATCAACAGCCTCCACACCATCAATTTTTCAAGCCTTTGAGGGACAGCACCCAAACTGATCAGAAGAGCACTGGTCATTTGTAAGGTTATAGTAGACAGTGAGATCACCACCTTAAAATTTCAGTTAGGGTGAATACCAGTGCCAGAAGTTGTGAAGGCTGACAGTGATCTGCTAATGAAAACAAAATATAAATTGGAAAATACAGCTTTAGACTTCAGACTTGAGAGAAATACTCATCTGGAAAAATATCCATCGCCACTATATGGGAATCAAAACCCAAGACCTTGAGGTTTCTGTTCAAGTGATGAAAAAGTCAGCTGGCTGCTCTCCAAACCAAACCCCAAACGCATTAGAAATTTAAGTTACAAAATAGTTTAAATAAATCTTTCTAACAGGTCAGACCCAGAGTCCACCTGTGCAGTATCCTGTCTCAGATGATCACACTCCAAATGCTTTAAAGGCAGGGGGGCAAGAAACTGTACCGCAAAAGGGCTAGAATCCACCTCCCTCTCTAAACTGTTGCAATTGGTATCCTATAAACAAAAGGATACTTTTGTCTCCAGGTGGTATACACATTCTCTACAAACATTAAAGGTTTGGTTGGTTAGTTTGTTTAAACAATACAAGAAGCCATGAATTTAAGTATGACTTCCTAGACATGGAATTAAAACATTTCTTCCAATTATTTTCAGATTTGTGACTTGCATTCCATTTCGTCAAGTGCCTAGTGCATCATGAGGTAAAGGAAACACACTCCAAACAATATTTTCCTCTATCATTCATTACTTTCTACAGACAGACTTTCCATCTCTTAAGAAATCACTAAGCTCTCCTTACTCGAGGAATACACTTAAAAAGGAGTGATCAATGTTGCACAAGGCATTCCAGATGACAAGCCATCGATTTTATAATGGCAAGTTTTCAATATTGTTTGAGTTTGCAATCTAAGACTGTGTGTCAATAAAATTCGATCAAATTATTCGCCTTTCAACACATACTATTTTTAATTTATCCAACATGGAGTTTATCCCACATGGTGGGTTAAGCCCAGTAGGCAGCTAAGCATCACTCAGCTGCTTGCTCACTCTGCCCTCAGTGGGATGGAGGAAGAGAACTGGAAGGACAAAAGCAAGAAAACTCCTAGACTGAGATAAAGACAATTTAATAAGTGAAGAAAAAAAAGAAGGGAAAAAAAATTTCCTAGTGATGCAGAAGCAATCACTCATCACCAGCTGACTGATGCCCAGCCAGCCCCTGAGCAACAGCAACTTTGGAAAAACTCCCCTCCGTTTCATTGCAGAGGATGATGCTATATGGCACAGAATATCCCTTTGGTCAGCTGGGGTCAGCTGTCCCCACTGTGCCCCCTCCTCAGCCTACTTGCTGGGAGAAACGGTGGGAAACAGGGCAGGCCTTGACCCTGTGCAAGCACTGCTCAGCAACAGCGAACGCACTGCTGTGTTATCAGCATGGTTTCGGTCACCAGTCTAAAACACAGCACTTCATGGGCTGCTGTGGAAAAAATTAACTCCACTCAAGCCATACCCTGGTACAGTCTGGTGCAGCACTGCTGCACACCTTCCTTTACTCAACACCTCCCAAAGACACGTTCTTCAGGCTTTCCTAGATGTGAAGGACTTGCTGATGGCACCTGTAAAGTCTATTTCATTGTGCAACTCCGGTGATGTAGTAAAATTTTGTTTGCCTACTTCATGGAAGAGGTCTTCCATGGTTAAATTTCTTCCCAATGGAAAGTGGTAATTTAGTCTCTAATCTGATTTTGCCTTTCGGCAATATGATCAGTAGGCCAACAGTTCTCCATGACAATCTAAGTATTTTTAAAAAGATTAAAAAACATATCAAGTAAAGTTCACTTGAAAGTAAGTTACCATTTACTTCATTCTACTAGTCTATTCATATGATGCGTAAAATTCCAAAACAGATACATTCAGCAAGCAAGCACAGGCCACACATAAATTCCATCTCTGCTGCATGTTTGAGACTACATGAGAATTTTTAATTGGTTTTGATTAGAAAAATGTAATTGTGTTAAACCAGGTGTGTAACTAAAAGCAAGAAACTAGTTTATTCAGCTGCCTGAACATCCCTTTCCTGAATTTTCCTTATACTTGAGAGGTGAAACTGGTAGGACAGCTTGAATGCCTATAGAAATACAGTGCTTACTACTTGGTAAGCTTCAGGCACAAACTCACAGCATAAACTCCAG
Source organism: Strix aluco (assembly GCF_031877795.1). Taxonomy (NCBI): domain Eukaryota; kingdom Metazoa; phylum Chordata; class Aves; order Strigiformes; family Strigidae; genus Strix; species Strix aluco. The sequence continues at coordinate 13,078,435 of NC_133935.1, forward strand.
AAAGTAAGATGCAAATCTTAAGTCAAAAGAAATGCATCAAGCACCAGATTCAAAAACAGAACGTTTGAAGGAGCCCAGTTGTGCATGCATGATAAATTAATTTATGCTAAGAATTTAAGTAGGGTAAAAATATCTGATTCTTCCAGTCTTCACAACTGCAGAGACCACATGATTGCTTGTCTAATTAAAAGGCAGATGTACTAATTAACCAAGGTGTGACAAGAGTGAGAAACCTGAAATAAGAGTTGTCCCCATGCACAGCATTCACAATCCTGTTTAGTTTCTGCAAGTCTTAAAAATACAAATTCTCCCTTTGAAAAGCTGTCTCACATTTGCATTGAGAACTTTCATGAATTTTCTAATACATATATGCCTATGACACTTACATGAAGCATACTGATACATAATAAAGTGGAAAAGAACTTTACTGGCCCAAATTTATGCTGAGGTTTTCGTGGGGTTTTTTGCTGTTGTTATTGTTGTGGGGGTTTTTTGTTTGTTTTTATACAAATCACCTCTAACTATTCTCAAACTTAAAAAAAGCAAAACAAAGAACAACCAAAACACACACAATCTTCTACAGTTGAACACAGAAGAAAGGAAAACTTTTTTTTAACCAAAGTATTACTTTTGGTTTAGAAGCTGCCATAGGAAGTTTTTAGACCTCATGATGGTTGAACACACAAGATGATTTGATTCTATCCAGAATCTGCAGACAGCTTAAGTACTTGGAGGCTACTAAGCTTTCCCAAAGCATGAACAGCATCCTCTACTCCTTCTTTCACCCACCCTCTTTTTTTTCCTCTGAGCTCCACTGTCACTACTCAGACCACTATGGACAGAAATGAAATTCAAAACTACCAAATCCACTCCTTGTGCATGCTCAGAACAGCACTGGAGCTGCTAGAAGACCCCCTATAACTCACTGGGCAGAGAAGCAGAGACTCCTCACCACTCTTACAAGAACTCCACCAGGATGGTCAGAGGACATAAAGCAAACATCTCCTCCGGAAGCTAGCACTGTGCAGCGGACAGCAACAGGTTACATACAGATTAAGAGCAAGAACCATCACCACCTGATGGCTTTTAACTGCCCATCATTTCTTACACCTAAACACCATTTTTTTCTAACTTCCCATGCCCCAGCATACCATGATTCAGGACTGCTCATTTGCTTTTGGACTGTTTCTTCCCACACTGTTAAGTACTTGGCTGGAAGAGATTTCCTGGGTAATCAAAATCATTCTTGGCTGCTAATATAAGCAAGTTATATGATCTTGTCCATAAAGTACTTGAGTTAGAAGCCCCTCCACTCCATTCTCTTCTTTCCTACTCAACTTCACTACATCAGAAACCTCCTAATATTGTTCCTAAATTATGACTAGTTTTAGCCATTTGTTGTTGTACCAGGCCTTGTATTAAATGGCTTTTCTCAGAAACCTTTATTTCATCCACTATAGAGAGTTAGCATCTGGCAGATTTAAAGGCCAACACAGAATATGATTACTCACACCACATAATCATACCCATGGAATTCCTTACCACAAAACACAAACTTTTTGTATCCATACCATGGACTTAAGGGAGATTGGATGGAGGGTCACCACATATAAAACACTTAAACTCATAAAATTCCTGAATGACAAAGAGCTCAAATTTGGAAGACAACTCGGGGAAAATATCATACATGCCTACATCATTCTTGTACTCTTTCACTACGACAGAGATACACTCCAGATACATCCACAAAATATTTATTCCACCCAAGGACTTGGAACACTTTCCTGCAAGGGACCAGACATGAGTGATGTGCCACAGGAAACATGTCTAAAAAGTCTTACTAATGTCAAGGTCTACAGTAACCAAGCAATCTAATAGGTGAAATTCCTAAAGAATTTTAACTGTGTTGTCAACTTTTACAAAGGAAGGCAAAAATTGCAAAAGTCCTTGCAATCATGAATGAGGATTTTTTTCCTTATCCTAAGCCTACCAGTTTAAAATTGGCAGTCCCAAAGACATGCAAAAAGATACTTTACCCAGGTGCCCAAAAAATAACATACCCCCAAACCCTCAAAGAATAAAAAAAAAAAATTAAAAAAAACCCACACAACTAGAAGCAATCCCCAAAAATGCTTAAATCTTGTCCTATATGCAAATACTATATTCCTGTAATCTTTACATTCACAGAAAGCTGTTTAATGCTTATTGCCTGGAACAACTCTTCAGTTCATTTTAAACTTTTTCACTGTCTTCTGCCTCTTACACTAAAACTGAAGTTATCCTATTGAGATCTTTAATGACTTCTTCCCATACCCCTGGATCAGTTGTTAATCCTCATTCTCCTTGAACTACTACCCCTCCCCAACAACCAGCTGCGTGTCTCCTTCCGTTCATTTATATGAGTATCTTCTGTTTCTTTTCTCTCTCTGCTTGCACCTTCAATCATATAATCATGTAATTTGGAAAAAAAAAAAAAGTAATCCTAATCCACAACACAATTATCTAAGGATCCCACAAGGCTGTGTTCTCTTCTGGCTCCATGCCTTCTCTCAGAAATCTCACTGGTAAATGTAAACTATGCTTTCGTGCTGACAACACACTACCATCCACTTCCCATTCAAAACTATCTCCCTTCCAACAAAACCAAATCTCAGCATCCAACAACCTCTCAGACTTCTAGCAGTCAGCTCAAGGTCAGAGTTCCCACTGCCCTCTCCCATCCAAAAGCTCTCCTTTAATTAGCAGTTTTGTTACTATCCACCCCACAGTCATTTAGATCCCTAACCCAAACAAGCTTTAAACTTATTTTTTCCTACACTCTCCTCACCCACAGTTTGGGTAAGCCTTGTCCATTTGTTCTGCAAAATAACTGACAATCTCAGACTTCTACCATCTTGCACTTCTATTATTTCAACATCCTTCTCTGGCCTAGAACAAAACAAAAAAACCCACACAGACTCATCCTGGTCACATCTACACAGAATGTTTTTCCAAAGGACATTTAACTTGCCAGTTGAACAAGGAAGTATACATATTTCAGATATTTATCTCTCTGCATTATGGGGATAAAATTGATTTTGCTTTCAAAAAAGTTAACTTCTAACCCTGCTGTATCACCAGCTGAATCAAGATGCTAACTTCGACTGTTAATTCAGCAGCAGCAGTAGGCTGCATCACGTACTGGCTAAGTTTTCAAGGAAGCACCGTGACACCTTTTCCTACATTAGGAAAAGCTTTCCATCCAACACTCTGCTTTATCATGACACATATAAAGAAACATGACATTAGCTACACTACCTATGCATCACGTACACTGATCAACTTGGTCTTACTTCTTTATACTGAGGAAACATCAGTTTCTTCATGTTTTATTTCTAACTGGAGCCAGCTCAAACAGATATATTTCCCTGATCCTACACACAAACAATATTACTAATAAACAAAAAATGTAGACAACTCTCAAGCAACAAGGCAATTGCTAATCAAAAAAGTAAGCATCTCGTGCCCCCCCCCCCCCTCCATTTCCTGCATTTTTAACAGCTCTGAACAAGTAGAAGGCTGTTGTAGTACTTGGGAGTGCTTCAGAGTATGATCAAAGATAAATGAGGAGGTTGGTTCTCTATTACCAATTTAATTCCAGCCGCTTTAAATGAAGTCAGTTTAAGAAGTCTCATTGCATTTCCAGATAAACAAAGACTCCCTAGTATCTGCCAAGATTTCTCTCCTCCTGAAGGGGGTCTGTGGTTGGATGTAGAGACTGAAAATATTATTGTGATATTAAAAAAAGATTTCTGTCAGAAGTAGATATTAACTGAAAGCAGTTCAGGTTGGGGTGGGGGAAAGCTTGTTGCAACACTGCAACTTTAAGAACATCTCTCCTCTCCCAGTTACACGCTTGGTTGTAGGACACATTTTAGCCTTACTTTAACAGACATGGAATGGGGACCTGGGCAGGGGGAGGCCCCTAATGGCAGATACCATGTATTTTCATGAGGAATCTCCTTCCTACTTCAGCCCACCACATCTGAAGCTAGCCTGTATACCTGAAAACCCCAAACTACCATCATAGCTACATAAGCAAATGGCTCAGTTAATGGGCCCAAGTAAGAAACAACAGGTCTGGTTTTGAAGCCAGAGGTTTATGAAGGAAGACTAAGATGTGCAACACTTTATCCATTGAGAGAAGGAAGGAAGTGTACTACATCAAGTGCAAGTAAGCTCAGTATTCACTGGAAACTGCTGGGTGGTGCCCTGTCGCCTGACTATTTGCAGTTAAAACTGCACTGTAAGCTGCAATTCCTTCTGAAGTGGATTTTCTTCCGGAATTCCCTTAGTTTTCAACAGACTATATGTAGGATCAATAAATATTGAAAACAGAGTAACTAAATTAAGAGTAGCCATACAAGAAATTCTTGACTTAGTAACATGAGCACTGTTTCAAGTTTCAGAGAAACGAACTTCAGCTCCAAGACCAAGAACCCCAATTAGTTTCTCTAAGCACCATTTCCCAGATCTAAAATAAAGATAATATACTAGGTCTATTTAAAAAAAAAGTTCAATTTAGTAATGTAACTAGATCCAAGCAATGTATAAAACTGAAGTAAAAAGAAATCATCTTTCTCCTTGAGCCAAAGCCTAACCATTAATTTGCAGTATCTGCTGACCATACCTGAGTATATATTTCCAATTGTACCTGAGTATATATTTCCAATTGTTTATTTAGAATAACAATTTAAACCAAAAATCGGTCTCTCCTAGCAGAACTGCAGATTCCACCTTACTACACATATGAAGCCGAATCCTGTCAACCTGAGGTTCCAGCCAATGATCCTATATGTGTAGCTCATACCTCCCTGCATCTGCAGGCATCTGTTCCTTGATGTAAGTGCATCTACAGACACACTTATACCAGATTTGAGACTAAAGGGACTTACACCTTCCCTCCACCACTACCCTGTCTCCTGCTCTTTTGTTGGTACCACCTTTTTACCACAGCACAAGACTACAAATTTTCCTGAAACTCTACTCTTAGTGTCCCACATTTACCAAGCTGGAAACAAGCTGCACGGCTAAACTGGTAAGGCACATGGTGATTAGACTTCAGTAGAGAGATGCGAGTCAGAAGCAAGAGCCTCTCCCTGACTACACCCAAATTAAGCCACATGTGTCTCCCCTACCCAGAAAAGATCTAGATTCAGTGCTGGAAAAACCTCAAAGCTTAAGGATAAAACTGAGACAAAATACTAGTCCAGGAAAACAGTCTCACACATTTTTCAGCACACCAAGCTGATCTGTTACTTTTATTTAAGAACTTAAAGATGCACTGGTTGAAGACATCCTGTTTTACTTTGATTAGAATTAACAAGCAACATGCACAAAACCACAGTCAGTTGAGGCAAGACTGTACCGGCCCAAAATTGTATCACCTTGTTCACACTGAAATTCAGTTGGCTTTTTTTCCTAGCTTATAATCAGATCTGCATATTCAGAAATAACTTAAACTTGGTGAAATACACACATTTGAACATAAAAAAAAAAAAAATTCATTCTTGCCTGTATATAAAATGATTCTTTCAAAAGCCAAACAGAGCTCAGACTTGAGAAAAGCTTTACCACACCTCTAATAAAAGGATTGAGGAAGAGATGAAAAAGAGGAGAGGGAAAGGAGCAGAAGAGGCATACTGCAGGTGAGAAGAGTGGAGATATACTATGTGGCTTAAAGAAGAGGATGAGGTAACAGATAGGAGAGACACAAAAGGAAACACACAGAATACACTGTGACCCATTGCAGGAAAGAAACAAAAACAATTTGTGGGACAGCCCCACACAGGGGCTGAGGCTACAATAGCCAGACAGGGTGAGACAGAAGACATGAAGAAGAAACGAGAGTCTCTCCACGTATCACAAGGGTTGTAGTATGTACCCAGCCATACCTCACAGGCAGACAACAAAATCACCTTGCTTAACACTGTACATCTGCACAGTGTAACAGTTTACATTAAACCCCCATCCTCTAGGTTGAAAACCAAATACTACTTTGAATTTTTAGCAGTATCTTTAACAATTAAGCAATATTAAAAAAAAAAAAAAATCAGGTGAAAACTGCCCTTTAATTTATTGTTCCCATTACAAGTCTTATGATCTTTTCTGTTCAGTGGGGCAGGGAGAGGGATGGATGGAAGGAAAGCAGCAGGGGAAGGGAGAGGACATACTCCCAATGCCCAGCACTACTCAGTTTGTTTTCTTCTCTTTGCCAACTGCTCAGTTTCCACAGGCAGCCAGTCCCGTGACAGCCAATACCTGACTGACTGCTACAAAAAGCACTGATTCCACATGGACAGTGGGTGTGCTATCCATTCATTTTCCACCTCCTGCAGAACCACAGCTCCCCTTGTAAGTGAGGAGTATGCACTGCCTTGCGAAACAGAGCCTGGACCATAGCTTGTCAGTAATTTCATGTATCACGGTTTGCAGTGTATTAGTCTAAAGCACATATCAAGGCTCTTCAGTTAGCAGCTCTTAACCAATAAAAAAATCCTGCCTACAGCAGACAATTAAACAGCCAGCAGAAAGTCAGCTCTTCTTCCATGACTCCAGGAATCACTGTAACATTGTCAGAACTGATAACACTAGTTTTTGAGCAGTTTGCAGGCAATACTTCTTGACTCTCCTAATAGCCAGTTCTCTACACAGGGCCTGGTAGCATCAAGGTCCCAACGTGAAACACTCACCGCAGTGAGTGGGGAGGAAAATAAAAAAAAAACCACAACAAGCGATTCTGCACAGCCCTCCTTAGCTGCAGGAGGCTGGTACTGGCTCTAAAGCATCCACTGCTGCTAGTAACTTTGACAACATGGAAAACACCTACTTTCCCCAATCTTGCCCTGTTAAACTAATCAATAATTTTGTATAATACAAGAAATAGAGCTTCCTGCCCCCTCCTAACCACTGTAAAATGGTAGATTATTATTTATCCAAGAAAGCTGATTTGAGAAAAGTATTTCTTGAGGTACCTTCATTGTTACAAAACTCCTGAAAGTTTTGTGTTCTGTATTACTGCTATCATGGACATCTTTGTGTTAATTGTGTAGAAAACATTCAACACATCAAAACAACTGAGTGCGGCAGAGCACAAATAGTGATCGTGCCACCTCTTTGACCTTCACACAGATATTTTTTCGGCTCTGAAATTAACTTTTGCATACAGAGAGAGAGAGATACAGGAAACATTGAGGTTACAAGTGTGTGATTAGAAACTGACTCACCACAGTCCTTTGCTTGTTGGGCAGGAAGACTCTAACAATAGGCTTCTGTGGAGACTTAGGGTTATTCCGTGACATATCAGCAGGGTTTTGATAAACTGAAAGGGATGAAGGTGCTACAGAGAGGCTAGAGGAGGAAGATGATGCAACTGTGTCTGTTGAAGCTGAACTGGAGACAGAGAAATCTGTGCCGTTCCCCATGGATTCCAGTAACTGCTGTTCTCTCTGCTGTAGAGCATCTAGTTTGCTGGTGTACTCTTCATAGGCCTGTGAAGGAAGAGCAGCTGTTTTAATGATGTAGTAGCCTCAGACAAAAACCAGAAATCTAAATTCAGAATGAACATGAAATAAAACACCTTCTAAGCAAATTCAAATTTCCCAGGAGTGGGAACAAAATGGTCTAGTCAAATTTTTCAGTAGGACATGAAGAAGAAATGGCTTTCAAGTTACTATGTTAAACCTTCTGAACCAACAACTAAGTTTTTAATAGATTAAATAGGTAAGTGGATAAAAGAAACAGTAAGTCACAGTTTCAAAGCACCTGCACTAAATAGTCTAATTCAAAACTACTTTATAGAAGACAGAAATCTTTAACAAATGTTGTCAGCTGCATTGCCGAATTACTGTGCCACAGCTAAATTTATCATTCTGTTGGAATGACAGTTAAGTACATCTAATGCAATAATTAAGAGAAAGCCAAAATCTGCTTTTTACCATTTCTACCTGACAACTCACCTAACTCATTGTTCACCATCCTTCACCTCTGGCACTATCCTTTCATAACAGATAGTACAAAAAAAACTTGATTGCAGTTTGAACACAACTAAGTTTACCTTGTTACAAAGTTATCCATAAATATGAAAAAGTGATAATTTGAAAGAATTTAACATCTGTATGAGATTAATGTGATTTTTTTACCAAATTTATGTAAAACCTGATTACACACTGACCAAGTTTCTTACACAAAACATTAAATTTGCCCACTAAGTTTTTATAAAATGTAGCTAAGTTAAACATTATTGCTAAGCTCTATAATACAAATACATAATCAGTATATATTTTTGTTTATAGTTTGTTTCCACCATTGTCTTTGTAAAAAGAAAGTTTTGATCTGTGTCCAAGTATCAGAATTATTTTTTCAGCAATATAAATTAGTTCAGAGCATCTCCAAAAACCTGAATCCACTAAGGAATGTGTATTTCATGCTACATAAGCACGTCAATGTCAACCTAGGACACGTTAGACCTTTACAGACAAGAAGAAACAAAGATCTTACAAACCTAACATCTAAGCAGCTGGGAACAGAATTTTCTACTTAGCTCTGCAGCAAGACCAAGATCTATGCCAACCTGCATAAATCTTCAATGCCACAAAGGGTATGTATGTCAGGGAAAGATAGTCTTTTGTTGTGTTTTGGTTTGTTTGTTGTTTTAAATTTGCTTTCCTCAAGTTTTCTGTGCACAATATGTTGCTAACTGAAGTTATAGGAGAATTGAACTGACCCAAAAGTCTATAAGGGTCTACATGTGGGGAAAAAAAAAAAAAAAATCTTAAAAGTTCAGAGAAAAAATAACCAGTATTCAGTACTGCTGCCAGAAATACTACATTTTACTATGAATTTATTTCTCCGGGTTTTATGTGCAGGTTCACCTAACCCAGGTTGAGTCAACAGTGGTTGGTCCCTCCCTTTTTATGAAGGTTTAGCATCCCCCAGCATGGACTGATGTTCAAAGTTTGTGTCATCACCCCACAGTGTTAACAAAGAGAATGATAATTTGACAGTGAGGACTAAGAAAAAGCATTTTAAAAAATGGTGGTGAACATCACAATTTCAGATTCTAAATTTTATGGGTTCCATTGTTAATAAATGGACATAAGTTGCAGGAAACTGAGAACTACTTACTATTCCTTTTAAAAATTGAAGATGTCTAGTGTTTCACTAATAGACCCCAAACTCAGAGACTTAAAACCAAAACATTTTCACTTTAGCCCAATTCTACTGTCAAAAGTAAATTGAAAGGTTACCCAATTATAAATAATGGGATTTTTGGCTGTACAGTAACACAAGTATCTCTCTCCTACTTCCAGGATCAACTTTTTATGTAAATTCCAGTAAAAGCTCCATGTGCCAAGAATTATCTTCAGTAAACAAAAATTAAGAATCATAAACTGTTACCATTTCACCAATACTTTTCTAAATACTTACTTCCTTTTCTCATGAACATTGCAAAATATTATCTGAACACATGCAACATTACATTGCTTCCGGATACTTGCAGGCTTAGTTCCTTCACAAAATTACACACATCTTTCAAAATACTCAGTCCTACAATGTTTACACTGGCAGCTTAATCTGTCACTAATGCAAACTCCAAGCCAAATGATTTATCTTAAGAGAATAAACAATGAGCATGGAAAGCTGGAAGCTGCTGCTGGCTTTGGGTTCTATACCATTAAGTTCTGCATGAAAAGCTCTCTATTTTTTATGCAGACAAAAGCTCTCACGTATTATACTGTTACTCAGTGTCACAGCAGAAGATCCCATAATAAAACATAATGGAACTGAAAATGCACCAGGAGACTTTATTTTTCTATTTTTACAAAATAAATTCTTTTTATACAGAAGGGGCAACAGTACATGCAGCAGAAAAGAATAGCTCCAATGAAATCTCATTTTCATGAAGATTAAGTACTTTGGTGAGACACTGACTTCAGCTGATGACTAGCACCCACAGACCTTACACAGCCAACAGCACCAAGTCAAAACATAGAATTATCCCATGGCATTAAATTGAAAGAGCATTACAACAGCAAAGCCGGCCAATGGCAAATATTTCTAGCTAAAAGAAAGATTATGTCACAGAGTTGGCCTAACTACAACAGAGACCTGCATCAGCATGGCCATATTAGCAGACAGGCATCAACAGCTACACAAACATTTAAGTCAGTCAAGGCCCTCTGGGTCAATCAGGTTGATTTCTAACATTGTTTTTCAAAAACAAACAAAAATTAAAATTGTTTGTACAGCATGTAAAGCATGAAGAAGATTAAGCTGAACATTCAAGCAACTCATTAAGGATTTTAAAGGCAATTCTGAAGGAAATCTTTATGAAATCTAGAATGAAATCCATTCAGTTTACATATTCTCATTAAGAAGGGAGTAATGTTCTAGAAGAAAACTTAAATCCTGCTTTCAGCTTGATATAGAATCACAGGAAGAAGAAAAAAAAAAAAACATTGGAAGATATCCCTGGAAGTCATCTAGTCCGAACACCTGTTTAACACAGAGCTAATTTTTAAGTTCAATCAGGTTACTCGGAGCCTTGCCAAAGAAAGTTTCCAAAGTCTTGAAGGATGGAGACTCCACAACCTCTCAGCAACCAGTTCCAGGGCTCAAAACCCACTCTCATGTGAAGAATTTTCTCTTATGAAATTCACTGATGCTATCTGTGGCATTGCCTCTTCCCCTTTTGCTGTGCATGTCTGAAAAGAGTCTGGCCCTCTCTTTCGGTTGCCTGCAGATTTCTCCTCAGCCTTCTCTCCTCTATGCTAAACACCACCCCAATGCAGCCACACAAGTAGCAAGTAGATGGGTCCCTTTTCATGCTGGCTACACGCTTGCTAACGCAGCTCAGTCTGCAGTTTGCTGCTGTTTTGGTGAGGGTGGCTTACTGACAGCTCAGCTGGGGGCTCACCAGCACTCCCTGGCCCTTTTCCTGCCGAGTTGTGACCCAGCCAGCCTCCTGCCTGTGCCGACGGGCAGCCACCCCGTCCCGGGCGCCAGATGCTGCATTCGCCTTTGCTGTTGTGCTGCTTTTTGTCATGAGGCTTCTGTTGTTCAACTCCTCCAGCTTGTTTATTAGTTGCCAAAAATAGCCTGTCTTTAATAACATATATTATAGTCAACAAGTTTGTTTGCTGTATCGCTACAGGGCTCCCAGTTTAGTGTGAATTTACAGTATTTCACAAAGCTAAAGGAAAAAATATTTGAAAAGCTGAATATTAGATCCAAATTGGCACATCTTGTCAATCTACACATAATTCTAGTTACCTAAAATAGAACAAAAAGTTAATTTTAATTATATTGCATACCAGTATATATGCATATCATAAAATATACTCTCATACATGTGAGAACACTCCTGAGGCTTCAACTAAGTAAAATATATAAAGGCCTGGTAAACTGCCAAGTCCATCTAAAGCATTACAAGTTAGCATGTTTGTATACAATATACATACATGCCACAATACAACTGCTAATCACTCAGGACCAGCAGAGTTAAAGTTACTTCTTAAATGTTGCAACCTATTGACAATGTGAAAACTGACCTCTGAAGTCAACAGAATTTGCAGGATGTTATACAGATGTGCTAACAGAGTTCTGCTGACAAGATGATGATGAGGGATTTTCTAAAAAATATGCATATTTTTGTATTAGGTATCATTTATACTAAATATTTGAAATTTGCTTCCTTGGGCCATAACCAGCCTATACATTCTAGTAATAACATTTAAGGAAACAAAAAGCAACAAATGAAATATTTTTAAAAAAATTAATCTGGGATAAAACCAAGCAGCAAAATGGGGTTTCTCCTTCTCCCTGCCCCCTACCACATCTGGTTAGAAACCCAGTCTAAACTCAGGCAGACCAACTGGTTTTACCATTCTCTGTCCCTCCCTCAATCAATTTCAGATAATATCCACACATTGCAATTCTTAAAAAGCCTAAACTACAGTTTCCTGGTCTTTGAAACTGAGACAGTTTCTATTTAAAAGATGTCTGACCTTTTCGGCTGTTGATCAAATGCAAATCCCACTAAGTTAAGTGGGAGCTGAAGATAGACTGTAACGTACGTCAAGATTTCTTCATTTAGTAAGACTCCTAAATCAGTACTTAGTCTAACTTTAGACGCTCCAGTTTTGGTCCAACGTATTTGATCAGCATCTGTTAGGAGTCTGGTAAAAATTAACCTGAATTTCCCCAGAGAACTACCACATTTCCCAGTGACTGTACTCAGAGTTGGTATTCTCCTGGAATCCCACAGTCAGTCTGAAACAACCTGAGATTCAGCACTAAGATGCATTTCAGACTGCATCTGCCTGCTGTTGCAATAAGCATACTTTAGATCAGCAAAGAGGTAATCTTCTTTGATTAATTAATTTGACCTCCTGCACGGATTCTTCAGATATACAGGAATAAGGAATTAATTACTCTCCTGAAATTCAATGGCCAAACTCTCAAAAATGGCAACAGCAAGGCCTCTGAATAAAATACATTTAATAGTCCAGGAAAAGAGCAAGTCAGGAAAAAAAATAGTCACAGTAGTTGGGGACAAATATACCTCTACCCCCATGATTCTCATTTTAAATTGCTTTCAAGAGTAGGAAAGAAGATGAATCCTTCAAGACAATACTAGAAAGCTGACTGAGTTTTAAAACTTCTTTTTATACTACTATCGTTCTACCTATGAATTTGTTCATAAAAGAAGTGGCCAGCTTACTCTCTGGCTGTTAACTGAAGTAACCTACAGGTCCAGGATGTCACTTCACACCACATGAAGAACTATTTACATGCAAATGGACTACTACTGTTCAATTAAGTTTTCACAGATGAAATGTTCTTAGATAATACCCTACAGATAACTACAAGGCAAGGGTGCACAATGTATTTTGGAAGTTTAAATAGGTAAGGCCTCCCTGAACAGTCATTAAGAGTCTACGAAGGCTAACAAATGATTAAGCCATTTAAGCGCGACCTCTCCTTTCTAAGTTTGAGGTGACTGCTTTTGGCCAGTCTGGATCTGTACAACCCGTTTCAGTTTGTAAAAAGCATTTGTTGCCAATGCTAAGTTGAAATGCACAGACCTTTCTCTAACTTAGGCTATTGTTTTCATCAGTACTTTCTTGGTAGAGACAAAAAAAATTAATTTGGATGGCCATTATAGAATAATATGCAACTGCATATTTTAAACATTTTTGCTGACTGAATTCCAGCTTTTCCCAGTATCATAATATTAGACTTCTTTGCAGTAAAGATTTCCAATATTTACAATGCTTAGAGAAACCCTTAAGAAAAGGGTTTTTCCACAGTGAATCACAAACTTTATTTTGGGAAACAGCACTTCAAGGACAGATATAATGCACTACGAAATTATGTGGGAAGACAAAAATCATTGATGTTTTCAGCTGCTGTGATACAGAGTGCTTCCAAAAAGTGTGATAAAACCTACCAAGGAGTTCCTGCAGCCTCCTTTCCAGAAGAAAAGAAAAATGCTGTTAGTGATATTTCTACATCTACTGAGTCAAGCAGTCATTTCAAATATTTGACAGTGATTTCCAGGGGTCTGTTAGATCCGAGATACATGCTCACACACAGGGGATGGAAGAAGAACTAGGATTACTTAAGAAAGAATTTTAGCTACAAGCCATTTTTCAATTTTAATACAGCCATTGCTTACTACGTTTATTATTTCTTCCAGCCAGAACAAACAGAAAAGTTTTTCTTATAATGATATGAGAGACCATTGATAAGATTCCTGAAGCTACTACTAATTATAACAATTAGAAGAAACTAATGTGGTTAATGACAAGTGTTCTCTTCTTTCTTCTGTTCATTTTGTTTCTTATCCCTGTACCTTATACACACACTCAGAAGTGTCTGCAGCTTTGGTGTCTTTCCCTGGCCCCTACTTTCCTGCCCTGAGAGGAGAGAGACAAGCTACCCGCTGCCCTCCAGCTTCACACTACATTCTCTACTCCTAAGCAGCTGCAAACCAAGCAGCCTTACTCCCTGTGCTCTACAGTCACCTTTTTAAGACTGTCACTGATGAGTGATGGATCAAGGCAGGGAGATACCCCTGAATCCAAGTACCCCCTCTTGCAGGAATAATTAAATATATGCTGAATTCAACATAGCGCATGTCAATCACTTCCGATGTTTCAAGAAATCCATTCCTCTTTCATAGTCAGTTAATGAATCCTGAAATGATGGCTGTGACAATAGCTGTCAGTTTTAAAGTGCTTTTGATGTAAAACGCATTGAACCCCCCTAGAATTAAAATAAAAGTCTGCCACAAAAATAAAACAAACCAACATTTTGTCTTCTTGCTCTCAGATGAGGACAGAAATGAAAGCTTCTTAGCTTCCATTTTCTTGAGCAACTGTACCTAAGGCATAAATTCCTTTTTATTTTTAAATGAGGTGTATGTTTTATCTTCAGCGCACAAATAATTTTAACTACATCCTTTGAATGCTCAGTTTTCAGAATTAATTTTCTCGTTCAATTCTTCAGCTTTCCTTTGCATGCTTCTATGCCCCCAACCCTTTCCCTTCCACTTTCAACTGAAATGCAATTTTGTTGCCAGGTTCAACCAACCTGTTACTCGACAGGTCTACAGAGGCAGCTCCAGCAGAGGCCAGGAGCCAGCACAGGGGTGCTGTAAGTTCTGTGAATGTGAGCAGTAAATGCATAAGAAATGAAAGATATAAAGACAGACAAGAGTACAAAAGAACCAAACAAATCCTATTGTACTGAAATTCTACACACCAGAAGATGGATGGATAGCTGTCAAGCTTTTCATAGGTATACAAAAAGCCATGGTTTTGCAGAAAGCATTATAATAACAAACTAGATGTTTACAACAGTGAAAGGCAATATCGGTGAAATCGGAAGTGTTCATTTGCAGGTACTTACCTAGCAATTAGCTTTGGCTAATTCCAACTTTTGCTAAGAGAAGCAGACAATGTGCTTGCTGATAGCACTCAAGAGATGATCATCAGGCACAATCTACAGAAGTCCACATTTTATGGAAGATGAAAAGAGATCAGAGCGGTGGAAGAGAACAAAGGGAAGGGTGATGCAGTCCAAGTAACAGACTAGCAAAATTACCCATACAGGTGCTGGGTAAAAGCAGGGCAATTGCACTTTAGAGCCAGAAATAAGGCTTCAGCAAAACAATCAAAATGTAACAGTCAGAAAAGGATAGACAGAGTGTAAATTATGCTACCTTCCTGTTTGAGCACTTTGGAAATAGCATCAAGACCTAGACATAGCCCAGACATGAAAGTGTGGGGAGAAAGAAGGGTCACGCATAGAAGTTAGTGATGATGCCCATATACAGAACTTGAGCAACAGGCCCCACATTGCACAGCCACTCCGTACGTAGGGAGTTTGCCATTTCTAAGAGATACCAGACAGACAAGTTGTCTGTTGAACCACTTAAGCTACCCACATGTATTCTACACACTCCCCTGTTCTTTTTATTCATATCAAAACTACTGTATTTTCTCAGTTCTGCATTTCCTAGAAGCAAACGTGTTCTTCCACACTTTATCACATTACATTCAAAGGTTTTTACATATAGCTTTGTCCTTTTACATTGCAAGCAGGGTTGTTCTGGCCCTTCTTCTGAAAGGTGGAGAAGTACAGAAAGTCAAAACAGCAGCTCTAGCAGTGCCAGATAAGATTCAGGTAAATTGCTGCAAAGTAAATTCTGACAATAGAAAGTAACGCCTGATCTTGACCAAGCCAAAAGCAGCCAAAAAGGCAGGAAAGGCACAGAAAGTATGCACTAGACAACTGCTGCTGGTTGAAATGAACAGTCAAGGGTAGACAGTAATCTTGCTTCTGACTGTTATCAGGTACTCTGTAATGTATTTCTTCTTTTTTATTCCTTCACAGTAGTTGTACCACAGGAAATCTACTAAACAAATACACTAAACAAATGACAGGTTTGCAGCAATTAATCCTCTTCACTTCAATCAACCCACCTGAGGATGATCCAGTCTAAGCTAATGGCCATCCAAATAGGAAGTTCCTCTCCTCTCTCACCCCATTTTCTAGGTTCTTGGCTCAGAGCTGCAAGCTCTTCCCCTTCCCTAACCTTAACCACACCTTTGGGGCTCACTGGACTTCATCAGGAAGTTGTTCAATCTACTAACGGGATGGCAAACTAATCCAACAAAACCTGAAGATTCTCCTTCCAGGTTAATGACTGGAAGTGGCTTAACCACTACTGGTACCGCAACCACCTGTACAAAGGAAGCAGAGGAACCACACTGCAAACACCTAGGAAAAGCAAGGCGTTTTCATTTCATTGAGAATGGGCTCTTCTCACAGGACTCACTGCCTCTTGGGATAATTCAACTGAAAAAGCAGAATCCCAGTCACTTCCACCTCCCTCCCAATGACTTACTGCTCCCTAGCCAGCACCAGCACTACCTGTCACAAGACCCACTTCATGACCCAGCACAACTCATGGCAGTGAAGTAACACTTCACTCTGTCTTGCAGGGCTTGCCTACCATGTTGAGCAGCCAGAGTTGCAGTTTTGTCTCAGCAGCACATGGAACCACCAAACTTGCAAATCTACATTAAGCTCCGTGGTTTGTAGTCACAAACTGTTTCAGACTTACTATACTCTTTACTATTGTAACAATTTCCTAGCACGCATTTACAACTGCATATACCCTCTTCCCTATCAATGAGCTACAGAATAATCAAAAAGCTTCCAGTGTAGGGATCTCAGTTTTAATTTAGATACAAGTAAGTGACAAATAGTTGTAATGAACTAACAATTTCACTACCCGAAATACAGATTTAGTACAGATTAAGCTCATTATTATTGCAATTTCATACACAATCTAATGAAACCAACATATATGTGGCAATATTAAATCCAGACATATGGAATAAACCAGTTCATGTGAAAACAGAGGTGTGTTTATATACCACTGAGTGGTTAAAATAGTTATTAGCACTCATTCAATACTCCCATTTCACATTAGCAGTAACTAAAGCAACTATAGAGGGCCTCATTTGACCTTAACTGTTAAGGACATTATGTCAATATTCGTATAATCAAGCTAGTGCCCTGCTCTGACAGATTAAGATAAAAGCTAGAAGTACCTCAAATAATGAGATCTTTATTTTTAATTACCCAGTGCCTTTAGGCAGCAGTTACAATTAAAAAGACTACAAAAGAAATCTGGTTGACCTCTGGTTATTTCAATACTTGAGAGAACCAAGAAAAGGGCAGGGTTTGGAGCAAGTGATACCCATTCAATTCCTAATAGATGTAACTTATGCGTGCAGTCCTTTTTTATGCTCTTAATGGTTCTACAGCAATGCAACTTTATGAATCCGGAGTGATGAAAGAATACAGAAATTTAATTTGTATTTAAGTTTACAAATTAAACACAGCTTGAAAATATTACTCCACCCTACAATTTTATGTATTTCTTTAAGAAGTTCCCCTCTACTAATACAATTTTTTTGATTCTACATGCTTATTTTTCAAAGAGAAAAAAAAGTAAAGTCAACTGCTTTAAAGGCAATGTTAATCTTACAGGATGTTTTCATGGGTGTGTGTATATATTTGCTTTTAATAAGAGAGCATGCCTTTTTCTATTATATACACACAGTCTTGCCTGCCTCCACACCTTAAAAGGATGTTTTACATTTCAGTTGCACCAACATAACTACTAGACCATGCCACCGATCTTCCCCTACTGATGCGTATCGGGAATCTCATACAGTTCCCTTCTATCTTCAGGGAAAGAGTTAAGTTTCTAATACACAAGGAGAATAGTCTCTTTTACTACAGGTATTCTCAGGTTTAACACAAGATGCTTCTTATAAGATTAAAATAACAAACCATTAATCTAACCACATTCATTTGAATGTAAACTTACCTCTAAATATATCGATGGTGGGTTATGCTCTCCTCCAAATTTGTCTAGCAGTGCCTCTATATGTTCTTGTGTTAATTTAATCATCTGTTTGATATTCCACACCTGAAACAGAAAATTTAAAATTCTTAGAATCAAAAGGAGCCTAGAGATTCTGTCCTAAACAAAAAAATCGTATTTTCTTGATATTTAATAACAGAAGTCCATAATAAAAGTATTTTAATTATCAGTAAAAGAGTGCACAAAGCTATCCTGTTCATCCACTGTCAGTAATACACATCTTGCTTCTGAGATGAACAGAGAAAAATTAAATTTGGTTTTAAAATTCAGGAACCATTGAATAAACAACTTAAGAACAGTTTATTTTTCATGTTTATCAAAATCATATTAAGTATTTTCCTCCCAAGACTTTGCAACCCAATTTCCACAGTACTACAAAGTTTAGCGAAGTTCTATCAAACCTTAAGTAATCTGCGTAAACAACATTCACAAAAATCTAGACATAGTGTTCTATTTGCATGGGAACAAGATGTCTTGGTCTTAAAGATCACCTTCTATACCCTGACTTCTATACTCACCCTGCAAGTTTTCTTACAGACTTTGGCCATGATCTGAAAAAGACATTTACCTCTAGTGCACAGAGAAGACTTTTGGCACCGTACCATGAAACAACTCAGGTTGTCACTCATTCTTCACAATATCTTGAAAGAGTTAATTTTAGGACGTGGAGACTACTATAGGTGAACAGTATTATGAATCCTAATTTATACCTAAAAAGATAGCGAAGCATAAACCCAAACACTTAAAGCAATAACACTACACTGATTTAGAAACTACTTCAGTCCAACCAAAGACAGAAATTTATAGCAGGGAAGACAGAAGAAGAGAGGAGAATCTCTTCTTCACAGAAGAGTTATTCAGATTATTTATCAGGGAAAATTATTAGGTCAGAGTTATCAGACCCAGGATGGAATAAATGAAGACAGTATAAACAGTGCTTCTTCCAAAGGGATTTTAAAGATCCCTGTTACCTTTTTCAGTTTAACTCTTTTCTGCTTCACAGATTATAATATATACAGCCTCATGACCAGGTCTGGATTTACAAATTGTGATGACCTACCTCTTTGAAAAGAAGATGCCAATAACTTCATATTCTAAAGTAGGCACCAATAATAAGACCCAATTCAAGTTGGATCAAAACAAATTTTACTCATAACTTGCAATGTTCACAAAAAACCCAAACTCTAAAATACAGAACTCACATTTTGCACACCACCTTATTTACTCCTTCTATTCTAGACATCAGTTATTTGTCAGCAATTTCCTAAAGTAAACTAATAATCGATTCACTTCTAGCCCAAGTTTGAGAACAGATACCAAAACAAAGATTACATCAAAAAGCTACAGTCAAACAGAAATAGTTTGCTCAGGAACAAGCAACCCAAGCTACAAGGAGTGAGGGGAGTGGGGGGTTACCAAACAAAAAGTGTGCTATTCAAGTATTCCATA
Organism: Strix aluco; assembly: GCF_031877795.1. NCBI lineage: Eukaryota > Metazoa > Chordata > Aves > Strigiformes > Strigidae > Strix > Strix aluco. The sequence goes on from NC_133935.1 coordinate 13,097,894, forward strand.
TGTAAATTCCCTCGAGGCAACTGTGGAAGTCAGCTTGCTTCTCAACTTGCAATCCATTCATCAAGTTGAAGCCAGGGCTGCCAACCAGCAGCAAAGAGGAGGATTTCTCTATTTTGTTAGTTTTTCTCCAAGATGGTGAGGGCTAATTGTATGCTTGGTGAAAAGAACAAGTTTGAATCAAAACTATTTCGATTAACCTGTTCAATATAAGAGTTTAGGATGTTTAGCTACTATGTAACTGGTAACATGCTGTTAACCTGGGTGCGCATACAAAAAATACCTGGCAAACTAGGGAATCATCTCAGGATTACCTTCAGAAACTGGTTTCATTAGTACTTAGCAGAACTTATATTATTTGGCCATCCTGGCAGTTTTTCCCACCAGAAGTTTTCCTCAACATGTACTGTACCACAACCAATATTGACAATTTATTGTGCCTGACAATGGGGAATGTGGGAAGATGCTTCACTGACAAAGTAACCGAGAATTACAGAATGGTTGAGGCTGGAAGGGACCTCTGGAGGTCATCTGGTCCAACCCCCCTGCTCAAGCAGGTTGCCCAGGACTATGTCCAGATGGCTTCTGAATACTTCCAAGGATAGAGACTCCACAACCTCCCTGGGCAACCTCTGCCAGCACTCAATCACCCTCACAGGAAAAAGGTGTTTCCTGATGTTCAGAAGGAACCTCCTGTGTTTCAGTTTGTGCCCACTGCCTCTGGTACTGTCACTGGGCACCAATGAAAAGAGCCTGGCTCCATCCTCCTTTCACCAATCATCTTTGTGACCCTTCACTGGACTCTCTCCAGTATAGTCACGTCTCTCTTGTGCTGGGAAGGAGAAAAATGAATCAAAAGGCTCAGGAATCGAGATAAGGACAGGGAGGGGGTTGCTCATCCACTATGGTCACAGGCAAAAGACAGGCTGGTTCGGGGAAGGAAAAAAAAAAAAAAGACACCACTCGAATTCAAAACACTAACAACAACAACACTTAACAGACAGAATGGGACAGTGAGGAGCATTACCATACCTTAAAAACACCTCCCCACACCCCTCCCTTCTTCCCAGGCTCAGTTTTGTTCCTGATGTATCTACCTCCTCCCTCCATGGCACAGGGGCAGAGGATGGGGGGTGCAGTCAGTCTGCCACTTCTTCCTGCAAGGCACAGGGGGCAAAGCACTCCTCTGCATTCTTCCCCCTGCAACACGTGGCATCCCTCTCACGGGAGACAGTCCTCCACAAACTTCCTCTGCCGTGAGTCCTCCCCAGGAGATGCATTCTTCTCGAGATGCTCCAGTGTGTTGCAGTCCTCCCAGCACCGAACTACAACAGTGGGGGCTTCTTTCCACAGAGTCCTGGGGGTCCTCCACAGGCAAATCTCTGCTCCTCCAGTGACCTCTGTGGGTGACGGGGTCAGCCCTGCCATCTCACCATGCCATACAGGGGGGCTCTCTGCTCCAGCACAGCTCCCCCCCTTCCTTCCACTGACCTCGGTGTTTGAGGACGAGTTACTAGGAGGACACCTCTGCAAAGACCCCAACCTCTCAGGTTTCCCTTCTTAAATACGTTATCACAGAGGCATGGCCACCATCGGTAACTGGCTCGGCCTTGGCCAGAGGCAGCTCTGACTTAGAGCCAGGGGAGCTTTCGAGAAGCTTCTCACAGGGGCCACTGCTGTAGCCCCTTCCCCCACTACCAAAAACCCCACCACACAAACCCAGCACACCCTGTCAGGTGAGTTTCCACAAACTTGTTTTGAAGATTGATACAGAATAACTTCCTCTCTCATATGTTTTCTATTTTGTGTCCATAACCACAACCTTGCTTCCCTCTTCTCTTACAGTAAAGATACAGAATAACCAATACAACTGAGGAACAGCAATATGCACAGCGGAAGCATGCTATTTAGGAGATGTTAGCAAGAGAATCAAACAGCATCTAACGAGGGCAGAAATCTTCCTGCTAAGTTAATATCATGACAAGAGCAAAAACTGAGTGACTAATAAAGAAAATTAAAAAAAATTTAAACTTACTGCCTGCCAGCTGCCAGGCTATGATAAAAATGTCTTCACCTGAAGAAGCTGAAGTTAAAGCCTAATGGAAGACAACATTGATCAGAGGAGCTGAAAACAGTGCCCTGAATTACCTACTATACATCTGTGCACTAAACCAAGAGCCTTTCCACCAGTGAATCTTGCAGGCAAACTTAATATGGATTTCTATCATCTTTGAAAGGCTATTCACACAGTTAAAAGTACACTGAAGGCAGAAGGAAATTTATCAAAGTCAACCATAGCAACAAATCATTACTTGTTGCTCACAGAAATGGAAAACCTATTTTGTGTGCCATATTCATCAAAAGTCTTCCGACAAGCTGAAAAAACTTTCACAAATCTAGTATTGACTAGCATATTCTATCCCTAATCAAGTACGCACAAGAACACATATACCATGGCAAATTTCCAAGCTTCACAATTTCCCTTTAAGTGGCAACTTCTTATTTTTACTTACAGAAAACTTACATTCTGGCTTCCCATATCAGTGAATATGCTTAGACACACTTTTTTTTGTGATCCAGAGCCACCCTTAACTAGCTAGCTCCTTGAGAATCAAGCCCTGTGAATCCTACTATGCAGGATCTTTGACTACTTCAATTCAACTGAAGGAACTCAAGCCTTTTCCTAACCGGAATTTGGAACTGGTGCTCTGTGCAAGTGACCTCATGTGACTCAAAAATGTCTGCTTCTGCACACCACAGTACTCACAGCTTCCACCTTACAAAAAATACACCATACCTGTTGCACTTACACAGCAAGAAGAGCCAGCAACTTCAGCCTTGCTTTGTCTCCTTACAGACTTGCTTGCTCAGATAACTCAGCTAAGTTTGCATCATGTGGACCAGCCCAGCCTTACAGATTTTGAGCCAAGATATATCCCCATCATCTCTGTAGAACCTGAAACACTAGGTTCTTCAGAATTAGATCTCTTGAGTTCAGTAGCACTCACAGATGTATGGGTTTCTTTCAACTGCCAAAAAAAACCCCCACTTAAGAGTGTACAAAAATTGCCTAGCATTTTAGGAAGTGTCTTATTCCTCATAAGAACATACATTCCAGGACAGCAGCAAAGGACTACCTAACAACAGAGGCAGCAAAAACATGAAATACAAAATCCTTCTAACAACCAGTTCTGAACCAAAGAGCTTGTTCCCAGACAACAGAATTAAACAAAGTTTTTCAAGTTAAATGTGTACAGACTAATACCATTTCTTCCTCGAGATCTCACAGTAATCCCTTTATCCACACTTTATTCACACTTTCTCTAGAAATAAAACTGCAGAAGCCTGTTGGTTATTAAGAAAGAACAGACCTATTTTTTGTTACTCTTATGAGCACTCTACTACACTTATGAAACTCCATACCTGCAAGAAACCGTAAAATCACAACTGCCAAGTATCTTGCAGAAATACAAAAATCGATGCTGGCCTAAGAGACAGTTGCTAGAAATCTTAGTGTATTCTGAAACAAATCTGTAATGCACCTAGTACTGTCCACATACAAGCTCAGTCCCTTCCCACAGGAAGCAGCATGGTTATTTGAGACACACCATTTCACTGTAGTTCCACAAAAAAGGAACGAATCCTTTACAGCTTGGATAACCTTATCACTTTTCCAAAAAAAGCTTCAGATAAATTTTTCTGTCCTATCTCATAGCATTAGGTTAAGTTTATTCTCTATCACAAGAGATTAGATTTGATTCTCCTTTTAGTGCTGCACAAGGAAGCTGACGCAGGCTAACATGGACACAGGCAGCCAGAAGACTGGAAATATTCCAGATATACTGGAATATATCAACTTATATCTGCCTATTGTGGATAATTGTGCATTAATTTTGCAAATAAGCACTCCCTCGCAATGTAATAAAGATGATGACCTATTTCAAGACAGAGGCAAGTCAGATATAGTAGAAGCCTATATCCATTCTATTCAAGGAAGACTATGGCCCCACAAATGCGAGGCTATAAGCCACAAATTTATTTTCGCATCTTTTGCTGCTCGTCAGAATACAGAGTGCCTGAGACAGCACAAAAGAAAACTATCTTTTATACTTTTTGCACCTGGCATCAGTACTCAAATCTTGCAGCACACCCCAACTGTAAGATGTATGATTCACATTTGGTAAAAGAAACCTGAGAGTTCAAATCTATTCTGTAAAGAAAAAAAAGCAGCCGTTATTTGTCCAGGCACAATATGTCCTGCATTTGGTTTATCACACTTGGCGATGATGGAGAATGCTTTCATAGAACCAACTAAGTAATTTAAAAAATAAAAAATTAAGCATTTGATTTGGAAACTGTTTTATAGAGAGGACAAAATCATCAATACCTATCCAATACTATTCTAATCAGCCCCTTCAAGCTTCTTTTTTACACAATCAATTCAATTGTTTGGTCCACTGAGCTAGGATAGGATCCACTTTGTCAGAAAATGCTTTAGAAAGCTGTCACGTATGAGATTGTTCTCAACTGGACTAATGTCTTAAATAACTTGAAAGTGAAGTGTCAGAGTGAGAGAGAGGCACCAGGACATATGAATAGGGTTAATAACACCCCACCTCAGCATTCACAGGTCAAGAGGCAGAGTTTGCATCTTCCAGTTTCTTTGCTGAAAATCACTGTTACCTCTTCCTCACATTTCATTATCTTTTCTTGAGACATTTCCCATCCTCATCAACCTTGAATGCTGCCAGTCCTTGTCCTACCTCTTACAAAGTTTGCTTTTATTTTTTTTGCAGTCATCTGCTCGAATACACACATACAGTGTTACAGAAGGGCAGTCCCTTCCCTCTTCCTATACATCAGGCTCTAGCTCTTCACCTATCAGTGGAAGCTTCTCTCAACTTGCACACCCACTGTGTTACATTTTTGCATTTTTCCTACTCTTTGCTTGCTCTTCATGCTTAGCACATCTTCAACGGTGTAGTTAAACTTTTTATTAAACAAATATGAAAAACACTAACATCTGAAAAACTTTACTGAATTGAAAACCAGTGTGCAATGAGTTTCACATGAGAGTTTATAGAAGTGACACGAACGTCAGCATTTTTTATTAATGTTGGTGAATCATTTTTATTGCAGCTCCTTTACAATGTCTGAGATACGAACTTTGACAGTGTATTTTCATTGTTGGCTAGCTAGACAGTTCAGAATGAGTCCAGTAAAATTCACAATCACAGAATAGTAAATAAGTTACAGACAACAGTATCTACAGAAGTTACTGTAGCAAACAGGAAAAGGATCCTGTATCTTTTTTCCACAAAAGTCTATGAACATATCTTTCTAGACTGATGAAGAATGGCCTTGGTGAAGATGTGTAATGGTATGTTCAAGAAGGAAAATCCTGAAGAAGAGGTACAACATTTTTTGTACCATCCTGTCTGATGACTAGGATCATAACTAGGTCAGTTAATACAGTAACGTGATCAGCAGGCATCTACTGTAAGCACAGCAGTTAGTAAAATATTAAAAAGGCTTCAAGATGAAAACTATTTTCCATTTATCAGGTAATATTTTTTAGGAAGGCCAATCCTTAACCCCTAATCAGTAATGCAGGTTTTCAACTGTGTTTGTTACAACACTGTTCCTGTTAAGCAAAAAAACCCCACCAAAACGAAACACCAAACAATTTCCCCTCTACTCCAAAAAACTAGGAAACCTCTGACCAAGTTAACACTCAAGGATCAGAATATCATCTCTGAGGAACTAGTGGCAGAAAATCTACTGAAAAAATAAGTGGAAGGCTAACTGCGATTCTAAGACAAACACATTCAATAAAGACTTGCTTTCTTTACCAGAAGACTTGCACCACACAAAATCCTGGCATTACTAACAGTTTTCACTTAATATTCTTGCACCTCTCATTTATTTGCAAACCATCAGTTGCAACTGAGAGTAATCTATGCATTTTCCTTTGTTTAATTCTAAAGGCAAATTGAATTGCTCATCATTCATCTCTACCCAACCCAGAATAAATAGCCTTTCAGTCTGGCAGACTTTTGCCACTTAAGCTGCACCCTCTTTAACAGAAGGAATTCAAACTTCAAATGTTCCTTACTTCTTATAAGTGTTTAAAAATATTTTTTTAAATACAATGCTAAATTGTGAAGGATAAAGCTCAATAAAGTCTATCCCTGTAACATAACCAAGCAGTTTCTCTGTAAGAACAGAGTCACCAAGAACCTTGGGCAGCGTTTGCTCTGTGGTTTACACCAACCGAGAAAGTGGGTGCAACTATTGTATTGTCCTTGGCTATTTATCCCTGCTCCCTTCCTTACTCTTTCTCCAGAACTTAAACCTTTGGCTGAACCATTTCAGTATGCTAAATAAGCAGAAAACTGTTCTCTTTGTCAAGGTTAGTTTTTTTGCCAGTCTAGTGTGCTGAAACAGCTTGGCAAAGGACCCAGTAACCACCTGAGCTGGTACAAAAAGTCACCTTTCCTCTCTACAGCCCAGTTAGATGGATTCAGGCTACTACGAAGCAGCAGCCTTCCTGTTTAATTCTCTTTCGTTCCCCAACTTTCCATCACCTGCCATCTTTGCTGCTTGCTGCTGAGTAGAATTTGCCTCCGAGCACTATAAAAAGGAAAGTTCACAAGTGTTTTCTACCATAGTAGAACAGCAGTGTGAAAAATAAGAGGTGTCTGTATCCTTCATTTAAATCATTAACCACCAGCTGCACGGCTTTCTTTGATCTAACTAAATCTTTAATTCCACATTCCTCAAGGCCTTTGTGTTGCATTATTACTAGTCTCTTTTATTCACTTTGGTACTAACTCAGTAGTCATGAGGATCACGCACAGATCAAGTTCTCGTACAATTCACTGTATTTATATTTATGAATTTAACAACTTCTCCCTAGACTGTCACAGTTTTAAAAAAGAGATAAAACACCCTATCCTAACTTATTTAAGAATGCAATTTTTATTTAGAGAGGTAACTACCAGACTCTCAATGTGTTAAATCCATACAGCAATGAAATTTTAAAAAATACTATCATGCATACACCAGACTATTTCTCTGCATACCTTAAGTCGAAGACAAGTCATATTTGTGATGGAAAGCAAGCAGCCAACCAGCTAATTACAATAATTGCCTATAAGAAGCAAATGCTAGTCGAGCAGAGCTCTTACACAGCTTGGATCACATTAATTAAAATGACAAAACAAATAAACTGAACTACAGAACTTACTCTGCTCTCTCCTTGCCACACAATTAATTAGATTGTCCAGAAAAGATAATCAGCAGCTATTTAAAAGTTCATGTAATCAATCCATAAAATAATTTCTTATACACTTTGCAATATTCCAGAACTAAACTATTACTACACTGCGCATGAGGTTTCTACCAACTAGTTTGAAAATGTAAGACAGCTGGAACTGTTGGTCCAAGTAAAAATATATTCTGTTTGTTCAGAAATATCTGTGATGCAATAAAGTAACTAAGGTATCCATCCCATTCTTTTCACAATAGGTCTCATAACCCAAAACAGAGCAGGTGTACTTGTTGGGTTGTTTTTTTTTTTTTTTGTAAAACATGAGTAATTTGCTCCTGATCACAGAAACCACATTCTCCTAAAGGGCATTCTATGTTCTACTCAGCAGACCATGCTGCCTTAGTAATCCTAGTACCAACATGAAAAATGAAATCATTTAAGAGGCAGAATTGGCTCCTTGCCACTCATCACAGAGTTAGGCGAATTAAAAAAAAAAAAATCCAAACCAAGATACAACAGCTACCATAGAAGGAACCATCTAGTTTAGAAACAACCATCTAGTTTAGAAAAATTAAAAACAAAACCTGCTGAAAAAGGTATTTTCATTTGACTCAACCAAACTTTAGCTGATCAAACTGGAGAACTATTTAGTACATAAAACCTGCTGCTAGGCTTATAACCCATAACTACTGAGTTGACTGGAAAAAGCTACATCAATTTCCAATGAGGTACATAAGCTTAAAAATGTCATTCTCATAATTCTAGCAAAATTATGAGAATGCTTACAGAAACCCTTTCTGAAAGCTACCTCAGACGATGCTGAAGACTCACATTTAAATCTATATTACTTACAACTAACTAGAAAGAACGTTCAACCTATTAAGATTTAATGAATTTACAAAACCAGTTCAAAGATTGAGGCACCAGTATACAACCATCCAGTTTCAAACACCCAGATACTATCAACTCAAAGTTATAATGATGTATTTTATTTCATGTTGATTTTAGAGTGCTTTTCAAACACCATTAGTAATAACTAGTACTAGAGGGATAAAAAAACTAGACATGCTACTCAGACTTCAGAAATGCCTACCCTCAAAACAATCCCTTTATCTGAAAAAAAAAAAAAACCAACCCAAAACAACCAACACAACACTGTAATTGCATTTGAGATTTACTTCTTATCAGTGCATTTAACAACAACTTTACTAATGTATACTTTTTAAGGGGCCTCACTACGTAACAGATGAAGATATTTGAGCTGGTATCCCCCTTTTAGTGGTAAAAAAAATAATTCCTAGCCACTTAGTTATGCAACACATTTTTAAACAGTAGGTACATTTTGTTCATTAGCAGCCTTACTTGCTTGCCTCGTAGAAGAAAGGTTTTAAAGAAAGTTGATACCTTTCATGCAGAAATTGAATTGCCTCTTTATACTAAATCTTGTGCAGGTATATTGGGAGAACCTACAAAAATATTTCACTTGATCAAAACCTTAGAAAAACAAAAGCTTCCTTCAGTGCCCAAACACATTCCTATGATCTCCTGAATTCAGTATCAATAGTGTGGAGAACTCATTTGATACCAAACACTATACTTGCACTGCACAAGCAGCTCCATTTTGAAAAGAGCACACATTCTGCTTTCTGATCTTTAATGCTCACATTGGTTGGGGAGTGTCTGGGGGGGCTGACAGCTGGCAGCACTGTCCCCTGAAAACTCCTGCCTGAACTGACAGCACTTTTGGACAATGGGAATAGTTAAATATTAAACCTTTGCTGTCTCACCTTTTTTTGCTAGGGTCCACGTTCATAAAATATCATCAGAAACAGAATAAAGAACTGCACTGTTGCTGGTCCTTCAAAACACACAAATGCTAAAAAGGTGGAGTAACAAGCCAAATAATTGCAAAAAGGGGTTTAAACAGGAAAAAAAAAAAAGGGCATGTAATTCTGCATCAAGCAGCCTTGTTTGACTTTAGCACTGGCCACAGAAAAGGAAATCAGTTGCATTAATACGTATTTCATCATTTCAGAAAGAAGCTGTGCGCAGAAGGGAAGATCAGGAGGATTTCACTGTACGCCCAAAAAGCTCAAGAGCAACTGGAATAAAAAAAGCTGAAGCAAAGAAAAACGTACATTGCATACTGACTGCTGTATCATGCACTAGCTATGGGAAAGTAGCTGTGTTCACACACACAGATGTGTGAACAGTTGAAAATTATGAAAACCACAGCTGAAAATTACAAAAACCATCTCACACCTCAAAAACCTAAATACTGTACCTAGAACTCTCAAGTGGTCAAAGCTGTTGGAAAAGTATACTTACTATACAAGAAGCTCATAGAGGACCTTCGCATCCCTGGCACACTGACAAAACTATGGCACGTAATCATATTTCTGTGAAAAGTATGCTCAGAAGCAATCCAGAGAGACCAAGCAGGATTGTTACAACCTAGCATGGGAAGCTCAAGATCATAAAGACCCAATGTGTCAGGATCTAAACCTGGCAAGTCCAGCTACAGAAGCCTCAGCTGAACAAGACTTCTCATTCAAATATAAAAAAAAAAAAATGAAGGCCAGTGCAGTTTCATGAGACAAAGATGATCTTTAAAAAAAAAAAAAAAAAAAAAGGAGGTGAGGGGGAAACCTCACTGTACTACCATTACTCCCCCTAACCACATTCCTCCTGTCTCCTACCTCGCAAGAATTCTGGAGCTCACTGGATGCCACGTTGAGGAGATTCAGTTCACTAAGCTTGCAGAAAACTAACCCAGCAACAGCAATGCCAGCTTCTTCAGTGTTAGTAAGTTGAATCAACGTAGGAAAGTATGACGTAGGTCCTAAATCGGCACAAGGGAGTAGATCTGGCTGAGCGGCCTGACGCAGGCCCAGGGAACAGCAAAACCCCCACCCTGGGGTGGCAGAGCACCATTTGATTGCCTTTACTCTAACCGCAGCGATAGGGAGCAGCATCAACTGTTGTGGACTATGGTTATGACAGAGCATTTCTACTATATTGTACATTACACTGCCCTTCAAAAGTAAGTGGTTCAAACTGAAAATAAAACTTGCAAAAAAATTACACTTGGCCAAAAAGTGTCTCCAAAAAAGCTTTAAACCTGAAGCAGCTTCTCTAGAAGGCTGGATTGGAAGAGATTTAGCGATTTCATGATCATCTGAAACGTCCTCTTGTTTCCCTTGCAAGTACAAATAAAATTATACTTCCTTCTAATGGAAAATCCCTCCAAAATCTTTCATGAAGTCTAATTTTCTATAGATACAATAAATAATAAAACTGAACTATAGATTTGTTACAAAATAACCAAAGTGGAATATGAGTTTTAAGGAAATTAGGGGTTTTTTTTCAGTTTGTTTTTTAAAATATCTACCATCAAAAGACACTGCCATTAGAAAAACAAATCTCATTTGGTCTACAGTATTTTTAACTACATGCAACAAAATAACTGCCTTTCCTGGCTAAACAAGTGTCAAGAAGGATGTTATTAGAACAGCTTTAAAAATAAGATGTCTTTGGGTTTAACAACTACAACAAAATACAAATGGGAATAGCATAAGTGGCTTAAGTAACAACATAAATTAACAAAAAACTCAGTACCAAACATATTGTATCCAACCAGTTTGTGGATATCCACAGAGACAAGAAACAAGCCTCCTGAGACATCAAACCTTTCAGAGGCAGCTACTACTCTATTAAGTAAACTTTGTGTAATCGAACAAGCTACCACAGGACAGAGCTGTTAATCCTATTGCCTTTTGGGAAAAACACCATAAGCAGAAATTTCTTTAGTATCCCACTAAATTCAAGTATTTCAAGGTTGTGTTCTAATGCTCGATCTACCTTGCCACAAATAAATCCTAAAACACCTAAGGAAAAAAAGACGAGAGGTTATCAAAGTCATTGTCTTTTCTAGACCTGGATCAACTTTCCCCCATCACTCTTGACACGTGTTTGCCTCTAGAGGTGACAGAATCTATTCATGGACATTTTATAAATAAGAAAGTCTATTTTCATGCTTTGCTATACCTAGTCATAAAGAAAAAAGTCTAATAGTAACGTGAAGCCATCTCCTCTGCTAACATTTAAACTCACTACTTCTGGCAGTAATCACCACAAGTCTGGAGAACAAGTTATTTGCATTCTTCTTTGCATCAGATCCGACAATTTCCACTTCTTTTTTAAACACCCTCAGGTTTTTTTTAGTCTTTCCTCAAAGCTATGACCTTCTAGTCTTCAGATCACCATTATTCTTCTCTAGACTTTCCTCAGCTAGACCATGTATCTTGTGAAGCTGTGACCCAAAGTCAGACATAGCATTCAGCTAAGGCCTTTCCTGTGCTATGCAAAACAAAAGGATTATTTCACTTATCTTTTGAGATATACTCCAGCAGAACATTAGCTGGATATGAAGCATCTTGTAGCTAAAGTTTAACTTGTCCTCACAGTTAAAGAGGATGTCATTCACAGACTATAAAGTTATCTCAATCACTGAATGCAAGTGCAATGAAACGTAATTGAGAGTCAACATAAACTTATTCCCAAAACTACAAAAGCAATGAAGTAAAAAAAATGCTTATATTGTTTCAACTTTCCAACTAACACATTTAATTGTAAACTCTTCAGAGAAACAGAAACCTAAAAGGAAAGTTATTCTAATTCCCAGCATGATAGGTTCCTTAAATGTTATTGCAACTAAACGAACCCCAGCTTTTCTTGGTGTACCTATGCTATTTTATGAGAACTCGCCACTTACCTCATGAGGTTAAAGGCGCCTTTTCATTCTACGCATCTTATTATTCTTCTTAAATCTGTTTTATAAGATTAAGGTCTCTAAATATATAACTAATATTCACGCAGGACAAATTCCAGCATTGCCACCTATAAAACAATTGACCATCCAGCAGCTCAGGCCCTCACTTCACAACCTTCAAAGTAAGTTTTGTCTTCCAAAGAGCAGTTCAGAGCACAAAGCTCCAAGTACAGAAAATCCCATTTGAATTATTTAATATTGGTGTAAATAATCTCTAGCAACAAGAACTGAGCCTTTCCTCCCAGCTGTCACACACCCCTTACTTCTTATATCAACAACCCTGTTATACTCTAAAAACATTCCATCCAAACAATCTCTTGTCCTGAGAATTCATCCTGGGGAAGAAGCCAACCTACGTGCCTCTGCACACCAGCACTTATCCTAGGCCTCCCAACTTCAGCAACTGAACGTTGAGCGGAAGAAAAAAATTTCTGCTAAATTTGCTTTCTCCTAACCCTTTTCAAATCCTTACGCCTCCATGAAGTACCCATTTCCTAAATGTACTATGTGAGTGCATATGCAGTTACTCTTACTAATCTTGAACTGTAACACAGAAAAAAATGCTTTAGCAATTATTATACTTTCATGTAATAACTTCATTATTAGAAGATTTTTAGCATCAGCAGTTAGGCCACTGAGGCAACTTCTGAAGAACTAAATTCATTATTTGATTAAAAACTGACCATGAGTTGAACAATATGGCTTAAACTTGTTTTTCAAAACCCCAACCCTTGAATTTGTAAGCAACATTGATGCAGTTTTAACCAACACAGAAGCACTCGATTACAACCTTGATCCAGAATACCTCCTTTACCAGAGGGTTCCAACTTACAAGTTTGTATAAGACTACTTCAAGGTCTCTCAGAGATTCACAGAATCACCTAGGTTGGAAATGACCATGAAGATCATCTAGTCCAACCATTAACCTAACACTGACCGTTCTCAACTCCACCATATCCCTCAGCGCTATGTCAACCCGACTCTTAAACACCTCCAGGGATGGGGACTCCACCACTGCCCTGGGCAGCCCATTCCAACGCCTAACAACCCCTTCTGGAAAGAAATGCTTCCTAATATCCAGTCTAAACCTTCCCTGGTGCAACTTGAGGCCATTCCCTCTTGTCCTATCACTCATTACTTGGTTAAAGAGACTCATCCCCAGCTCTCTGCAACCTCCTTTCAGGTAGTTGTAGAGGGCGATGAGGTCTCCCCTCAGCCTCTTCTTCTCCAGACTAAACAACCCCAGTTCCCTCAGCCGCTCCTCGTACGACCTGTGCTCCAGACCCTGCACCAGCTTCGTTGCCCTTCTCTGGATTCGCTCGAGTAATTCAATGTCTTTTTTGTAGTGAGGGGCCCAAAACTGAACACAGGAATCAAGGTGCGGCCTCACCAGGGCCGAGTACAGGGGTATTCTTGTGGTACACTCAGCTTAAAACTAGAAACTGAGTATAGAACTCAAGGTTTTCCTTCTGGAAATCGGGACAGCAGTTCCAAAAAGATTACAGGGAACAAAAACTTCCCAGGTATGTCCTCACTATAAGAGAGGTTATGCTCCTTGATGGGCTTCTACAGCAAGGTTACTTTTAAAGCTTAGATTCACCCATGTCCTGAAGGAATGAAACAAAACACTGGAACATGTACTTGCATTAGAGCTATGAGTCAGTTAGAAGCACTTCAGTATTTTTCTGACTTATGTCACTTTGAATTTGCCTTACACTTTAGGTTGGCTTGTTTTAGTATTAAGGATAGTTTCCATTTTAACTGTATCAGCAATTTTTTGGTCTTGAACTTTATTAAAAGTAAAGATTTAGATGAAGTAATAGGTGTTCTTACACAGTAAAAGTAATTACTTAACTTACTTAAGAACTAGCTAACTAAAGAACAAAACCACATCAGAAAATAAAAATTCTAGCACCAGCTCTGCCTTACACATGTGTGTTTCAGTATCTCCAATGTTCAAGAAGTTTGCTTTAAATAATACAAGAATACCCCCATACACTTCCGAACCTTGAATATATGCACCCATATTTGCAACGCACCAAGCTCTCTGCTTGGCAGGTGTTCCAGATACCAGACTGCTGCTCTCTCTCATGTAGAGACGTAAGGTATTCGGGGGGGGGGAGAAGAAGCTACAGTATGTAATTTTGCATTTGGAGTCAAATCTAACGACTGACACAGGCTAAAACATTTCTGAAGTTCAAGTGACTTACAGCAGTTCTGCAAAAAAATCCCCTTGGTACAAAAATTGATTTTTTAAAATTCTTTCCTCCTGCCACTGCTTTCCCCTCTCCTCTCTCTTGCACCTCAGTTTATTTACCCAACTCAACTATATTGATATTACTGTTTCTAGGGCCACAATATAAACCAGGTATTGAAATATTTTTTTTTTTTTATGGCAGAAATAACTGAGAAATTCAGTTCCATGCACAGCTGTACCAGGACAATCTGGTGACAAAAGTCATCAAGAAGCTTTTTAACCTTATTTTGCTGCCGAAAGAAAGCATTTGTTCAACTCCACTCTTTAGGTATTTAGGTTTCTAGACCAGTTGAGGGTTTCTCCTTACTCAGGGAAGTTAAGACTGGACTTGTATTACCCAAAGCATTTAATCACCCTGTCGGTTAGGTGTAAAATACACGTATACTACTGAGCTTTAGCTGCCTTCAGCAAGTAAGCCAGTAGCTCCTTAAGATGAAGAAATCAATCTCACCTCTCACTAGCATCGATAGGGGCAGACTCCCTCCCTATTTCTACTTTCAGGTCGTCTACCCAGCATGAGTTCTAGCACTTGTCAAACTTCTCAACTCATTAATTCCGCTGTAATCCACTATGCTATTGATAAATAAAATGGATAAAAAGATAGCCTTTTCCCGGTGAGTTGGGAGTCAAAGCGGACCCCCCTGTGAGCTGATGATCCAAGCCAGTTCGCTTTCCCTGCTGGAGGTGCTCTCCCCCCAGAGCAGCAAGAAGCCACCTGGTGGGCTCGGCACCTCCCAGGGCCACAAGACTCTGCTCACCGAGGAGAGGTCCTGTACCAATTACACAGATATGCTGGGGAGAGCTGGGCTGAAATAGTCTTCTGCAACTAACACTCAAAACAAGAAGGCTGAGCTTCTGGCATCTGTATTTACCTCCAGAACAGAACTGATGTATGGCATTTGGCAATTCGTTCTGACTTCAATGCCTATGGTATTTGAATCGACGGAACACCTTGTGTTGCTACGGCACATTTCATTCTGCCTTCTGAAAACGTTTCAGAAGCGTTAGCAACTTACACTTTAACCCTAGCAAAACAGGTAGTACCGCTCGCTCTCCGTGGGATTGGGAAGTTAAGTAACATGCCCCAAAACACAGGAAGTATGTAAGAAACACAAACCAGAGGCCCGACATCCTCAGTGCCTGCACAGTGCCCTGTCCGTTAACATTTCCTCAGAGTCCTCGCATAGGAACGGTGAGCCAGGCCAACAGTCACAAAAGGAACCCTACCCAACCCCGCTTTTAAAATATATTTCGAGTGTTTCCAAACCATCGGGGGAAACCGATTACAAAACCCCCACACAAAAGCCCTGCCGGCCAGAGCCGCCCGCTAACAGCCCTCTGACAGCAGGGGCACGGAGCGGGGCTCGTCTGAAACCGGACCGCGACCGCCGCCCCTCCCCAGCCGGAGCGCGGCGGGGCGGGGGAAGCCCCGGCCCCCGGCCCCAGGCGCGCCGCCTCCTCACGGCGACACGGGCCGCCCCCGGGACAGAGCGGGCCCGGGCCGCGGGCGCTGCCTGCGGGCACCGGGGGGTGCGCGGCGGGAGCGAGGCCGCGGAGAGGCGCGGAGCCTCCCTGCCCCGACACTGCATCACCGGCGGCGGCTGGAGCGAGCGGCGCCCCCGCCGCCGGAGAGGGGGGGAGGAGGCCGGGGCCTCCCCGGCGCGGGGATCCCCGCCGCCGCCGCCGGCCCCGCGCTTCACGCTGCCCCGCGGGGCCCCGGCGAGCCCCTCGCCGCCGCCGTCGCCCCGGCCGGGCCCGCCGGCGGCCCCCGGGCGCGGGTCGGCCGGAGGGGGCGGGGGCGCATTCGGCGGCGGGAGGTGGGCGGCCGCCGCAGCCGCCGAGGGGCCTCACCTCCTCCGGGATGGCCGGGTCGCCGCTGCCGCTGCTGCCCCCCGCGTAGCAGGCGCCGAGCGCGGGCGGCGGCGGCTCGGGCTCCATGTCCCCGTTGAAGAGCGAGGCCCCCTCCGCGCTGCCGCCGCTGCTCAGCGCCGCCATCTTGGATCGAAGCGCTGGGGCGAGGGAGGGGGAGGGGGGAGCCGCGTCCCCGCCGCCGGGACGCCCCCAGCCGCGACCCGTAGTGGGAGGGGGGGAGGGGGCGAGCGCAGATCCCGGCCAGCTCCCAGCGGCCCGCGCCACCGGCACGTCACGCCCGGCCCGTGACGTCACCCAGAATCGCCGCCGCGGCCACTGCGCATGAGCCGCCTGACGTCACCGGGAAACACCCTGACGTCACGGCGCGACCACCGGTCGCCCTGGGAACTCAAACGTGGGCTGGGGCCCCGCCCCCTCCCCGCGGCCCCGCCCCCCGCCGCCTCAGCGCCCCCTGGCGGGGCGGAAGCGCGGCCGGTGGCGGACGGGGCCGGGCCCGGCGCTGGGGGCCGGTGGCGCGGGCGGGCCCGGAGGGCGGCGGAGGCCGGAGGAGCCCGCCCAGAGCCGGCTTGGCGGGGCGAGGGGGCGAGCACCGAGCGCCAGGGGGCCTGCGGCGGGCTGCCAGCACTGCCTCGGCCTGCGGGTCCTTCCCAGCGGCGGCCTCGGTGGCAGCGCGGGGAACCCGCCAGCTGCGGGTGGAATAAAACCGGGACTGGGGTGCCGGCAGGATTAAAATGAGAAACAAATGGGACCTTACGTACAGTGTGAGCTAACGGTGTGCTGGAACAGGAGCGCGGTGAAGAGCCAGGGCAGGAAAGGGACCCTTTACTGGTTTGACGTCATTTGACAAACAATAGTGTGGCGGCTTTGAGGTAGCTTTATAAACAGGTACCTTGAGGCGATGACAGAGATACTTCCAAAAACCATATTTTCATCTGAAAATGATGTACCTACTCTAGTTATAACTACGATAATTGATTGCTAGAACTGATAAAACATCCTTATTTTTTCCATTGACGGCATTTGGGCCTTGAGCCGCCACACAGGGTGCTTCAGGCAAGGGAAGGGTCTGGTCGTGAGCTCAGCATCCTGCTCGGTAACACCTCCCTTATCCTCTGGCCAGCTTTGTCCGATCTGGAGGTCTGGGAGCAGATGCCTGTTTCCAAATACGAGTGTCCACCCTGTCTGCACCTTGTCTGCATGACGGGACATGCAGCCCCTTCCCCGATAGTCTGGCTTACCAGGGGAAAAAAAAGGTGAGCTCACACAGCGGGACCTGCCGTGGGCTTCGGTCCTCGGGTTGAATGACAGAGGAAGCAAGGTGGTGGGTATGGTGCATTGGGAAATGCCGCGCTCTCCATCTCAGAAGCGAAGAAGAGCTGGAGCCGGCAGCCACCGCTGCCCCCCAAAGCCTGCTGTCCCCAAGTCCCCAGTGCCCGTGGCCATCTTCCCCCAAAGTGGTAGAGTGCTCCCATCTAAAGTAAAAACAGACCTGCATCATATCCCTGTATGCCACATCCATCGAAATGCTGCTTGCACACATAAAGCATTCACTAAATCAGGTGTTTTAAGTTGCTTTCTTGCTGAAAAGGTCTTTATGATAAATACCAGATTGATAACAGTATTTTAACGCATTGAAAGAAAATCTAACGTATCAGAACAACAGCAGGATTTCAGAGAAGGTAAAGGCTGTTCTATCACAACCTAATATGTTTTATGGTAGTCAATTAAAATACTAAGTTGAAACATGCAAGTGCAAACATACTTATCTTTGTTTCACTGCAGTTGTGAATACATAACCATACAACCTCTTAATGTAATAATCCCGATGATAGATTTCAGGTTTATATTTCACCTTTCACACTGGGGCCATCGGTGTGTAAGAGCGTCTCAGATTCAGTTCGATACTGGCAGTGCTGTAACTGATAAATAAATGCAACATCAATTTACT
The DNA here is from genome assembly GCF_031877795.1 of Strix aluco. Lineage (NCBI taxonomy): Eukaryota > Metazoa > Chordata > Aves > Strigiformes > Strigidae > Strix > Strix aluco. The sequence continues at coordinate 13,116,072 of NC_133935.1, forward strand.
GTATGGACACAGCAAAACCACGACGGAGTCAGGAATACCAGACCCTGTGGTATGGAGGGAAGGAACTTTGGGCATGAATTTAGCTGAAGGTCTTTCCTGTAGAGAGCTACGCAGTATTAAACACCTCCTGAATACACATGAGAAATCAGCAAAATAATCTAATTAATATTTAAATAGATTTTAATTTATTATCTGACAGGCTATGCTTTCCTGAGATAGGAGCCTAGGTTTTCCTACAACTGGTGGCCTGCAGCGCAGTCAACAAAAAGACTGCACAAATACATAAGAACCAAATGTACAAACTAAGCAGCTCGCCAAGTTTAGACATTTTCTCTAATAGCCACATTAATGAAGAGGATAATTATCAGCAATTCCTGCTATGCGATGGGAATGTGTAATGGTAGTGAAAAATGCACACAGACTCTGGAAAATAACATGTGCTGAGGACTAAATGCTAGGACAAATTTCTCTGATCTTTGAAGGAAAAGGCGGCAGAGGTAACATGAGATGGCTCTCCCAGCACACAGCCTATTGTAGAAAAGCCAACAGAGTAATATGGGTTAACAAACAGAGAAAGTCCATTCGTTTCAATGAAATTTATGCCAAGGCGTAATTTAGTCTCAATGTACAGAACGCAGTCATAGCCATTGTTTTGTTCCCCAAGCAATTTATGACCAGGGCATAAATCTAGCAGTGGAATTAGTCGAATACTATCAGTCTGTAAGTTGTAATCTTTCCCAATGCTTTTAGTGATCTTGCGTGCCTTTGTTCTCAAGCATCTAATTTTTTCAGATTTGCATTCACATAAAATATATTTGCTAGACTTCCTTACTACAGTTGATGTACCACCTGAAGAGTTGCAATTCTAAACTCTAATGGTGACAGCTGATGACCAAAACTGGGCCCACAGCAGTTACCACCTGAAATACAGGAGTTAAAAAACCAGTGTTCCACCTAAAATAAAAAACAGAATACTATTTGAAAAGATAGTTGTGCAGGAAGGAGACAGAAATCTACTCTTTATCCTATACTTTCCTCTTGTCTGGGGGAATCCACACCTAGTGATAAGTGGAATTTCCTACTCCTTCACATGATGGAAGATAAATCATTATTACCTGTAACTATTTCTTGGTCATATGAAATCCTAATACTGATAAATGATATCATCAACATCTTCCACAGAGACTAGTTTTCATTATCAACATAGGTCAAAATCAAATTTATAACTGAGATATGAAAGGCTGGTTTCTGCTATCAAATCCTTAGGCTACTCAGAGCACTGGCTGGTTGATTCCTACAATGCAGCACAGCCAGTTTATCTGGTACTGCAGCGGGTAACGCATACTTGTAAACACAAAACCTGCCACCTCCCATCAAACTCTTAGTTATGCACTGGGGTATGATCCTCCTCAGAATTTTTTTATTTTAATTCAGATCAGAAAACAAGCCCAGCTGTTAAAGACTCTTCAGCTAGATTGCCCACCACCAGAACATGTGTCTAATCTAATCAACACCTGAACTTCAAGAGAACAATGTTTTAATGAGTCAATAAAAAAAATTATATGGCTACCTGACAGCAACTGTCTCATTGTGATCATTTGAACTTTATCCTTTCCTCCCAAAAAAGAATTAATCTTAATGAGATGCTCCAAAACAAGAATGTCCAAATGGTCTCATTTATGATGTTCTTTCAATAGAAGACAGTATCTCAAAAAAACCCCAGCCTTTCAGTTTCTTAATCAAAAAAATACATATTTTGCATATTGATATGATAATAGAAACTGATTTCTTATAGTGGTGTGAAAATTCGACTCCTCTTCAACTCTGAAAGACTAAAGTGCCCTTAAAATTTGCCCAAATTTCCCAAAACTGCTTAGTCTTTTCATACACTGGAAAGACAGTATTTGTCCCATACATTGTAGCATTTGCACTTGGCCCATGTACATTTGAAAATGCTGGATTAAATTCTGCACCATGAGAAAATAGTTACAGATCTTCTAAAGTATGTTAAAACATACATGGTGCTTTTAAATGCTGTAGTATGAAGTGAAAGTGCACAACTTAATATATCTAAGGGAATGGTATGGTTTATATATCAGATTAATCCTCAAATTTAACAGCAGAAATACAGATGTTGATGGAACACAGGTACAAATGACAACAGTCATGTTCCCTGTTTTCTTGGCCAGAAAACATAAAGCAGAACAAAACTTAGGCTGCTGTCCAGAGTGCAGTCATATTCTGATTACTGGTCAAAATAATATATACTTAAGAAAATTACTTTGCTCTCCAGGAAAAGAATAAACATATTTTTTGAGGAAAGAACCCAGACTTTTTTTCAAGTTCTCTTTAGCACATTTAGCAGAATAATAGGTTTATTATTGCACTCACTTTAAGATATACTATCTTTTCATATTTCTAGGGATCACTGTCTGATTGCTCCAATGTGAAGCTGTGAAGCAATAGAAAAAGCAAGGCTGCTTTCTTTCTTTTTTTTTTTTTTTTTTTTTTTTTAAACTATTCCTGTACAGATCATATGTATTTTTTCCTTTGGTAGCTTCCTGAGAACTTCTAGTTCAGGAGGTAGACCATTCTGTGACACTGCTGAACCTGAAACATTCACACCTCCAGTGAGAAATTAGGTAATGTTCAGGTAGTGATTTGAACTTGGCAGCTGAACAATCTCATCCATGTTATTTTTCAGTTGATGGAGACTTCATAACTCTTTGCCTTCGAGTTAAATACATGAGCACAAGTGATGAGAATGGATGGAGAGTAGGAGAAAAAAGGAGGTAGGCAAAAAAGAAGAAAATGTGAATCCACCAGGTTCTTAACTCAGTTTTCATTCTACCATTAAAAGCAATGTTGATCTAGCAAGGTTTCTTTTATATATAAATAATAACGTATCTGGATTTTTTTGCAGTGATACTGGAAATATTTACATAGTTTTCATTTGGTTCAAGTATTCAATTTATTTTAGAGTCATTATTTACAAAACTGTTGCTCATCTCTCCCTAAACCACAGCCTAAACCTTCCAAAAGTAAAAAGCAAAACATTTTCCTTTGGAGGCAATGTGTGGGAGGCAGGGAGCAGGAAAGGTGATGGGACTGGGACGTGGGAGTGACTTTGCATATAGGTCCCTTCCGTACCCTGCACGTTGTTTGGCATCGCAAGAACAAAATGCTAACCTGTTTCCTTCCTTCTCTGAGTAGTGGCTTCAGGGTCCAGCAATGTATGTGCTGCATCGCAGCGCTCTGCCTCTCTCTCTGCTGGCCTCCTGCCTTCACTCATGGACTAGCATGGGAAGCTGAGAAAACTACGTTTTATTGAACAGTAGTGTAAATACTGACAGATGTGGCGTATAAGGGACCATCAAGAGAGAGCGTGAGCCTTGAAATCACTATTAAGAGAATAGAAGTAGCAGTCAGTGGAAAAGGAGGGGGAGGGATGAGGCAGAAGATTAGATGGAGAGGGAACATAGTAGAAGTAGACAATGGAGGAGAAGATGTGGCTCTGCTAGGAAACGAGAAGCAGATGAAAATAAGGAAACAAAGGAGTAAGGAGCACTGATTTTCCTGCCTGATGTACTTTACTGACACCAGGACCAAATCTCCCATTTGAGAAGATCAGTCAAGACCCTCCTTAGCATCCTTCGTTATTGCTTTAATGCATTCAGCTTGTTCAGATATCTGATTTCCAAGTCCTTTGTGTTGGATAGTGATAAGCTGATCAGCTTCAAGGACTAAATAGTATTAGATTCCTCACATTATAATGTGAACAATCACATTTCATAACTCAAAACCATCCCATTTAGGCACAAAAAAATTTTATGTGATTGAGTGAGTTCCAAGAAAAGGCAGGAAAGGAGGCCACCTCAAACAAGTTATTTTGCTGTTCAGAAAACGACTGTTCAATTATGCTCCAGTCTTAGGATTTTGCTTCATAATATCCAGGCTAGCTGAGTTTTCTCTGGCCTGAATGCCTGATGTAATTTGATTCTCCAGCACTTTACAGACAGGTTGGTAAGTCTCTACATCTGTGATCTAATCACAGTTTAGATAGTAACTGCACCTTTCAGTTTCTAGCCTCCTCACTGAGCATAAAAAGTCCATTAGGGTTGGTATCGGCTCAGCGTAAGGAAACTTTAAGAGTCCAAGAAGGCTAAATCAATAATATGAATCAAATACAGAAACCACAGCTTTGATGTGGGACAGAGAGAACATGGTGACCGATCATGGGTTTTCAGGGCAATACCCCACACTGATGGAGTTTTTAGAGTTACTGTTCTTCAGTGATAGGTCGAATAGGATGGATAACCTTGTTAAATGAATGCTTATATTGTAATATACATATACACATCCTATACATTTAAACATAAGTGTCTTTTGCTGAGAGTTGCTATCACAGTTCATAATCCATCCTCATCTTTTAATCCACACTACCACCAAGACAGCACAAGCCTCACAGACATTTTGTCTCTCCTAAAGAGGCAAGCTGCCTGCCAAGCATGTGGGAATTAGGACAGTCTCCGAACCACATTGCTGTGTTCTCATCGTTCCTACAAGTATGCACTTGGCCAAAGGCAAAATTTCTGGTGCAGTGGTCAATGTTTTTGATGCCGTGGACTGGTTAAAGCTTGCGGTTATGCTAAAGGCCCTCGGACATAGTTATTCCTTTCTAATGTAATATGACTTCTCTCTCCAGAAGACACATTTGTTTTGGTAAATGAACACAATTTCTGTTACCCTCCTCTGGGGGAATTCTGCAAGGCTCCAGCTTAGATCTTCATTTTATCTTATTTTTAAGTGGTTTGCATGCCTAGTCAATACTCTACTCTCTGTCCTCAGAGGGCATTAATGTTTATTAATAAACTTGATGATGCTATCAAACAAATTGCGTTTGAAAATACAGAAACACATCACGCGGTTGGCTGTACTGGTGTCAGGCAATGGTGCAGTATTTTGGCAAACATCACAGCATATAAGCAGAATGACTAAGTGCAAAAGCAGAAAAATAAAGAGGCTGCAGTGTTACTTTCTAGTTGACAGTAACAATTCTGACACTCCCTAGCCTAATTGATACTTTCTGGCTTATGCTGCTCATTCAAAAAGCATTTGTGAAGTTTAGAACAACGCTTACCTGCACATCAGTTGCACCAAACAGACCCAGGACAGACAGCCAAGAAATAACACATGCTGCCTCACACGCAGCCAGCGTATCAATCGCCTCCCATCCGCTCACGCAAGAAATGTTGTCTGTTTAGGTGGCATCTGCACTGCTTCATTCACAGGCTCCTCTCCAATATAAATATGCCAGTTTGGACAAGCCAGCTGAAAAATGCTTTAGGTTGGAGGCTTCATGTAAATGCTCCTATGCCTATAAACTAAACATAATACTAAGTAACATCAGCTGAAACATCAATCATATCTCTTAAATAAAAAGCCAGCATAAACTCTGACATAATGGAAATAATTAAAAAACCCCCAAAAATCTTCTTGTTCACTAGCCAGCTCAATACTGAATGCCATACCCTCACACCTTTCACATCATCTCTGTCATTGCCAGCTGCTCCCCCAGAAATACTCTGAGCAGCATCTTGACGCTGCCTGTCACACACAGGCTCCTTTGCATGCAACTATAGAAATTAGAAATCCTGCACCTTGTCAGTAATAGTTGCTGATTGTAAATAGAACAGCATCACCCAGATGTCAGCACACCACACGTCAACTGTACTGCTCCAGTCTCCCAGTGGATGAGGCTTTCTTTAAGCCACCTGCAGCTCTCTTCTCTGTGGAAACCAACACATGGTACCCAGACAGCCTAATATTATTCTGAACAACACTCAGTATCCCTGGGGAAGCAGCTATTGCATGCACAGGCATGACAGAGTCTCTAGAGAGATGTTGTTTCATCTCTCCTGTCCTGAAGAGACCACTATCAGTGGGATCTATAACCCTGTATGCCGGCATTGGATTTACCTAGACGTTATTCAGAGGTAAAGCCCATTGATACTGGTTGGAGATACTCAATATTCACCTAACTTCTAAAGCTAGACCACTTCTGTAGGTGTGTGAATCTGGAATTGTACTTTAGACATCCACTTTTGAAAGCTGGGGGCCAAGTGACCCCATTCATTTTTATCCAGGCAAGACTGCAGTGGAAACTGAGGAATGTGATGCATTTGCAATTACATAGTTGCAGCGACACAACATGGCATGTGGCAGTAGAATGGTTTTTAGGCTTTCTGGACCTCAGGTGATTTTTGTTTCTAATACCATTAAAAGCCTATTTACTGAAGCAGCCTGTAAGGCAAATATCAGACCCGCAGAAACAACAACTGAAGTGGGAGAGACCCTCTGAACTCCATGAAATATTTACAAACAGCTTTAGGAGCTCTGGGATGAAGTAAAGTACTTTCAAGCATAGGCAAAAAACCTAATGGATATAAAAATCCTTTTGTAGCTCTTGGTGAGATTTCTTTTCACAGACCTAGCTATGATATGAGGAAATGTATGAGGTCATCCAGTCTGCCGCCTCCTCTTCCAGGAGAGAAGTGGTCCCAGTGCTATGTTTTATAACACTTGGCTCAGCCTAGCTCTGCCTGACTCAGACAACAGAAGCCAAACCCACTTCTTGGGAATCTTCTAAATTTTTCTAAGTATTTCACTTTGTGGAATTTTCCCCAGTATTCCACCCAGAACAATTCAATGCAGTATGCATAAAGACACTTTGATGTCATGATCGTTATCCTGTTCATTTCATATTTATCCCCCTTAGACAACCCTAAATATTTTCTCAGCCATCATGGTGGCAACATCCCTTTAATATCTGTCTACAGTCATGCTCCTCACCGTTTGGGCACACTATAGCTGTGCTCTGCTGTAACTGAGCCTTCACAAGCAAATTCTTTTAAATGTTTTCATGTCTGTTCCTTCCTCTCTGTACTCAAGACATTATCACACTCAAGGAAAAGGACAATAAAAAGTGATGAGAAAGAAGTGAAGAGACTAAAATGCCTTTCTTCATTGCTACCCCAGCTGTGCAGGCACAGAAAGATCCATTCTAAGTGTCTGACCCACACACATCATTTAAGTTTTACCTCTAGGATTTATGATAAGGGTATTGTTTTCATTTCTGCTTCCTATTATATGCCTAATAAATCCTTTCTTTTTTAAATTATTATTATAACCTTTGAGTTTTTCCATTGTTGTTTGGACAGTTAAGGGAAATGATGGTGCCCCTAAAAGAGAATAAACAAGAAGAGTTTCTGCTCTCACATGTCTCAATATCAAGATGACAGAGAACATCCCCTTGAGCGATTTTCTCTCCAGGATCTACTACCAAATGATTGTTCAAGAAGTGTCACAATCAAACAGTTACAGAGGAGAACTGAGTTTAAAGAAATCGATCTGAGATCCCCGTAGTACTTGTTTTCTTTGCGTATTATCCTTTGAGCTTTAAAAGAAAGAAAACCCATACAAAATACAGTCATTTGCTCATCAAAACAGCCTTTCATATTTGTAAAGCTTTACCAAAATGTTTCAAATCAACTTTGTTGACTGTTGTTTTTAAAATGATTCTAAAATGGCCTTCAAAGTGGTAGAGGAATATGTACACAGATACTTTCAAATTTCAAAAATATTTACAGTTTAAGAAATATCTGTGATTTTTTTAAAGGGATTTTTACTTTCTGACCAAATAAAGATTTTTTCAGCATTTGAAATCTCTAACATCTAAAGCAGAACAGTGAACACAGTAACTTACCACAGCTTATGTTATGTGTTAAAAATGCCATCAGCTGTTGCATACAATCATCCTTCTGAAATATGCGGAGGTACAAGTCCTACCATATCCACACTAAGCTGCTCTTTACACAAGGTTCTCCTGAGGTAAATTCCCATCCTAGAAGCAGCTTACCCTCATGACACTATTCACTAAGTGATCATTATTGTAATTTTACTCTTGAGGAAAGGTAGACAAGTAAGACAAAGCATTTGTCTAAAACCATAGAGTAACTCAGGTGCATTTCACTGACCTGTGTAAACACAGCACATTCCTTTAGTAAGTAGAATAAACTCTTTCCACGGAGAAACTTTTTTCAAGTTAATACTTTCCTGAGTCAAGCACATACATTTTAACACACTGGTACCTTTGCCAGAAAGCTTTTTTCCCTTCCACCATTACAAAGTATGGTCATATGCAAGTGAACTTGTGCATGTCTGCAGGACTTTCTGTAGTAAGAGGTTCTAGCAAGAGCTGCACTCCCTGTAGGATATATACAGCAACTAGGTCAGGCTGTTTACAGAATAGCTAGTGATTATCAAGGCAGTACTCAACAGCTATGACTATATTATACTAGAGTACAATTACAGACAAACATAGTTAAAGCACTGTAAAATAAGTAACCAGTGGCACTTAATAAAGCTGTTCAGGATTGGGAAGAGGTTAGGGTTTTGACTCTCAGTCCCTCAGAGACCAGCTAATCAGGTTTATTCTAATCAAGAATTACAACATCCATCTAAATATCTGCTGAGGACAGTCACCTCACACCTTCAGGGAAAGAGTGAGTTTTGTAACAAAACACAGCACTTTGAATGGTGAAAAGAAAAATTGTAGTAGAAAGCCAGAAATAAAAATCTAACTGAACTTGATTACTTGTACGTGAAGTGGATATGCCACTATACCGATAGCTGTATAAAGTGCAAGTGTTCCCATCCTTACCTCTCAGACTATGGCAGAAACTCTCCTTCCCCTCCTAAATACACATACTGCATTAATACCTGGCATGACATTTCAGGATTTGCTTCCAATTTGTCTATAGACCTTGTGATTAACAAAACATGGTCTTCTTCAGGCAATGTCTATTCCTAAATGACAGAGCACAGGTTAGAAGGGAGGTAGGAAAGTGCCTATTTCTATCCCAGCTATGGAGAAGGCTGTATTCTCTGGTGCAAAATAGTTATGCTAACACTCCCAGCAATCAATGCATTATCCTAATACTAGGATATATTTCAATAATGGCTGAATCGTCATTATTTTATGGTGAAGTCTCAGAGGAAGGGAAACAGCCGTTTTTGAGAAGACCTAGTTCTAGCCAATGAGTACAACTGAAGCAACTGAGCAACTACATCCCTCGCAGACAGAAACACAGACAGCAGCAGTCTTCCTACTCGGGCAATTCCCTCTCCTACCTAGTATGTGGCTCCATGCTGCTCTTCTTCCTGAAGTGGAATTCAAGGGAGTGAGACCACTTCCCCTGGCTGCATGCAAATGCTTCTCAGAGGGCCCATCACAGGCTCTGCAGAGTTCAGTACCAGACAGGTCACGACCCACAGACAACACATAGAACTCTAAAATGCTGTAGGCATGTTAGAGTTGAGCAAAAGCTGTGAATTACTGAAAGCATTTATCATGCTACTACAGAGAAGATATCTATTTTATTAGCTTCCATAGCATTTTGTTGACTGTGGTAAGAACTCAGGTGCTTCTCCCACAACACTGCAGATCTCCTAAAATGAGGTTCTCTTAGAGCTTAAAAAAACTAGGTAACAGTAAGGATACTGAACAAGGACTACACAGCTCACCAGAAACACCTTTAATACAATCAGCACCTCTTCAGTTAATAACCTTGGTGAAGTACAGTTGTTGAGCTGTTACAAACTTATGTAGAGGTCCACCGATATCAGTGATCGGACAGATCCCTTCAAATACACATAAATTTGAACAAGCTTGGCTTAGAAATGCCAGTAGGTTCGCACTGCTCCTAACCTCAGAATGCCTCTGTATGCAAAATCAAGCGTACCCCAAGCTGACTGTGCAAATACTTTCTGCTTCAGTCACTCTACATTTTTAATAGCTCTCCTCTACTACCTCAGGGATGTTCCTCTAAGCTTACATCGTCTGGAAATTAAAAGATGCTGTTTCAGGGTACACCCAGTCAAGACACACATGTGGCCAGGCAGAGCAGCACAGCTGCATTCTGTACTTTCTATTCCCCGACAGGGACTGACAGCCAAGAATGGCAGATCTATGCAGTCATTAATATTAACAACATTGAAAGAGCCTAGTGATAAAACCACATACTGAATACCAGTAAAAGTGTTCATCACCTTATGAAGTATTTCATACATCTCCTCCAGGCAAGCAAAATAAATTCAAAATGTTTCTATTACAGTAAATAGAAGGGGGGTGTCTCAAACTGGAAAACAGTTTGAGCCTTCATATTTCAGCCTCTTCTGCTGCAGTATCTAACTATTCAGAGTACCATGACAGTGCTGTGGGCTGGCAATGGAACATGAAGTATTGTCCAGTGCAAAATGCAGAAGAATAGATTCTAACAGCAACTTAAAAAAAAAAAATTAAAAAAAAGCTACCTGAAGTAAACCTCATTATAACAGGCAAGATGACAAGCAGCAGTAGAAGCAATTTTCCAGATCCAGAAAAACTGAAATAGTTACAGATGTTTGCAAGAAAAACGCTGAGCACTTTTTTTTTTTTTTTTCATTGTTTTTACTACTTGGGTAAGAGGGCTCTGACAAATGAATGTGCTACAATATACAGTCTATTTAAACTACAGAAGTTCAAAAACAATAAAACCAAAGACCAAAGTGCACTCCCGAGGTGGACTCCAGTATTTCACAGTGTGTTTCTTGTGCCCCACATGCAGCTCACATGCCAAGCCCTCTCTGGCTAGGAACAGAAAGCCTGGTTTACAGCTGTTCTCCAGCATTTCCACAGTAGTTCATTATATTGTCCAAGTGGCACTATTTCTTCTTGAGAGCTCTCTTTCCTTCTCCCTTCTTTGGTTTTTCCTTCCCACGGAGCTTTTTCAGTCGCCTCATCTCCTCCTTAAAGTCCTGATGCTCATCCCTAGATGGGGGAGGAAGGAAAAAAAGTTTACTCTATTTCTCGGAATACCTAGATGTGAAAGGTTCTTTGAACTGTATGATAACGAAAAAAAACCTCAAACCTTTTTTTAACACTGAAGTCCATATTGAAACTCACTGCAATGTATTCAATGTTACTGCTAGCAGTAATTCTGGACTGAATAACATGAAAGATTTCCTCTGGTACTTTCAGAACTAACAAGGTTGCCCTTTTCAGCAACAAATGGCGTGTCCATATATATTATTTCCATTGCATTTATTGATCCACTGTGTTTAAATGAGCAGTAAAATATAAAAATCAGCAAGAGACAAGAACGAGAATTTCCCCCTTCTCATCTAGCTCAGCAGTCTAGCAACAGCACATTGTGTTTCTGTGCTAGATACTAAGTTCAGGTCATTAGCTTCTAAGAAAACAGGGGCATGCTGAGCAGTAATTACAGTACATGACACTGCTCTCAGGTGACTTCAAGGATGAGTTATGAAGAAAGCATCAGCTACTGGTAGAATCTTAACAGGAGAATAAAATAGGAAGGAGGATAAAGGGCCTGGCAGACATAATGAATCCTCAATAATGTTCTAATAAATTCTGTTTAATCTCTGCCCCTGTATTTTTCAGTACAAAGGTACTTTTCAAAAGTCACAACTGCATCCTAAGTGGCCTAAGATTGCTGGACTGCTATTTTTAAACACAACTTTTCTAAAAAAGAAACAAAAAGCTTGCGAATTGTTATCAGGGTCTATTAGTCTATGACTCTTCATTACGTATCTCTGACCAGCAAACCTGATCCTCTACAAGCTTTCTGTATACAGAACAGCTAGAGAAGGAATTTGAGATCAGAAGGGGAAGAAGAGTAAGGAACGTTATCATGTCATTGAGGCTTGCTGTGTCAACATAAAGCTATTCTAGAAAGTCTGCACATGCACCTAAACCAAGAGCATCCTGGATGCAATCCTTGATGGCTAGTACTGTGATATGAGCAATAGCAATTAACCTGTTTGGACTTTGCGTGGTTAGCAGCCTCACTTTATGGGATTTCTTCACTGCTACCTGACCTAAGTCAAAGAACTGCATTTGACTCCTGCTGATGTTCTTTAGCAGTGCAGTTTTTCCTACTCGAGACTGTGGAAATTCCCTTAGAAAAACAGACAACTATGAAGCTGGAATTAACGAGGCTATTTAAACCACATTTGAATTTAATTTAACTTAATTTATTTTAAAGGATAAAAAGCCCCTCCAGCCTAACAGAGACTTTCCTTCTCTTCTAAATTTCACTTATTAGTTGTTGAATGATTGAGGAATATATGGTAAGATTGTCTTAGTGCAATTTTTGTGTTAAGGTAACCACCTTTCTGTAGCACATTCTGTTGCCATGTTCAGAACTAGACACTCATCTCTTGTCTCTTCCCTTCCCCACAAAGCCAAAGCAAGAATAATTTCCTATATAACTGGTTGCCCATAACTACACCTGAAGTCTTTCTCACCGAAGGTAAAAGCTACTTAGAGAGTACTCACTTATTTTACTCTCCTTGCCCTCAGTGCAACAATCAAGTGCGTATTTCCATATGCACCATACTCTGAACTAAACCTTTTTCCATGTTCCTCTTTTCCTTGAGGAAAAAAACTGTACCAAAACTCACACTCACCCCTTTCCCACCTCCAGTCCTGCTCCCACCCTATAAACACAAAGATTACCTGTAGAGACCAAAGTAACGGAGTTTCTTCATGAGGGCGTAGTAGGTGTTGTGAGGAGGATACCAGCTGTAGACCTCCTTCCGCTTGGCCAAAGGCTGCTCACTGAATAACTTCACTACTTTCATTGATTTTGAGTCAGTTGGCCTGACAACTTCTCCAAATATCTGAGCGCTCAGCCGGGCCATTCGAAGGGCGTAACTGGAAACATTGGACATCTCCCAAGGAAGAGTGGGCACACATAGACACACCGACCTTCCTGCAAAAGGAAACACAAAAGAGCCACAACTCTAAGACGATTGAGTATTGCAAGCTATCCCAGAATTAAGGCAAACAAAACAACTCATTGTACTCTGATCACACGTTTGAAGTCACGCATTCCTTGCATGAAATCAGTCTAATTCTTAGTACATAATCCTGCATATAAAGAATGCCTACACTAATTCAGGTACAATTATCAGCCTAACTAGGACACTACAGACAGCAGTATGGACTATAGAAGTACCTACACTGAACCACAATTTACCACGGCTAGTTTATTAGCAGGTCGCACTCAGCTTAAGGCTGCCTTTAAACTCCAGTCACAGGAACAATTACAGTGTGAACTCTGCCAAAAATGGTGCCCACTGCAATACCTCTGACTTCTACACAAGCACAGGCAAAGACACCACTTAACTATATGGAGGAAGCAACCTGGAAGTTTTTCTCACACTATTTAAAACATTGTATGAACACTGTTACAGTCCATCTAGCAAAAATGGCCTATTAACTGTAAAAATAAATAAATCATCTTTCTCTATATTAATCACATAGATCTTTCCCATCTCAACTACCTTCCCTTGATCATTTCCATCAGCTTTTTCTCCACTCTCTTTCCAGTCTCTCCTGATATCTTTTTTTAAGAGAGGAAAGAAATCATTTCCCCATGCTAGATTATTTTTTCTAAGAAAATGCCACATCAGCAGCTTCCTATTCCTTATCAGCTGTCTCCCACCTAGACACCTCTGCAACAAAAATGCTCTGAGGTCAAAATCATTGTTAGTAGGCCAGAGACAACATCCACACTGTTAAAGAAGTGTGGAGAAGGGTTTTCTCTCAGCTTTCCTACCCCACCCCATTTTTTGTTTTCTTCGCATCTTTATTCTTTCTTTGCGGAATGGGATGTAATAGACAAGAACAAGAGTCCCATAATCCTGTATTTGAAGCTGTATGTTGCCTTGTACTGTGTCTTTTTGAATAAGTGATGACATAAGTCTCCAGAGAAATTAAGCAGGGTTCGTTCAAGTGCACTAAATTCATGTTAAAGTTCTTTTTTTAAGAAGTATTGCACAGCTGATTCCAGAAGATGAGCATGAAAAATTCAAGAGCATAGAGCAGGGACAGAGTAACTAGCAGGACAGGGCTAAATCCATTTTAGTATGGTAACAGGGAGCCTGTTGTTTAAGAACATAAATCTGAAGCACTCGTAACCTCACTTACATATGTCTGCCCACTGGAGGACCTGATGTACAACCACCTACTTTACTCCTGTTAGCAAAGCACTAGAAAGGAAGCAGGAAAAAAATCCAGCGTGAAAATAATACAAGTATTCTGAATCAAAGGCAATAATGGAAAGAGTAACAAAAGGGAAGGCAAAGTGTCAGAGACCTCAAGTTAAGGCAGCAGGCCTAGTGTGAGAAGACAGAAGCTCTTAAATGATCGTAGGGCAGCACATCAACTTGAGCATCTATTACATGGGGGAATGATCACTAAGTTTTGCCAAATCACCCATTTCAGAAGAGCCAGTCCTAATTCCTACATTCAGAGATAAAGCAACAAATTGTCCCCAAAACTCTTCATCACATCATTGCTCTGAAAATATCACCAGACTCAACTCAAACACAAAACTTGTAATCTCTTCCAACTGCAGCCTTAAAATGAAAATACCTTTAGCTCCTAAACAATGCAAACCAGTGGTCTGAGGTACCTGCTTTTCACTTCAGAATCACTAAACTAAATAGCCCAAGCCAAGGCTGGAGATGTCCATTAATCTTTGCCAGCCTAAGCACATTTGAGAGATGAGAAAGGTGAAGGCCACGAACTCCCACGTGCCTATTTTAGGGCAACCTCCGATTCTATGAGATGCTACCAATTTTGTTGTCACTTACAGCGATGATATTTTCATAAGAACACATTGGTAATTAACACACCTAAACCAAAAGCAAAACCACCATGTGGTGCTGCTTCTTCACCTGCTCCCCACTACTTACTGCTACCCAAAGCCTTGCTTTGCTGTCCTAGGCCGGGACTTTTCTTCCCACTCCCCTAGCTTGTCTCAGACCATTTCCTTCTCAATCAGCATATGCCAGGAGAACTTTCTGTTTCCATAATTACTTTTGATTTTCCCGTGAGCACACGGGGAAGAGAGAGCTACCGGGGCCACCGCCCAGCCAGAGGAGCACCCGAGCCAGGCACGGCCCAGCGCAGCCCTCCAGCAAGCCCCGCCGCCTTGCTTCCCTCCAGGGGGACAAGCGCGGAAACCCACCCGCCGGCTGCAACCGCACCTCCCGGTAACCGCCACCACCGGCTCCCCGGGGACAGAGGCCCGCGCTACCCGCCCGACAAGCCCCAGCGGGGCCGAGGGGCCCGCCCCGGGGCCCGGGAGGCGGCGCGGGCTCGGCCGACCCCCCCCCAGGGAGCCCATTTCCCCGCCTTCTGCTCACAGCCCCGCTCCCCCGGCCAAGGCGGCGTGGGCGGACAGCCGTGCCCCGGGCTGCCGCTCCCCCCTCCGCCCGGCCCGGCCCGGCCCGACCCCCGGCAGCGCCCCGGGCTGACCCACGGGCAGTGCGGCGCGGCGCGGCAGGGCGGAAGGCGGCGGCGGGCAGAGCGTCTGCGCATGCGCAGAGGCTGCCCCGCCGAGGCGGCGCGGCGGGTGACGTCGGGGCTGTGAGGGGCGGGGCGGCAGTTGAGGGGCGGTTTTCGGCGCCCGGTCATCCATCGATCGGGGCAGCCCCCGCCTGCCCCAGCGGGCTCGGTCTCCTCTTTGCCAGCACTGAGCGGCGTTTTTGTCGGGGTGCCCGGAGACGGTGCAGGTCCCTTGCCCGCGCCTGGTGGTCACTCGCCCTCATGCCCCCAAACCTGGGCCGTGGTCCGGGGGAGCAGCGGGAAACCCCTGAGGCGTGAGGCCGGGCCTCCTACCGCTTCCCGCCGCTTTTGGCAGGCCCTCAGGCCCGCTTCACGTGAGCTGTCCCGGTGCTGGATTCACGCTAATTTTTAATCGGTACCAGGAGGTGCTAAATCAGACTCTGCAAACATCTGAGTAAACGACAATTACATGATTACATTTATAAGCCAAATGTGTAATGCCATCAAAGAATGAAATTGGGTTTGGCTGGCTGGATCTCGATTTGCACCTCGATTACTGTGTTCAGTTTTGGGCCCCTCACTACAAAAAGGACATTGAATTACTCGAGCGTGTCCAGAGAAGGGCAACGAAGCTGGTGCAGGGTCTGGAGCACAGGTCGTAGGAGGAGCGGCTGAGGGAACTGGGGTTGTTTAGTCTGGAGAGGAGGAGGCTGAGGGGAGACCTCATCGCCCTCTACAACTACCTGAAAGGAGGTTGCAGAGAGCTGGGGATGAGTCTCTTCAACCAAGTAATGAGTGATAGGACAAGAGGGAATGGCCTCAAGTCGCACCAGGGAAGGTTTAGACTGGATATTAGGAAACATTTCTTTCCAGAAGGGGTAGTCAGGCATTGGAATGGGCTGCCCAGGGCAGTGGTGGAGTCCCCATCCCTGGAGGTGTTTAAGAGTCGGGCTGACATAGCGCTGAGGGATATGGTGTAGTTGAGAACTGTCAATGTTAGGCTAATGGTTGGACTGGATGATCTTCAAGGTCTTTTCCATCCTAGATGATTCTGTGATCTGTTTTCTAGAAGAGTGGATATTCACTGGCATAAAATACACTGTTTGTCCTTCCTTGATTATTTTTCTGTCACCTTGTCCATGCTTGCCCAGGGCGGATCAGCCTTGTGGCCTAGGCACCCTGGTCACCCCTCTTTTTGAACATTGTCGTTATCTTCAGTAATTTCCTTCATAATCCAAGACTCATTAAATGTTAACATTCTTGGGATTTCTTTAGCCAGTTCTTCAAAGATTGTTACACAAAATTTCTCTAGACAGCCTAATTTGAAAATGTTTGTTCTAGTGGATGCTGTTTACTGTCTTCATTACTCACTAATAAAGTGCCTCTTCCTTAATCTAGGGAGGGAATAGAAGTTTTTACCATTTCTGCCACCTCCGTGCTATTTTACCATCTCTGTCTAGTCATACACCTTGGCACTGTTGCACTCCTCATTTTACTGTCTGTAGTCACATCAGTCATGCATTTCCTGTAGTCTTCATTTTTTGTATACTCAAGAACATTTTTTCCTATATTTTTGCCTTTCCACGTTGTTCTGTACTATGCTTTTAACTTCTGAGTGTTTCCTTCAACAAAACTGGCTATTTTGTTAATAATGCAATCACAACTTTTAGACTATGGAGTAAGATCATAAGAATTCTTATTTACATTTCTAGCTCTATGTTTGAATCTTATTTTTCTCATAATTTCTCTCATCTTGATGGAGATAGTTTTTCTGAAGCATCTCTATGTGTGTAGGAGAGTATTTCCCCGGCTGGGACTGTCCTTTTTTGCTTGTTATAATCAAATTGTGATTGCTGGCTCCTAAGCAACCACCACTTTTTTGTCCCGTGGTTAAACTGTTTAAACATTATTAGTTCCAAAACACTTATTCCATATAGGCCGGAATAACTTCTGTCACAGCAAATAAGTTTTAGAAAAATCTAATGAGACACAGCTGATGGTTATTTGGGGCTTTTTCCTCATACAGCTCCAAACTGAGCACACTTTTTTGTACATTGGAGGAATAAGCAGTTGAATTCTTTGTAGCCATCTCCACTCCATTCCACCCCTCTTCAATAAGGTTAATTGGGACAAGCTACTCTCTCTGCATCTCATTTCTCCTCATGAATGAAAATACCCAATTCTTGCATGTTACCCACACTCAGAAACTTGGCATATAGACCACTGGAAAACACCTTCCTCTTTCCCTCCAAGTACTGATTGACCTACAAAATGGACACAGCAGCATGGTTCTGGTTCCATTTCTGGTTTTCTGCAACATTATCACCTGGGGGTCCGATTTTCTAAAGTTGCTCAGCTGAGTTTCAGGCCAGAGACATTTAGAGGATTAGGCTGTTGTGAGAATTGTGGCTGTTCCTGGTCAGGGCAGTCAGCAAACTGACTTTTTCATTCAGAGTTGCACATCACAGCTCTGGATTACTAGGAAGGAGTCACAATACAAAGATTTTCTCTTCAGAGACCCAGTGTTGTTGCCTACACTTTGTAGGCTCCAGCATGGCTTTTTTGGTGTGGTGGAAACACATGTACATGAACAGGTCTGTATTAGTTAATTTCTTCTGCCTATTTTCCTCTAAAATCAGTCGTTTTTCCTGTCAGCCATGCAATAACATGCAAATATTATTAAATCTGAGGTCAGCAATAAAGTAAATGTGCACTCACAAGAGCATATTTTTGTTATTATATCACTGTTATTGCTGTGGTTATGAGAACTGCTTGCAAAGCACCCAGCCAGGGTTAGCATCTTAGACAGTAAGGCATATCAAGGTCACAGCAGTCAACAAAGTGACAACTCAACACCATCAGCAAATTTGCAGAGGCGAAGCATGGTCTGTTTTGAAACCCATGTAGCCATAAATGGTCTTGCACCCCTCATCTGAGGGACTGTGTCTCACTAGATTCTGCTGGGGAGTTCAAGCTCACTGTGTGATGTGCTTCACCGTGGAGGACACCATTGTTGTTGTTGTTGTGAGAACAGGTCAGACAGGCCAGTCTGGCTGCCTAGTAGTGCTGTATCATGCATCCCTGGGAATAATTACCACCAGCAGTATACTGGTGGCTGCATTCCTGTTTTCGTTGCTAGTGCTTAACATTCAGGATGATAGCTGAACTGTTGTCCAAGTTCTTTATTCTTGTGCTTCTAGTCACAGAAGGTATTTCTTTGCTGAATTTTTTCGTCAGCGCCATGGGGAGGTGACAGGAGTGGAAGACATTTACGTTCCACTCCTTCATCCCTGTGAAGCTCGTCCACCTTCATGCTAGTGCAGAACGATGGGGTGGTTATGGAGGTGGGGTGCACAAGACCTAGACCTCCAGTTCCTGAAGCTGGTGGTATCTAGGCTGCTATGCAAAGCCACCTGTCTAATCAGACCAATGTAATACTATTTATGCTGTAAGTGTGCATGGAGTCTTTTGCACACATAAAATGAATGTCCCCACTCTGAGGTTTTCACAGTCCAAATTAGACTTCACACGCTAAGGGATGATAATAACAGGGAATGGAAGGAAGCAGCAGAGGCTGACAACAGGAACGGGCTTGTGACGAGCTGAATTCTATGGACATGTTGTTAGATCCTCTGGAGCTTTTTGTTGTAAATAGAGCAAAGTGTTTGTACTTGTCAGCAATTATTTAGAAGAAAATCAGTGGCAGATGGGTGAGTGAAAAAAAAACCCTAGAAAGGAGTTAAAGGTGAGTGAGTGATGTGGGTCTCAGAGACAACACGGGCATTCTCTGCGTGGGGACTGTTGTGAAGAAAAGAAATCAAGGGAGTGAAGAAACATGCATGGAGCACATGCAGAGCAGCAAAAAGGGGGAAGAGACCTCATGATAAGTACAGGGAGGACCTTTTTGCAAACAGTTGGCAGTAATTTGATCTGGAATTATTTCATCAACAGTGATCTGGAATTACTTACCTGTTTAATTCCTCTTGTGTATGTATTTAAGTGACAACTGAATGCTGAATAGCCTTAAGGTAGCTTTTTGACAAAAAGCAACACTTGAGCCACTGTGAGTTTGTCCTGAGAAGGCAAAGGTATACCCAGAAAGAAAAAAAAAAAGATCAGGATGCCAGTTTGCTCATTAGAGCTTTTTTATTGACACTTACAAGGAAATAAGTCTGAACTTGTTTCATTTGATCTTGGAAATGAGGCAGTTGAGTAGTTCCTGTATGATACGGTAATCAACTTCACTCCTAAGTCTTATGCTTAGAACTATGCTGTAAGATGGTCTCTGACATTTTGTTGTTATAAATATTGATCTGAGGGAACAAAATCATCTTCATCTGAGTCAAGTAGAAGGACCCTCTGAGCATTTGGTAAAGCTGCATTGGCTACATCTGTGTTTAGAATATATTTGTTACTCATTTTTTATGTGATCATGATTAACTAGTGAACTTCACTTGTGTTTTGTTGCACAGCAATTCATGCTGAGCCATGGAGACATCTAGCAGTGCAAATCCCTCTGGAGAGAATGTGTTGTATTAAGAGACTGACAGACTTTGGGCATTTGAAGGATATTTTGACTTTAAAATAACTCATCAAACTAATGCAACAGATTGAAATCTAAAAAGATGCAGCTATTAAATACTGCCACTCCAGCTATCTAACACTGGAAACTCTTGGGAAGCAGATGTAGCATAAGAGAAAAACAGAAATTATTTTTCAAAGCCAGTTGGCATCTTGAGCTTATTGCTTTCCCAGAGAGCCGGGCTGTTGAGGCAGCCTTCTCGCCTCCTGGGCAAAGAGAGCAAGTGCTCTTCCTCTCTCTTGCAATGCCCTCGGACTGATGCCTGAAATGGTATTGACAGTTCTCCAGAAGAACTGTAGCACGTCAATTTTTAATGGCAGACAAGATCTTCAGCGTAGCAGGGAGTGCATGTAGCTGAACAGGCAAGTGAGGAGAGGATGCTGTAGATCTCCACCTATCTACATGCTTGTCATTTAGACTGACTAATTTGTAGTTTAACAGTATGTCAGAATAAATGATCAGTGATTTAAATGAAGTACTTAAGACTGAAGAGAAGGAATATTTCTTAGTGGTTAGATCAAGGGACTGGGAATGAGAATTGTTGAATCTTGTTTTTTCATAGCTCCATTACTAACTCACTGGATGACCTTAAGCAAGTTCATTAACCTATCTGCCATTTCATCCCTCTGTAAACTAGGGATAATAATGTCTGCTTCAGAAATAGGTTGTGAAGAGTAACTGATTCTTAGAAAATGCTTCAGCTTCCCCTAGTGAAAAACATACTACATAAGTAAAGTATTATTGTTACTTTACCAACAACATGCACATAAAACTTTTACAGGCAACAGTGACAAAGATGCATCTTTCTTGGCTGGAACAAAGTATTGCAGGGGGGAGGAAAAAGAGGAAAAATATTAAAATGATGGAATTGGCTGAATAGAAAAGAAATAATGGAGCCATCTGACTCACTACTGATAAAAGCTCTTGTAGTTTCTCTTCCATCATTCCTTTCAGAACTCATCTGAAAGGACATCCACCAAGGTTTTCAAACAGGGTCAAAACAGCTGTCCATCTCGACCTCTGTTTGACCAAGTGTAAAAATGAAGAGCGAATAAAAATGTTCCAGCAATACCATTTTCAGGAAGACATCAGTCTCTTAAAAAGAAAATCCAAGGAGATTGGTCGGGTCTGTTTGAATTCACATTTCTGTTTCTGCATGCTGAACTCTTGTCAAGATGCTGTTGTGGATCTAGACCTCTTGGGTTTGTGAGCTGTTGGCTACCCTGAGTGTCGACAGACTTTGATATTGTATGTCCCTGTTGACCTCTATGGTGCATTCCAATGGAGATTTCTCTCCATGTTTTCCTGGTTTAGGGCCCTTCTTGTCTTAGGGTATCTAGACCAGTGCTAACCATAGGATACATCATTAGGTCTTTGGGAGCACTGTAGATACTCTCTGACTATCTCTCTTCGCAAGTCAGCAAGTTTTCAGAGGTCTGGCTGGACTCCCAGGTACCCAGTCATCTCAGTAGCACTCTTTGTAGACCTAAACATCATTGATCAGCCTTTCCTCCTTCCTGTCTTTTGGAGGCAGAGCTGTGGAAATAGATAATTTTTTTGGTTTTAGTTTGGAGTTCTTCCCTCCAGTCCTGGTGGGTGACATGAAGCTGCTGTTTCATCAGGGTAGCCCCAAGATACATGCAGCGACCTTGCACAGCACTAGTAACCAACATTGCTCTTTGCTTCAGAATTTGCCTGATTAGGGAACCATAATCAATCTTGCATGCACTTCCCAGCCTCAGTTTCTTCAGCCTGAATGCGGGAGCATTCTTCAGGTTTTGGGGAGTATTCACGATCTTTCTTCTTGCAGCTTGTGCTTGTATTTTTAGCTGCAAAAGTTTTTTTGATTCAGCTCATTCCCTCTGACCTTGCCAGGACCTAGGCTGAACGAGCCTTGCTCCTACACATGCTCTCTGGGTACCTCTTCCCTTTTTCCCGCGAAAAATTCCTTCTTCAGATTTTATGGCCATGAGTCCCAGATTTCCTTTTCTTCTAATTTTGTTCCTTAGTCCATTTCTCTGGAAACGATCAAGAGAATTAGCGTCTGGCAGGCCAGTCTCTTTAATATACCTGTTGGGCAATCAGGATATGGTCATTAGGGCTTAGTACTCCCCGTTGTTTCTTGTTTGATGGGACTTACTTAAGGCCTTTACAGCAAAGGTGAATAAATGCATGTCTTTCACGGCACAGCAGTTCTCACTTCAGAACAACTTCAGAGTATAAGCCACAATGACTGTGTTGGAGATGACTGAATACCGCAAATAATTGTCAAAAGCACACCATACTCCTCATTTTGCCCTGCTCTGGTGGGTAGTCCACACAGACTACTCTCTGGAGGCGTTGAGACCTTTTGTTGTCAGTTGCTTGCCCTAAGTGGTTAAGGCTGGATCCTGCTCTGTGAAAGGCCCTGTTGTATTCAGTGCTAACACAGTATTCAAAGCAGGGCTAAGTTTGTTGTCGTGGTCTTAGAGATGTCCTCTTGCTGAGCTGGTGTTACACTGAGCTTCCTGGAAGTGCTGGAGATGCCTTGGAGTGCCCTTCTTCCATCAGTTAAGCAGACAAGCAACTAACTACTACTGAGCTTCAAAATTCAGCTGTGTCCAGCCTGGCTGAAGTGGCCCCAGTCTGCCCTAGTAATGGGTCAGTTCTGTTACGAACAGGGTTTCTGAAAATGGCAACAAGGGGCTGTGCCTGCAGAGCTGAGCTTTCCACAAGGTCTTCACAATTGTAGCCACTGCTGCCAGCATGCAAGACACTAGCAAATGGTCAGCTGCTGCGTGGGGTCTCCAACCAGAAATCCTCTTGAGTACAGGACTGTAGAGATCACTCTGGCCCTAAGTCAGATGTGTTGGGAGGAAAGTAACTCACTGTCCTGGCTGGACCCTCCAAACAGGCATTTCCCTCAAACACGTTGTACCCACAGTGTTTGCATCCATTCACTGCACTGTAAGCATCTATACTGTTGCTGTAAAGCACTTTGAGAAGCCCAGCTTCTGAAAGATGCTCTAGAAGAGAAGCAACAAGCTGTAGGTTTCTGTAAATGCCTCATTTGGTGTATCAGATTTAGTGGTATAATATATTGGATTGCAATTTCCAATGAAAAATAACAATGGCATGTGCTGTTGTGATTTCAACTCAGTGTTGACAGAAGAAGAATAGTCCTTAAGGAGCTGCTGCCATCTCTTAGAAAATGAGCACTGGTAGGAATTCTGCTGAAATGTATAGATTTTCTTTCCTCCTCTTTCCTTTATTCTTTGTTAAGACTAACAAACCAATGGCAATTGCATGGAAACTAGGTCTTCTTGCTTAGGCATTTATCTCTTCCTGCTGCATGTTTCCCACCTGGAGCTCTAATCCTCTCTTTGTGATCTAATCAGCTCCTCAACAACCAATTGTGATATCACAGTGCTGAAGTTTCATGTGGGGAAATGAACTGCACAAATGAATGAAGAACCAAATACTGTATTTTCATGCAAATATTTTGGTGATAATAAATGAGGGGAGGTAAATGCAAAACTGTTGAAGATAGCAGCATACTAAAGAGTTTATCATCCTAGATGTCATCTGCTTTTACAGAGACAGGCAATGTATATGTATATACATTTTTTCTTTTTTGATTTTAAATGAATCTACTCTGCTAGGACTTCACAGCCAAATGAAATACAAGAAGATTGAGGTCTTACTTCTGAGTCATGTTCTAAAATTGAGTGTTTTTAGAGAATATAGTTTTTCTAAGCAGGTGCTATTTTTGGTTTTGCTTACTGGTTTTCTTCCCAGTCCCTTCCATGATGATTTCTTATGATCTATGAATTCTGATTTTTAACTAATCCTTGTTCTTCTTTTGTGATTAAAAGAAGCAACGAATTGATTTGGCAGCTGGAAGCCAATCACAGATGAGATACATTCATTACCAAAGACCGTGTTCTTGGTCTACAAAGACTGTGGCTCTGTCTTTTGGAGGATTAGTTCACAAAACATAGAACCCATGTCCAGAAATCTCTCTGAGAATGAGCAATGGGTTCTGAAATCTGTCAGAAGCTTAGGGACAGTTGGGCAGTGTGACCTGCTGTGTCAAGCAAACTAACAGTACTACAGATGTACCTGCATATAAGACTGCCTATATGAACTCACTATTTATGCACTACAGCAAAATCAGAATTATTCAGGCTTTAATATATTGAAGATCAATGTATTAGATGTAGCTTTAAGAATAAAAGTCACTGCTTACAAAATATGCTTGTTATTGGCAGCCAGAAGTCTGAGTTTTTGCTCTGAGTCAGTACTCTTTGGCCCTAATATCTCATCTCTGACATCCTGGATTCTTCTTGCTATTTCTATAAAAGTTGCAAGGTCTATGAATTTTAATGAGAAGTAATATCTCCTGTTTTCAGCTGAGCCCAATGATGGTAATGTTGGAGAGCCATCTTCCTTTTGTAGCTGGCCTTAGGCAGCAAGTAACCTTGCTATGTAACTCCTGCATTCAGAGCAATGTTACCTTCATCATTGCAGCAGGCACTGGGTTTTTCCTGCAGCGGGATTTAGGGTAGGAGGCTGGGCTTGATATATCCATAAGGTAAAGTGGGGGAAGCACAGGAGAGCCTGTATGAAACAGTAGTCCTCTTAGCAAGGCATCTGGAGAAACAGGTCTGCAGGAGAGAGTTCATGTGAAACCTAGTCCAACTCAGAGGAGAAGCTGTAGAATATGAAGGTGTTGACTACCAAGTTGACAAGACAATAAGCAGGAGGCATAACAGAGTGGCTGCTGTGATCACTGAGCACACCAGAGTAAAGCTGAATCTCTGCTTGCAAAAGCAAGGTCTGAGATGTGTTTTCTGTTGTAGGGAGATGAATTTGAAATGGCCTTGAGGGCTAAAGATTGCCTGTGTGCTTTGGCTGAGTTGTCTCCTAGCCCAGCAGAACTCCCTCTATCAACAGAGACTTATACATGTGCAACTTAAGCCTTTTCTTTTTCTTAAATATTTTCTTGATGCTCCTCTGACATTGCAAGAGCTTGAGTGTTTGTTTACTCAGGACTCCACAGAGACAGGGACAAGGCTTGGCTTCCCTGAGCCTCTTTAGTGCTCAGCTGTGAGTGTGGTACAAGTTAGATCCAACCACCTCATTGAAAAAGATAGAACTCGTGGCAACACCTTTAAAGGTGGAGCGATATTTCCAAGTTATTCTGCAGTTTAGCACAGTGCCTGTGTGGAGGTGGTTCAGGGATAATGTCTTCAGTTGACTAAGTTGCCTCCCAGGCCTTATTTTCAGTAGCTTATAGCTTTGCTAAACTTTAACTGCTTGGGCTGACATTTTCCAAGCATGATGTCTGTGCTGGGCAGTTTGGGGAAGGTTTAATTATAATTTGCTTTTAAAAAGTTCATCCTTGTTTTTCCTGAGCTTAAAAATATTCTTGAAGATGTTCTGATGAGAAGCAGTGGTTATCATCCATAGTGAGCTGTGTCCACAGTGTAGCCTTAGGTTGTTAGCAGTGATGTGGTTTTGACAGTTGTCAGCTGAATAATAAAGAGGAAGTTTTCATAGGAGGAAGCAATTTTAGTGGAAAGGCCCCAATGATGTTTTGTTGTTTTGTCTTTGGAAAACCAACATTATGCTGTGGTTCTTTTTAGTTGGGTACTGTCTTTTACCTGTCTCTGTGTGAGGCGATTTAGTGTTGGCCATTCCCTCAGCTTTATTGAAGAAGATGATATAGGACCACTCACTTATATGTCTTCCCACTTTCTGCCCAGCTTCCTTTCCGAACAAATCTGTTCTTTTGATGCTACACTCCATTCAGACCCTGACCTCCTGATTAATTCTGTTTCAGCTCATGCATGCATGTTTGTCACAACTTCAGGTCACTAAATCAAGACTCTGAGAAAACACCAGAATAAAAATTGCCTATTGCTATTCACTTGTGTCTTGTGTTCATGAAGAAAGATACATGATCAGATCCTACCTTCTACACAAACTCTGTTTCCATGGTAGATAACGGATGAACTAGGACTCTACAGTCCCGAGATGGTGGCTATTTAGTGAAGAGTTTGGAGGCTGAGTAGTGAGCCTAGCAGACAAATTTCCAGGTAGGAAAAAACATGGTTACATGGTTAAGGCAATTGAAATTGAAATTGAAAATTGGATTTTATTTCACCTTTTGTGAGAGTTGCTATGATGAAGCTAGGTGACTCAAATAAATTACATTCTTCCTGACTGCTGTCCATGGGGTCCCCATTTTCTGTGTATCCAGTTTCAGTCACCCATGCACTAATTTGTAGAAATACTGCCCACTGGGTCTAGAGCCAAGGTGACTGGGAGCTGTTCTCTGAGAAAGGAAAGTGCAAAGCACTTTGAAAGTTTTGGTTCTAAGCTTCTTTAATTGAGCACCCAAAACACACTGACATGTTTGAAAATATTGGCTTTTATCTCTGTTCCTCAGCAGGGAGCTGTGAAGATAAATTCATTGATGTTTGTAAAAAAAACCCCAACCCTCAAACACTACAATGAGAACACCACTATAGAAAAGCCCATGAGGAAATTAATCATTCTGTATTCAATGCAAGATCTGGATGCTCTGCAGTAAATAGTACATGCACCACACATTGGATGATAAGGCTTGGAGAAAATTTGAATAGCATTCATTAAGTGAGCAACATCCATCCTTTGCACTGAAAAAAGCAGGAGACCCATAGAAACAAAAATCATGTAATTAAAGATTGTATCATAATGTGTTTGCATAAGGGGTGAATTAATGTTGCACGGGTGATCTTAAATCTGGCATTCACTAACTTGTTTAACTTTGCAATCCAAATGGTTTTTTTAGAGAGAGCAAAACAAATCCCTTTTGGGAGTTGGCAGGGTGGAGAGCAGAAGACGTCCAGCTAGGTGCTGGTGCGTGCAGCTAGACACGAGCGTGTGCACAGCAAAACACTAGTGTGTGCATAGCTGTCTACCTAATCTCTGCGTGTCTGTCTGTCTGTGTGTGCGTGTGTGTACGGCTAGCTCGTGTTTATGCAGCTGGTTAATGTTTCCCTCTGAAAAGCCTTTCTCTATTGAAAAAAAAAAAAATAGAATGAGCATTAACAACTGGTTTAGATGCCCAGCTTTCAGATGACAAACTTTTATACGTTTTGTGGTCCAGATCTTCTTTTATAGAGCCTCTGCTTGGATGTGAGTCACCTGAACACCCCAAAACCTGTTTGACTGATGGATCAAGTGTTTGTGGGAGTTAGTATAAGATGCTTCTACGGGATAGGCGACATCTTTTACGTCTGTGTTAGTAGAAGGGCTGGCATGCTGGGGATTCACCCACACCAGTATCCAAGGTGCATTGGAATGATAAAAAATATTAGTAGATATAATTTGTTATATCTGTGTTTGGTTTGATTACTGTCTTGTATTTGAAATCCTGTAATTAGAGCGGCGAACTGCCTCCAGAGCCAGTGCTACTCCAAATACAACACTAATACAAGTTCCTTTGGCTGCAGCAGGTGGTTCATTACAAAGAATGAAGGCTGGAGCCCATGTAAGTTAAACATCACCTCTTGGGAAATGGAGATCACAAGGAGAGATGGGAAATACTGAGGATCATCTCTCCCTATTGAATAACTGAGTGAGCGATAACAGATCCCTAGAAATGGGAAGCACATTGACGTGCTCAGTCCCCTCCCCCACTAGATGGCACTGAACTCTTTTTCTTTAAAAGAAAAAAAAAAAAAAGAGGAGAAAAGAAAAATATGGTGGAGGTCATTTTGATGTAAAAAAAAAAAAAAACGAAGAAAAGAAAATTGCAATTGGTTGTCCATTAACTCTGCCCTTCCCCGCTTCTAACCCAGCACCCTGCCTGTGTGTACCTTGGTACCAGCACTCTCTTTGCTTTTGTATCTGCAGCTTTCTTGGAAGGTGGTGGGTGATGGTAGTTGGAGGATGCTAAGGAAAATGGAAACAATCCTGGGAGGGAATGGAGAGGAGACTGGCCCTATCTGTAAGATAACATCCGTGCTGAGGTCCAGCAGGCAGCGCACGGCTTGTCACAAGGAATTTGCTCTGAACAGACTTGCCGGGCTCCGCTTCTCTGTCCCATGCCTTCAGATATTTTTCCTGTGCACCCATGTGCTTTAGCTTTCCCTCCAGATCACTGAAATAATAACCTGCAGAAAGGAAAGCCTCAGCTTTCAATCCTTCACTAAAACTGCATTTTCACTCCCTGATTGATTTAAGACCCATGAATTACCTCCCTTTGCCAAGATGCCCTTAATTCACTGGAGGGAGCAGTTTCGATGTAGCGTGCCCAAGTGTGTGTGGAGTTTTTTTTTTTTTTTAATGTCTTTCTCTCAGCTTACATTCATCTGAAGATTGACAAGGATTGTTTTTTTTTCCCCTGTGGTGAGGCGGGGGTGGGGTGGGAGGAAGAGAATTTAATAATGATCTGTTTGCGCTGAGAAGGGGCTGTCTATAATAATCCTGGGAAGAGACAGAGGAGAGGTTCCTAATGCCTGCAGCAAGCAATGTTCTGCCCCTCCTGAAAAGAAGGGGATACGGATGATGATGGAGAGACATGTTTAATTCTAAGAGTTAAAGTGGAGCTCATCTGAAATCCAACACTTTCTCCTACATTTATATATTTAAGGTGACTTGCAGGAGGATATAGATTGCCATCTGATAAAGCTACAAATGCAAGCAAAAAAATAAAAATGCATAGAAACTGCCACTGAAATGCCTTTTCAGAGAAAAAGATAAAACCTGGAACTGCATGCCAATTTTTGACTTTCAAACCCACGTTTAAGAATAAGAAGAGGGAACAAGTCTGGCTTCTCCAGGTACAAAAGTCCCCCTGCCCTGAACTCTCTTACTGCCTCGGAGTGTGACAGAAAAACCTGGCACCTGGACCTGCCTGGGTCCAACCAAATCTTGGCTCTTTGGACTGTAATCCTAATGTTTATCTAGAAAGGAAACGTAGGTATGATTACATTATATGATTTTCCTGTCCCCTAACGTATCTTTGGACAATATAATGAGAAAAACAACTCTAGTAGCTGCATCCTCCATTGTCCTCTTATCCCAAATCTTCTAGTTTTGTCTTCCAGTTCAGTCTAAATAGAGAATAAATGTAGCAGACTCTCGTCCTTAAATCAAAAATGCAACAATCCTATCAGCCAAAAACCACATTTGGTAAAATTAGGCTTGTTCCCTGTTCTCATCCTCCAGCTTGGGATTCGATGCTAAAAATTGACAAAGAAATCCAGGTTCACTCTCATCTCTGTGTGGGTGCAATACAAGAAACCTGTTCGCCATCTTCTCATAGGAACGAGCAGCTTTTTGACCACAAGCCTCCAAATTTTATCTCTGAACAGACGACAAGTATGGCTGCTCCAAGGCCAGTATAAAATTTAATTTTTATGTACTGACGTGTAGTTGGTTGAAAAATCCAGTTATAGTAGTGGATCCACCTGTGCTTAACTATTTTTAAAAAGCCTTAGATTCTTAAATACTTGCTTTTATTATGAACAACAAAGGGAAGTTACTGCAAAAAAAATTTTAAGCCAGTGCCTTGTTTCAATAGAACGGTTAACTTTATCTAGAGCTTTCCAGATACAGTTAGTATTCATAACATAACATTGAAATTTTGCAATAGGGCTGTTTCAGAGGATGCAGATGACCACAACGTCTATGGTTTGGATGATCGATTCTCCTTTGTGAGTTTCATAATCATGTGAGGGGGTTAGACAATACAGTACATTTCAAACTAAAAATGGTTTAATGGGAGAGATTCCCTTCCATAGCTGAAAATCCCAGCTGACTTGGGACCTAGTTTTTGCCTGGTAAAATGGAAGGAGTTGTCTTGCCTTTTTTGATGATACGATTTAGTTTGGGGCCAAAACCTGGCAGGATCCAGCCATGTGTTTTTTTCTGATGCAGCTGTATTGCACAAGAAAAATCTAAGGATGTATTTCTGATATACGAAGAGCTGTATGTTCCCCCTCTGTTTGCCCCACTGGAACAAGTACAATTTGTGTGGTTAGGGTTAAAATGTAGCAAAATCCCAGTACTCCCCTCCTAGGGCCAAGGGCTATCCCCAACCCAGGGGCTCCAATAAAGGCCGTGCTTATTTTCCATTCAGATGACACAGCTTGGGCTTTAGGGGCCAAAAGCTGATAGGATCCAGCATGGATGTAGATTTTTGCGGCCCTTGTCCTTGGAGAGGCATCAGGCTGTGGACTTTTTGGTGCAGTAGGAGTGACCACATTGTTTGCTAGTCATGCTGTGGAGTCTCTGGTGTGTGAGAGCCCCACTGGATGGGGGTCACTAGGTCCCTCTGCCAGCTCCAGGATGCTGTGGTACTCACAGGCCAAGGTGTGCCAGGGTCCAGAGCTTTTTGATGCAAGGAAAATGGCCGTGCTTATTTCCTTTTTAAACAGTACAGTTCAGAGTCTGAAGGCCTCAGTTTTCTGGTTCACACAGAAGGTCTTGAATCCAGGGTTTTTTCAAGCTCACGCTCTGTGTTACGTAGTAGGTTGGGGATTTTTTGGTGCAGTACGAAACAGCTCCACTTGTCTTGGATTTGGTTGACACAATGTAAGGGCTTGTGACCGAGAATGAGCAGGATCCAGTTAAATCCAGGTTTTACATTTTCCCTTCTTAAGAAAGTAAGGCTTCGACATTTCCTGCCTGGGAAGTGGTGCAGTTTATCTTTAAGGAGGCTAGAGAAATAAGAAATGAGTCTCACGTTGCATGGGTGACATCACTGGCTTTTGGCTCAGCGCTCTGTATTCTCTGTCTGTAGGCTTTAGCCAAGGCTGCAGGGCTCGGTGTTTGAACAAGGAAAGATTCCCAGGTGTACAGAAGATTGGATTCGCTCTTATTTGGGTTAAAAACGGTGAAATGAGATTTCTAAAGCTTGGGGACTCCAGCTCGCCTTCTGTTGCACTTGATCTCTACAAGATGGGTGAGTTATTCCCATTAGAGAGAGAGGGAGTGGAAATTTAAGGAGAAAAAAAATATGTCTGAATATATAGCTGCCGATGCTGGGGATACGATTCGTATGAAGCTGCTGAGCTAAAAAATCTCAGCTCCGACGTGGAGATCGGGCCATATGGCAGAGAAATGGTGCAGACCGAAAGCTGTTGACAACAGTTAGGGGCTGCCTTCCTCTCCCCGTGTAAGGTGTGTAGCTTCTCCCCCCCCTCTCCCCCCTCGCCCGCCGGTTTGTTTTGGTTTGATTCCCCCCGACCCCCCTCCCCTCCCCATCCCTTCGCATCCTTTCAGCCAGCCGTAGCCCTGCCCGCCTGCCTTCATCTTGCAGATGGCTAACGTGCCGCCGTGTTAGGAAAACTGTGCACAACACACATCCCCGCGCCGGGGCCGGAGGAAGCTTTTCAGAGACCGGCGGAGAGGGGGGTGGGGGTGCTGGGGCGTGCGTGTGTGTGTGCAAGAGCGATGCTGGGGCCCAGCACCGCGGCCAGGGCTGCCTAGCGGGAGGTGCGCGGCCGGCGGCCGGTCCTGCCGGGGCTGCGGCTGCCCCCGGGGCTGCGGCTGCCCCCGCCGCCTCTCCCCGGGCCGGGAGCCGGGAGGTGCCGCCGAAGCGGTGCCGGGGCGCTCCGGGGGAAGGGAGCGCGGCGTTACGCTGCCTGGATGACAGCGCAGACGAGCAAAGCAGGCGAGTGAATGGCAAGGCTGGCGGAGAGAAGCCGAGGTGTTTCCGAAGCCGAGATGTCAGTGACTGTCAGCGAAGTCTGCTAAGGGAGAGCGAGACCTGCGCACGCCGCCTGCCTTTCCAGACCCGGCCGGGGAGGTTGTGTTTTAGCCGCGATTTAGAGCAGCAGCAGCAGCAGCAACAACAACAGATTGCTCCCCCCTCTTGCTCCCTCCCCTTCGACCCCGCTTTAAACCCAAGCAAGTGACCGACCGTCCAGACGACGATGCTCTTGCTGAGCCCCTGACAAAGAAAAGGCAAGTCACCCATTCCTGAAACCGGGATAACCGGCTGCTTGCAAGCGGGAGATCTCGAGCTGTTGAACTTTTCAGTGATGTCCTGTGATGATGCTGTGGTGAGCCTGCTGATCTGAAAGCCATCTCTTCTGGGTTCCTGAGCTGGCCAGATCGAAAGAGATTAATGGACTGATCAGCCGTAGCTTTCAGGTCTCTTCAGGTGGATATATCAGTTCAGCCCCCGTCGCTCGGGTGCTGGTGGTGAGGGGAGCAGGACATCTTTGTATAGGCGGGTCGCTGGCTCGCTGCCGTTCGAGGTGGAAGGCTGTGTTTCTCCTCGCCAGGTCTCCTCCGCAGAGAAGAGGCAGATGAGACTCCAGGACTGCCTCCAGGGCAGAACTTTGTAGCGCTTTCAGCATCCCTCCGCAGCGTGGATGTGAGCCACGGGAGTTGGGGATGTTTGAGGCAGTCTCTGCCAAGTGACACCGAGCAGCTGCTCCGGAGGTTTTTGCGTGGTCTCACACTCAAGGGCTTTGCCTGTTGTGAAGATGTCCATGGTGTTTCTGTGAAGCTGAGGTATGGCTGCTGGAAGGTTACTGCTGTATGCTGGCCTCTCTTTAGCTCTGTGTGCCCTGGGCATGCTGGCTGTGGCAATCTGCTCTGACCATTGGTACGAAACTGATGCCAGGAAGCACAGAGAGAGGTGCAAAAGCATCACCACTAAGAGAAATGATCCTGGCTTCATTTATAACTCCAACAACAACCTGCCTCTCAGGGCCAGCAGGTCTAGGTTGGACCGCTGGGAAGGGAAACTCCTCTTGGCAAGAAACAGGAGGCAGATCTTTGCTATGAGCGCAGTCGACGAGTGCAACAGACAGTACAACTCGACCAACATGGGGCTCTGGAGGAAATGCCACCGACAAGGATTCGACCAAGAGCTGGAGGAGCTGATTGCCAAAGGTAAGGGCTGTTTTTTTACTGAATGAATGTGCCAGGCCCTCCTGAGCTGAGCAGAGGCTGAGCAGAGCCATTTGGGCTCACAGATGGGAGCTGGCATCTCTAGCCAAGTACCTCTCCTTGCGATGGGTGAACTGGCCTGGCTGGGCATGGCTTCCCAAAGCACTGCCAGGGCAGTTTCCCACGGGTGTCTGCTGCTGAGGTGTGGGGTTTGGGAGCAAGAAGGCAGTGGGGGTGAGAGCAGACACACCCCAGAATGTCTCTCTCATGTCTGTTTCTCAGCTTAATATAGGCTGCCCATCACCATGGTATCAGATTATTTTCCACATACAAATAAAAAGTATTAATAAAGGATTTTTTAAAAAATTTTGTTTGACCCTGGTGACTCAGGCAAAGTACATATGATTTTATCAGAGGCTACATATGTCTGTATTTCATCATTCCCTTACCAAATGTCCCATCAGTCCTGAAATACACCATTTGCAGTGCTCACATGTAGGCTTTTTCTATCCTCAAATGGAGAGTAAACAAAGAGAAATGCTAAAGAGCAGGAGGAAACCCAGCTTGCTGTTTACACTGAGCTATGTTTTGGAATATTTTCAATGTCTACAAAACATTACATGAATTTATTAGGAGTGTTAGAAAGGAATCATTTTCTCTTGGGGTGGAGATGCATCTGTCTGCCTGTAGCATTTTTGTGCTATATTTTTATTGTCTTTTGGTAATTCTTTTTTCGCCCAAGGTAGCAGTTCAAGGAGATGGTCAGTTTGCCTCAAATGTTTCTTTGATCTGAAGTGTAGGAAGGGGAGATATGCATAAAGCCCAGCCTAAACATCCTGTCTACAAAAGATACATGTTTTTGCAGGATGATGAGCATTTCAGTAAAGGATGGCAGCATCTTTGCTACCCACACAGCATGCTTACTCCATACAACAAAACATTTCCCTCCCATGGTTCTTCTGTTGCATTCAGATGATTCCCCAAAGGTTTATTTCCATTGCAGTGAAATCATTGCTTCTTACACCATGCAATCTTTAAAAATACTTGTTTTCTAAGTGTGTTCTCGGTCCCAAACTCCCTTGATAGCCTGCATTAATTCCCTCTTCAGACACTGCAAGCGGAATTATTGCTTAAAGCTAATTATTCACGAGGGATATACTCTCACATGTGTTTGCCAATGTATACATTTTGATCTGTATGTTTTAAAAGTGAGCAGCAGAGGTGAGTAGCATGGTATAGACTTGCACTGAAACAGTACAAACAGGTGGTGTAGCAGGGAACCTAGATCACTAATTGGGGTCCTGTCTGTGTTGCTAGTGACCCTTAATGTCTAGTTGCTAATTTAACAATCCCCATGAAATGAATTGGTAGCTTCAGTCCTATTTATAATGAACAAGAGAACGTGTCCAAAGCCTGTCAGCCCCCTGGCGCCCTGCTGCTGGTTTCAGTGCTGAGGGTGGGATTCCTCTTCTCCATCTAGGTGAGGGTGCGGATGTGCTGGGCTGGCCATGGAGGGCTGGATCACTCTGCCATGTGTGCTTGCTGTGCTCAGGGCATAAACAAAGAAATTCAACCTTGACAGTGGGCAAACATGTCTCCAGAGCTCACCTTTGGCAAATGGAGTTTCAGTTATTAGAGAGGTTTTTCATTTTGAAATAAGTGAGGCATTCCTCTTTCACTGCCTGCCTTGTCCTGGGTTCAGGAACATCCGTTTCTCCTGCCAGAATCTGCTGAAATTGCCTGGCACTGGCATTGAGTAACGGCAGCTCTGCTAAGTGTTAACCATGGAGAAAGTGTGGCGACTCAAGCTGAGGTGGTTAGATGCAGGAGAAGATAGTCATCAAAAGATCCTGCTGTAACTTGTGTGTGTTCATGTGTGTGTATGAGTGTGAAAGAGTGTGTGTTTGTGTAGTGAACTAACTCTAAATATGCAGCATTCAGCTGGCAGCAAGGGATTCCCGGGCTCAGGTACAGTGTGCATTCCCGCACACCTGTTCCTGGACACGTGTGTCTGCAGATGGCCAGAGAGCCACTTCGCAGAGTCGCTCCCCAAGGTCGGAAGTGCAAATTGTGCACATAAGGGAGGTATGTGCAAATATTGATGTGTGTAACTCCTTACTTTTAAACATTTTTTGATACACATTTAACAAACTTAATTGGACGTTGAGAGAAATGTTAAAGGAGGAAGAATCGTAACACTGAATAGCAACATTACAGTTTGTTTGATGGTCTTTCCGGAGTGAGGATCTACCTGTACTGTAACTCTCAGCCGTGATAAGACACACATTGGCACTAATGCTATAGAGGTGTGTTCCTTTGGCACCTCCAGATTAAAACATAGAAAAGCAAATGTAATGGCAATTTGCTAAAATAGAGTGTTTGACTGTGTGTCAGAAATAGAACTGGAGATATTGTAGGATTGCTTGTCCACTTTATATTTTGTTAGATCAAAAAGAACTAATGGATTCTACTTTCCCCTTACCAAAAAGTAATGTAAAATATACATCTGCTAAAAATCCTTGTGTGCTGGAATCACTGATTTAGAAGGAGTCAGCTTTACATGGGTAGTCAGCTAGCGTCCCTGTTCCTACCTAAGGCCAGCTACTAGACTGTTTCTTTACGATCCTGTTATATGATGAAAGTGGAATAAGTACATTTGCTGTCGCTGTTGGATCTTGAGAACAGCTGTGAGTTCAAAATGAGTCAGGTGTTCTAGGTTCATTCCAACAGCACCACCTTGCTTTTCTAGTTTTTCTTCCACAGCAGACACTCGTCTGGAGTTGGAGGTTGCAGGGGTGGGCGCCTGGGCAGAGCGTGCCCTGTGCAGCTGTGAAGAGCTGCAGATGTTCTCTACCTGTAGTAATCAAATACCCTGACTGGGGTACATATTCCTTCACAGATGAAATCTCTGTCTGTATGAGCTCCAGGGCAAATAACATATAAAAGAGGATGTTACTGGTATGTAGGCCTTTTACACTCCTTCCTCTGCCAGCTGTTGATTTAATCTAGCACACCTCTTCTGGAAGTGGATAAACTAATGCAGGTTCTGGCCCCAAATATTGTGTGTAATGCTATATGTAATTGAATGTAAATGCTATTAAGGGTTGGTGTTTTGGTTTTTTTTTTTCTTTTTTTTTTTTTTTTTAAACTGGACAGGATCTAAGTGGTCCATTTATTTCGAGACAGATCCTGCATTTTTCTGTAGGCAAAACTTCCAGTATTGAGAATGATAGGTTTGTCTATCAAAGGATAAGAAAAAATGGTCATTAAGAGCCTAACTAGCTTTGCAAATGCCCTGCAGTTATTCTGCTTATGAACTCTGCTGAAATTAATACAAGCTGTAGGCAATGGCTTGTGGCAGGATCAGGCCCTGTGCTATTTGGCAGTATTCTGATGCCAGTTTTGTTTCTGAATAGGCTGGGTCCTTTCTGTAATTCTATTCTGTATTTATTAGTTTTTACTTTCTGGCAAATAAATAAAAACCTTAATGTTGGAGATTCCTAGAAAAACTGGAGATCTGTTACTTCAGATTTCATATGGATAGATGTAATAGACATGAATGCATATATAAAATAGTTGGTCCTATTTAAATTTCTCCTATCCCTTTTTGTTATATTTCCATAGAACTGAGATGCATATTTCAAAATAATACAATTAGATAAATAGGCAATGAATTAAACCAGGTTGTCACAAGTAAGCATGCTCAGTGAGAGGCAGGCAGGCATAAGACAAAAGCCTGAAGAATAGTCTAAAGCTGCATCAAAATTAGGCAGTTAATTTGTTCTCTTTGTTATCATGAATGAAAAAAAAAAAAAATCAAACTGGAGACAACAGAAATTACAGTCAATAAAGAAATTATTGGAGCTGAACATGCAAACTCAGGGCCTAGTCTTGCTAACTTTTACTCACCTGAATAATCTTTATTCCTGTGAATGGGCTACTTGGACTGAGGGAAAGCACTCTTGTACAGAAGGACCAGTCAAAAAGAAAAATCTTACAAAGCTGGTCCTCCGATTCTGCTTTCACATCTGATCAAGTCTTTTAGCATCTCGGGACTAGAGTCCTGATGCCTAAAGCCTTGCAGAGTCAGGAAAGGCTGGCTCTGGGTTTGTTCAGCACAATACTCTAAGCTTCTTCCAGTTCTCAGGTGTGTGTCCAGTCTCCTCCGTGGATTAAACAGCCCTGCTGCTTAAAGCCCCTTTGAATATAGTGTTCCCTATATGCTATTAGAGCCACAGTTTGCCTGTTTACCACTGAGTTTCTAGCAAAAGCAGTATTTCCTCAACCTACCAAAAAATCCCAGTGAACCAACCACCTCCACAGTGGAGCAAGCAGAGAGTTGAAATGCAGGTAAGTGTCCATTCATGGTCGGGAGAAGGCAGAGTTTATGTCCTGCTTTGGCAACCAACAGCTCACAACTCCTTGTATACGACTTGTAGTGACCCAGAAAAAAACATGGAAGCCACATAATCTGTCTGCATCCTATGACAATGTTGCTCAGATGCTTTTCTGCACTAGTCAAGAGGAAAACAAGAAAGGAAAAAAAGGAATTACATCATTTAATTACAAAGGTACAATAAAGTAGATGAAGAAGTTGCACAATAACCAGAGTCTGTTCCATTTAGACAATTACTACTCAGAGGACCTTTCATCTCACTTTTGGAAGGCTGCCAGTTAAACCTATCTGGATGGGGCTCTGCTGCCTGCCATTGGAATCCAATTTTATTAAAAAAAAAAAATTACAATAACCTTATTATTTCAATCCCCCTTTTACCTTCCTTCTTCCCCCAAGATCCATGGAAGTCACAGTAAATCCTATTTTTGAAACATTTTATTGCGAGTATACTTAGCCCATGCCACCACTGAAAAAAAAACCCATCAAGTAATTCCTGTGCAGCTTACCTCCACCCCAAATAATATGCAAGATTTCTGGGATGAAAGTGTTCTCTGTTTGAGTTTGTCAGATACACGGCACAGCTGAGGAAGAAAGGCTTAACAGGACTACTTTGGCCGTCACAAGGGATTATTCATACACAATTGGAAAAGCCTGAAGAGAGGCTACTTGCAGCTATCTCTAGGAGTAAAAAGAATTATTTTCATAAAAATACTTGCAATACCTGGCAATGCTGTAGATTTGACTTTTAAAATGCAATGGTTTTGCCAGGTAAATTAGGACAGCCATTTTTCATGTGTCCTTCATACACTGAAGAATCCAGATGCTTTGTTTGAAATGTGTGCTGGAAATCCCAACCATTTTCCAAATGGACTCATTATAAAAGGGACTTTATTGAAGTCTCGATTCTGTTCCTAGTGAAGTCAATAATAAATGTTTTATTTTATTGAACGTGGTGACACAGCAAGTTCAGGCCTTCAGTGTTTCCTTTGAGGTTAAAACTGTCCCTGGATAGAAAGGCCAACGCAAGGTCTGTTCTCCCTTCTGTCACAGCAGAGTTCTGCTGGAGGGATCCAGTGAAAATTAATTTTAAGTAGACAGCCTCTGAGTTGAATCTTAGGCTACCCAGATATTTAGCCTTCACCATTTTCAATGCTGTAATTATTCTTAGTCTATCGATGTAGATTGGAAGTCAAACAACTGCATGTTTCTAAGATACAACAAAGACATCCTCTTGTTCAGGGATTTTCTAAAATCATTTAATGGATGAAATCACTGGTGTTTCAGGCATGTGAGTTCCAGGACAATTTGGCCCATCGTATTTTAAATAATAATTTTAATATTTTAATTGCATCAAACTTAAATAGCGATTCATTAAAAAGTATCTTTACCACAAGTAATGAGAACCTGACACGTTCCTCTGACACATCTGAGATAATTAGTTTGATAATATATATCTGCTAAAAATACTAAGAACATACATGTAATTTAGCAGAGCTGCAACTGTTTTTTAATCATGCTGTTTTAAAGGGCGAATTTCAATCAAGCTGTTGGCTTTCAAGCAAAATTGCTGGTGAAGACAAATGGAAATTTTGCCTGAGTAAAAATGACGGGATCGTGCCCTTCTCAAGAGAAACTGATATTTGCAGAGCTGCCTGCAGGACTGCA
This sequence comes from Strix aluco, assembly GCF_031877795.1. NCBI lineage: Eukaryota > Metazoa > Chordata > Aves > Strigiformes > Strigidae > Strix > Strix aluco. Next base: position 13,155,015 of record NC_133935.1, read on the forward strand.
TGCTTAATTCCTGTTCATTTAATTGAGCATCCAAATCCATTTGAGAAATCTCAGCATTTTTATCCTTTCTGCCCATTGCTTAGAAACTTTTTTAAAAGTGTGGAGGAAAGATTTAATATGAGTGCAGATGTGTTCTGTTTACTGTAAAAATAAAAATACGAAAGATTATTTTACTTAAATGGACGTGAAACGATCTGAACTATTTTGTCATCTCCAGCAATAAAAATCCATATTAATATCGCCTTTTCTAATTGAAGAAGTCTTTCTGTGCACTCAGAATAACTCCAAAAGTGGAACGAGTTCATTAACTATTACAGAGCCAGTAAATGAGGAAGAAGACTTTTTATTTTGTAGGTTCTGCAAAAATAATGACAATCATTGATAATGTAAGTTTCTTAATGGCTCGTTGCTAACAAATTGTTGCTGGAACCCTTCAGTACATATTCACCTCTTTGAGAGTAAAAGAAAGAAACAAGATGGTATTTCTTAGTTTTTTAAGGAATAAATAATGTGGATTCTGGAATCCAGGTGCCCTTAACAGACCATTCAGAATAGAATCCACTTAAAAGAAAAGAATATAAACTAACATATTTTCTCTGCAGGAGACAAATCAGACTGTAAAATGGAAATTTCCCCATTTTCTTTCTCATAAAGCCTAATTCTTCCACAAATAAATATTTGGAACTGCCCAGCTGAGCCTGCTGAAATTATAATCCTTTGTAGATAACTACCAAAATAGATAGAAGAAAGGTAGTACTGCATTAGGGCAGGGCTTACAAAGCCAGAATTCAGTCCCAGCTCTGTCATAGTCTTTCTTCATGGCCTGAGGCAAGTGACTTAATCTCTCGTACCTCAGCTCAGTAGCAGTATAATAGGGATTTCGGTCATTATTATTAATACCAGTTAGAGTTCTACCACAGGATTTATGAGCCTTAATCATGGATCAGAAATCATGGATCAGAAAAATGTCCCCGTCCCTTTGACATGTTGCTGCATTTTAAATATTGGCGAGTAATACAGCCTTATGAGAGAGTATAAGGAGATGACAGGGTAATTATATTCAGCGTGACCGGTAGTGGTTTTAAAACACCATCAGGCTAACCACATTTCTGTAAGCACCATGAAATGCGGGATTCCTAGAAGAGTTGTAAAGGAGGATAATGAATAAGAGGTGCAGATATTTACAACATGGTCTTCCAGAGATTGAGGGATGGCACCAGAAAAATCATGGGTCATATCTGCTTGAAAAATTAATAAGTAGGTGATGGGGATTGACCTCTTTGGTTGACTGTAGGAAGAAGTTGACATTTTCTTGATGAAGACAAGTCGATTACACTAATGAGATAGATATTGGGACATCAGTCTGCAGCTGCTAAGAGAAATGACATGGTCAGAGTGATGTGTTAGGAAAATTATATTTCTAGTAGCATCCTGAATGGATACACGGAGAGCAAGATCACATTTGTAAAGGTCAGAAAAAGAAGTATTGTAGAAATAAAGGCATAAGATGATGAGAGCCTGGATGGAGAAAGAATATGCAAATCTTAGACATCCCCTGGATCTATGGACATAGTGAGAGACATGAGATGGAGATATTGTGCCAGTTGTTGACCAGAACAACAAGGAAAGTAATAGTGTTGGCTGTGATGATCAAGAGGGGAAGTACTGAAGAGAGCGTATAGTAGAGAAGGGAGAAGAACATTACGAACTCTGTTTTAGCTACGATAAGCTCAGGTTGATATCTGTATGTCTATGAGGGAGTATTACAGAGACCGCGGGTATGGACCTAGGGAGACAAGTTTGTGTTAGAAGAGTGAATCTGAAAATTGATACATTGAGATGGTAGTGGAATCTATGTTTGTGATAGAAATTACCAAGGACTAGAATACAGAAAGAGGAAAGCCCCATGAACTTCTGACAGAGCTGGGAGAAGTAGTGTCTTCTGGAAGACATGCAAGAGAAGTGAGTAATGTCATGGTAGCTGAAGAAGGCCACCATTTCTGGTTAATACAGCCCAGGAGTCTACTGAAAGTAGCTGACATGCTGCAGCAGATGAGAACAGAGTATTCAGACTATGCTGAAATTTGCCCTGTACATTAAGTAGAGACTTTGGTAGCAGGTGCAAGGGAGAGGAAGCTGCCCTGAACTGCTGGGGGGGACAGCAGGTGGTGTTTGTACTTGGTATATTCAGAGATGTTGGTGATGAAAGGGAGGAGGGAAAAAACCATGGTATTTAGAGAGGAAAATAAATGTTTTAAGATGAAATGATTTTTTAAGATGAGAATATTTTCAGAGGAAGGAGATTGAATGGTACTTGTGTTATGAGAGTAAAGAGACAGAGGGGCATGGGAGGTCAAGGAGGAAAGAGAACGAGAGGACAAGAACAGCCATAGGAAAGTCAGGAGATAGGGTATGACTGGTTCAGTGGTAAATAAAAGAAAAGAAGGAAGAGAGCTGCATAGGAGGTTTTTCATCTGTGGGAGAGAAGAATGAGGAAGGAGTTGTAGGAGGGGAAGAGGAAACAGAAGGCAAAGCTACTGGAAGAGGAAGATCATAATTTGTCATTTTTGTCATGGAAGAACTGGGTGAAATCCTGCATAACAGCTGAAGTGGAGGCTGGAGGAGGTGGGAGGGTCTGAGGAATGAGCCAAATGTGGCAAAGAGGTGACTATGACTGTGAGTCTGAGATTTAACTGAGCTGAGCTGGAGTAGAAAGTCGAGGAAACGAGCGGAACTGAATGAAGGAACAATGCGATTATAGTGGAGAGAGTTAGCCAGGCAGTGGGGTTCCCATTAGAGATGCTCTGCTGTGTGAGACATAGCAGAGACCAACTGGTATGGATCAGTTGGGATTTGGGATAGCAGGGCAGGAGCAGATAGGGGAATGCAGGACAAAAGGTCTATGAATGAAAGAATGCAGCATGGATAACATCAGCATGTGGAGAAAGGAAAGAAATGATAAAGAGGGTGATAAAAGGCTGAGAGCAGGCAATAAGAACTAAATGCTGATGATTTGAGGTGACAGAAAGGCCAAGCAAGCTTAGCGTGAAGGTAGTGGCCAATGGTTGTTGCAGAAAGAGTCCGGGGGATGGTCCAAGCAGTGGAGCAGGAGGATGGGTGGAGACTGCAGGGCCCAGTATGAAGCCCTGTGTCTTTTTGGTGACTGGCAGGATCAAATGAGGTTGTAGTCTGAATAGAGCAGACACTAAAACATAAAGCTTAGGGGACAGAGAAGTCCCTACCACTGACTCTCTTCTATAATTTGCCCTGCCTTCATGCTGTGAGTTCATCCTGTGTACCCTTACAGAGGTGTCAGCATGGTTCTTCCCAGCAGGAGTCAGTTTGTGCAATGCTTGGAACAATCGCACTCCAGTCTCAGATTGAACTTCCAGTGTGGATAAACAAATATTAACTACAAATTCAGGATATTTTCCACAAAGCTGGGGATATGGAGACAAGTATTTACAGAGCTGAGGGGCTTTTATGGAAAAGGTCTTTTCAGCCTGTTGGACCCCCATCCCAGTGCTTCTGCACTTCAGGTGCTGCAGTCTCTCAAATAAATGTCAGGCCAGCTAGGGAATTTTGGGTCAGAAGTAACTGCTCAGACCCCATGGCAATCCGGCACATGCCCCGTACTGCTCTGCTGGGCTCGCAGTCAAATTTCTCCTTACTGAGTGGCCTGATATTGTCTGTACCCACTTCTGACTCCAGTGAAGGTGTAACCTTGGAACAAGCTGCAGTAGCCTAATGTGCTTTGAGAGTGCCAGAGAATCCAGAAAACCGACACTCACACCTCCTTAAAACAGAGCTGAGAGGTTCTTCCCGGTATCCCCACTTGCTTTTTCCAGCAGCTCTACCTCAGTCGTCCCTGGAGGGACTCTGCACTTGATGTTGAGAAGGAAACTGTATGTGCCGAGCTGGGTGATTATCAGCATCTCTTGTCGTATGAGCGCTCAGGCTCTGAAACCCCTTCATCCCTCTCTGTTCAGTGTGAGTAAGAGTCTGACCCACCTGTTCAAAAGTGCCCTGTGACTCTTTGTTTCTTACCATAAGCATGCAAGCTGAAACACCGTAAAGGAACAGAGGTTCCAGGATATCCCATGTATATGGCAAAATCGGTCCCGTTAAGATATCCCACCAGATCGAGTGAAAGTCACTGAGAATCTCCTGTCACAGCCCTTATTTAATTCTGAGACCTTTTGTTGGGTTTAACAGCAGATATTTCAGAAAAAGGTTCCTAAATGTATTTCTAGACTTTCTTATAGGATGAAACAGTTATGGTAATTTTATTGGGTAACAGAAGCTATTTGAAAATATCTTTCTCCTTAAATATGAATGTACAGTGTTTGTCTCTGTGTCTCCCATTAGCCAGTATGTATCTTTGAATATGCAAAAGAGCCTTTATAATGTAGATACTTTTGCTTTCTGCCGAGTGGCCATTTAATGACATAAATATTACAACAGAAACAGACAAAAAAAGAACCAAAGATTTTTTCAATTGGATGTTAAAGGTATAAATTAAGATTACTAGCCTGACTTTGAAGGGGTGATGCTGATTTATGGTAGCTGATGATCCAATTGCATTGCTTTGTCTTAGGTACTTTGGTGGTTCCCATTGAGACAGTATCTGAATACTGTACTTCTCGATCTTTAACCGTAAAAAGTAATTCCACTGAAGAGTGGAATTATCCCTGTTTTACACAGAGGACAGTTGCCCGGCAATGCAAACATCCTGTAGGACAAAAGTTCACATTGGAAAGAAGTTTCTCATTGTTAGTCCCTAACTGCATGAGCCAGTGTTTTGTGTTAAATTTCATCCCTTTTCTATTCACCAGTCCTCAAGATTACCCAGTTCTGCTCCTATGATATTCCATAATGGTTAAAGAGATAGGCAGGAATGTTATACTGATCAGAGAGACAAAGGAGCCAGCTAACAGGAACAGGGGAAATGGAAATTGGAAAGTTGGATGATTTCCACCTCAGACTTCTGAAAGATGTGGTATGTAACATTGCAAGTCCAGTAAAAAGGATTTGCAGTAAGTCTAATTAGGATGGTACATTAGGAATTAAAAGTAGCAAATCTGTATTTAAAGAAAGGAGAAGAAGTTGTCTGGGCCACAGCGGACCTTTTAGTTTGATCATAATAATACCAAGCAGAGTTTAAAGGAAGTTCGAAAAGAAAGATTAATTAAATGCACGGGTGGAAGTGAAATAAATATACAACATATGTTTTTGTATTTGAAGTGTGCCAAACTAACCTGATATATTTTGCTAGGAAGATAACTGGATTTTGAGACAAGGGAATGCCTTAGACCTAAATTATCGGGATTTTGGTAAAGGATTTTATATTCTGTCTCTAAGGAAACGGTTTGTTACAATGTTATGGTAATACACAATTTAAGGTGTGTTTAAAGAACTAACCAAAGGAAAACAACAAGTGCAGAGAGGGGAGTATCAAGATGAAGGTCAACAGCTGACTTCCTGAAGTAGGGGACCAACCTTATTTAATAATGTCATTAATGATATTGGAGTGGTGTCTGTAAGGCGAGGTGATAGCCCTTGTTGGGCTGGGCACAAAGGAGTGAACTTAAGACATTTGCTGCTGCCACAAGAATGAGATATCACCAAGAGAAAGAAGGCCTGGAATATTATATACAAAGAACTGGGTAATGCTGAGGACTGGGTGATAGGAAAGATGTGAGATTTCTTTCAATGTGAACTTTTGGTCCTGAAGGATGTGTTTACATTGTTGGGCAAGTACCCTTTGTGTTGCACATTGGAATTCTGGTCCCCCAGACATCCAGGCTATGAGGAGATTTGGGCTCAGATGGTTTCCTCCCTGCCCAGGTACTGCAGCAGGTTTCCTTTCAGGTTGGGAAAGGTGCATGCCTGAATCTCACCCAACATGCAGTTGGGATGTGACCACAGAGCACACCTCAATAGGGACAAGGGGTTCATTAAGGTGCACCTATTTTGAAGTGCAGACAGAGAGCGGTGGAGCCATGATGAGGAGAAAGGCAGATGTGATTGAAGAAAAGAGCTGGCCAGATATTTCAAGTAGAGAAATGTTAAAGTCATGGGCTAGGTATTAATCAAGCCTTCTCTGTTACAATCTTTACTATTCTTGTCAACCACCTCTGAGAAAGATGAATTTAAACCAGGTCCAGAGTGGGGTTATTAGTGTGAGGAGAGGAATGAAAAATCTATTTTACAAATATAATTGTTATCCAGAAGAAATGGGGTTAAACACAGGAGGGGGGGAAGATGCTTTTAAGCTAAGGACAACATTAACAGGGAAAACAGCTATGTGAGGGCCATGAATGTATGTAGGCTGGAAGCTGTGCTGAAGTGGGGGTCTGGAAGGAGTGATGAGGCCACAGGACTTCTAACAGGTTTTAAGGATGAAGATGGGTATATTTAGGAAGCAGGATTGTATGATATACTTGCCTGCTATGCAAGAAAAATGAATACAGTCCTTTTTAGTGCTGTGTCCTTGTGAAACGTGCCATAGGACTACAAAGGATTAATTTATTATTACTATTAATTCCTCTTTTTTTCCCCAAGGAAGAGCATATTCAGTCCTGTATCAAGCAGGACCTGATGGAAGGAGTGTTTGTCACTGGGCTGCCTGATACCAGCCACGCGTGTCTGGTGAGAGGGAAGGGACCTAAGACAAATCCAGCTGCACCATCCCAGCTCTTTGTTTCACCTAGATCTGAGCTGCACTTTGTTGCCTTCCTGTGACACCGCACACATCCAGGAAGGACTGGGGATGAGGACTGTGTGCATTTAATGCATATTTTACATAGCTTTCCTTTAGATAATGCAGTTAATAGAGTCTTTATTTCCTGTCTCCCTTCATTTCATATTGCCTTAGCTCACTGACAGCAAAGACCTGTTAGATTCTCAGCCATTTGTATTCATAAGCCTGGAGAATGCAGAGCTTTCAACTTCTTCATTAAAATAGTTTATATAAAATAAAAGAGAATTTCCGTACTATATTTAAACATTTGGGATGGTTGGCAGCAGCAGAATTAAACTCTTATTTGCACATACTTAAATTACCATGGGATGTGTATTTCAGTTCACAAAATGTTCAGCCATTTGGCTGGTGATGCTGGGTGAGTTTCCTTATAGCGGGAAAGATTTTGCCACAGGATCCACCAGCTTATGAGGGCCAAAGGCACCCACTCCTGGGCTTTGTTCACTTGTGTGTGCAGCAGGAAGCTATGGTTCTTTCAGAAGTTTTCAGGAAAGGCCTTACAGGGAACAGAAAGGCTCCACAGCACTAAAGGTAGGAAAGTGTCATCTGGGATAGCCGTTTGGGCTATAGTTCAGCTCCCAGAAAACGTGGAAGTAGGACTCCATCAGTCAGTATGGAGCAGGACAAGCTGGGATGCTTTACCTGTCTGGATGTTTGGGGAACCTTGCCTGAGACTCCAAGTAGCAAAGCTGCCTTTTGCGTTACTGGAAGGAAGTGCTACCCAGGCCTGTGCCTGAGTACCCAGAGAAGGAGGGTTGTACCTAAGGTGGATCGGAGAAAGAATTTTTGTTTTCTGCTTTTGTTGAGGAATGACCACAGCCTTATGAAGAGCAGTCCCCATACTGCTCTGGGTGATCTGGAAAGGATGGTGGCAGAGACTGAGCGAGGGAGACTGGAGGCTGTTGGTGTTACCTCTGTGGGCATGTCACATACGTGGCAGCAGCTGGATGTGAGGTCCTCTGCCTGTGCGCTGAGCTGTGTGAATGTGAGACGGCTGCTTTTTAGGAGATGTATATCTATGGCAGAGGGACACTATGCTAAGTCACTATACGCTGCTGAGGGTTTGGAGCAAGGGCAGAGATAAATGGTTTTCTGTGCTCATTTATGTAGACTTGAGCCATCCTTTTTTATGAAATCATCTTTCATATCCAAGAGAGAAGAGGAATCCTTTCTACCCGGTGTCCTGAGGAGCCTCCAGTTTTCAAATGCTATTCCTTGTAATCCATTGGTCCTGGTGGGAAACTGGGAGAGGTAGCCACAGACTCCGAGCAGTGGCATCAGCTTTGTGGGAATGGGAGCATGACAACACTGTCTCATGCTGACCAGTCCATAAGGTCCATGTTTCTCAGTGATAAAGTGGCTGCAGAATGGGCTTGCACAGCATCCTGGCCTCAGGACTTGGAAACCTCTGTTTGGGGAAAGCACGGGGAATTGTTTCAAATCTGGGTGAGGTTTTTAAACAGGAGGTTTCGTGGGGAAAAGTGGGGCAACTCAAGTGTCTTCAAGAGAAGGAGGGAGAGGCTACTTGAGTGGCTGAAGGGAGGAGAGGTGTATGTCAGCGTAAGGTCTGGCCTCACACTGAGCGACAGCACTCAGGGATGCCTTCTGCCTTCACCCCAACCTTTCCTTCTTATCCCTGCAGTTAGGAACCTGTCCTGTCCTTACTCGTGTCCCCTGCACTCTGTGCCACACCAGAACTGGTGGCACATCCTTCCCCTTCTTGTTCATCAGTTACTGGTAGCATCCCGCCTGTGACACAGCAACTAATTGCATTGTCAATGCCCTCAAATGAAGAAGAAGCAGCAGGAGCAGATGAACTCTTCAGCACCAAAGTATTCTTTTCCTGTGCATGTTTCTAAGAATACAAGTACAAAGAGGGAGAAAGGGGAAAGAAGCAGATTTCTCTTACCAGAAAGTTGCTCACAGTGCTGAGACATGGGCAAGTCTTCAGGCCCAAGCTCTGCTTTGCCTGCTGCCAGCCTTGCTTCAAACCAAGGGGTTGTGGTATCCATTTGGTACTGTTACCATACTTCAGTCAGGGTGTAGTTTTTGGCTGGCAGCATTAGGATGACTGGAAGGACATGTCTTCTTTAAAGATTCTCCTCCCTTTGAATGTAGTTTACGGCATTTTGCGAGTTCCTGGACCTGCGATTTGAGGTGACCTGCACTTGATTGCTGTGGTGGGATGGTACATTGTATCTGTCACCTAGAAAATTAAGTTGTTTGAATGTTCATCTTGGGCGAGTGAGTTAGGCACTGAAATACCTCCTCTGAGGACTAAGACTTTTCAGGCTGCTTGTGATAATATTTCAGTGCATGTCTTTAGGATTCCATATTTTAAAATGAGATCCAATTGTCCAGCTCTCAGAGGACACAAATTGCCCCATTTCTATCCATCCTGGTGTCCATTTACACTGGGTAGGACACAGTCCTAACACTTAGGGATCAGGTAGGAGCACTTCTCCATTCATTTCAACACTTTCTTTCCAGGGTTTTGGTCATGCTAAAATGCGCTTTGACCTGAACCCCTCCTCTGGAGCAGGAGTGTATCATTCTGTATGGCATCAGAAGAGGCCACAGAAACTTTCTGGTTGATTTGGAGGGGCCTGGTTGGTGAACAGGTGGGAGTCCTTGAGCTTGTCTCCTGCATCTTGACCTCATCGTTGTGACAATGTATTAACCAAGGCCATTGGGGTCTGCAGACTGGGCTGCTATATGGTGCAATTTCACAGCCGTAACATTTATCACAGAATCTACTCCTTAAGGCAGGTCAGTGCTCCCGCGTTTAATTTTTTATTTGAGAAAGTTTTGCTATCCATCACAGCTATGGCAGTGACCTTCAAAGTTGACATCACAGTTTAGGCATCTGGTGCACAGATATCTGAACCAAAAGGTAGAGGCAACATGTAAAAAACTGGATACAAATGGGGGAAATAGGTCAGGAGTCCTCTCTATAGTCATTAACAATTTCTTTTACTGTCAGGCTGTTCTGTTTCAAAGGCTAATATCAATTATTTTTCCTTTGTTTCTAAGGGCTTGGGAGCTGAGAAGTGACTCCTCTGACATTTCAGTATATTGCTGTAAAGAATATGGAGAAAGTTTTCACATGAAACATATAAGAGCCAGAGTTTACCCATCACAGATGCCAACCTGGTTTCAAAGGATTTAAGAAAGCTTATTGTCTGCCATGCTGTTTGTTTGATATTTTTCTGTTGATACATTGTCTTCATAGCTTTTTCATCTGCTCATTGATGTATGGCTGTATATACTGGTCCTTCAGCTGTGCTCAAGTTTTATGTTAGACACAGTACTTTGTTTATTCATGATTATGTTTCTATTTAAAGGTTTAGGAAGGTAAGACAGAGGTATGTTTGTAGCTCTCACGGCTTTACAGATAACTTTATTGAAATGAACCAAGGGAAAGCAGAGATGCGGCGAGTACCTGAGTGCTCAGGCATCCTGAAAAAAGTGACTTGGTAAGGTGATCACTGGAGTCTGCTGTTCATCTCATGGAGCATCGCATTTCAAGCCAGAAGGCGACAATTCAACTTCAGTGATGAAGGTGAGGTCAGTATGGGAATGAAACTATTGGGACTGAAAGCTTGGAGCTGTGGAGAAAAGAAAATGGAGACAAAATTAGAGGAGACTTACAGAAAGATAGAAGGAAAAGAGAAGAGGAGAACAGAAGCACTGGTGAGCAGAGACAGCAGTGGCTAGTAGGAGAGCAGGTCTTTTGTTGAGTATGAAGGCCAGGATTTGGCCTTGAACAAATGCTGAAATGATAGCAGGTACAAAAAGACCATGTTTCCCCTTTGACTGCTAGAAAACTGTTGTACTGATAGCATGTTTTTGGAAGGTGTGGGGAGACCATGAACTCCAAACCTGCCCGTGAACCAGACTCACCATGAGATTTTTCTGTCAAAGATGTATTTGGGTCTTCACTGTAGTATGGGCAGGACAAGGGCAAATCTGTGACAAACCCTGTGAATCTTGAAAGGGTAATTTCACCTGCCACTTAAGTCTTTGCAGATCCTCCTTGGGGCCAAGTCTTCCAGAAGAGCACTTCTGAGCAAGTTTTCCTCCAGAAACTGAAGAAGGAGCCAGAGTCCTTTGGAAAGCCCTGCATATAAATATCTTGTTTAGTTAGTCTAATAAAGGTATTACTAACAGTGCTGCTTGGAGGATTTATTGAGGGATTTCACTAAGACAGTGTTAGCAGTGGAATTATAGTCATTCTCTGGTAAGACCTTGTCAATGCGAGAGAAAATAACGTTGATCCAATCAGAGATATTTTACAGGATCAATGTAATATTCCTTTGCATAATCACAACCAAAGGATTATGGGCCTGTGCTGGGAGTGACGAAGGATCACTTGACAGATCACAACCTTATTTGTTCTCACTGTTTTAACTGGTGAAGTACGGGCAGTTTTTGAAAGTGTGCATATATATCCCTGTATCTTAAATAAATCAGAGCTCCTTCAGGCCAGAGGCATTATTTTCAGTCTATTGCTTTTAAACAATATTTTGGGCTACATATATTTTTCATCGCTCAGCCATACTGAAGGATCTTGGTATGACCGTGAGATAATTCCCTCTGCAATCCAGGAAGCCAATGTACATGAAATGGGAGAGGAGGCCCCGAGGTGGGCAGGAAGGAGGAGAAGGCAAATCAATATACAGCACGAGCCTTATAGCCCAAACATCATAAGGGACCCTGAATAAGTTTGTGTAATTGAGCTTTTGGATAACGCAGCAATTCCTCCAAGGAGAAATGAGTGTTGCAGATGACAGTGAATTCAAGAGGCTCAAGAGCATCCTGTGGTATGCTGGGAATAATTTGTAAGAAAACAAGACCTCCTCATTGTTTACGCTACTATCTGGATTTTTCAAGATCCCAGTACTGCTCTACTGCTTTAATGACAGCTTTGTCACGCATTGTGGAGGCCCTAAATCCCTCTACTGGCTGCAGTTACCTAGATATCCCCCTGGCTTTAGTGAGGCTTCATCTGCTGAGGAAGAGGAGCAGTATGTCTGATAGCTTCACTGCCTTTGACTGACTGGTTCCTTCGGATTTGCGCGTACATCTCAGTGAACAATGGAAAGGGAAAACAGTGGCTGAGGTGCAGAGCAATGGCTCGGCTCACTGATAATATCAAGGGCTATTCAAACTCCAATCTTGTGGTTTCAGATGACTTCAGCTGCAGTGCTGCAAAAGTTATTTGGAGAAGAAAAAACAGCTATTACAAGTGACATTTGAAATTAGATGGGACACAGCTCTCGTGGAAATACAGCAGGGATCAGCTTGTTTCTATCAGCAGTGAGGACAGATAACTGAACATGTCCCTTCTGCCATCATGGGCAGAGTATAGCCTGTATCAAAGCCTATAGCTTTGCTAGGAGGTTGTGACTAGCACAGGACATGTGTACACAGGAGTATGCGAGAGGATGCAAGAGCCTGTTGGAATTAACTCCTTCAAACGAGCTCAGGCCAGGGTCAAGACCCCCAGGAGACTGTGGTCTCCGGAGCTTTGCCTTGCATCGAGAAGCAAGGAAAGGGGAAGAGGAGACAGGGCCAGGGTTACAGCGAAATACAGACAGGTCATAGCCTCCAGGCAGCACCAACACCTGTCAAAGTCGCCTTGTTAGCCTTGCCCTTGGAGGCTGATGTCTGACAATGCAGGTCTTCCCCAGCCATTGTTGTGGGGTGATTTATGGAGGAAGACTGGCTTGAGGGCTCCCCTTTGCGCTGCCTGGTGCCTCCTGTGCTCCATGGCACGTGGTGGCAGGGAAGCAGCCACACACCCCCTCCTTGTGCAGACTGTGACCCCTGGCAGCGCTGTGCCTCTGTGGGCTCTTGCTGCCCATGGGAGAACTTCTCCTGCTTTGCTGATGGCTGTTTCCGTAGGACCAGTGTAACTCTGCCCTTCGTGCCAGCCCTGGGACGTCGCCATGGGTTTGGCACTGTGGGTAGCACCGACATGACAGGACAGGCTCAGGTTGCCAGAATCATTAAGTGAGAGTAATCATGGTTCCTTTTTTTCCCTAGCTACCTGGAATAATCAGTGATCAGATTGCTTCTACAAAATGCAGCACCGAGTGGCAGCCACCGCAGCCCTCGGACATATTTATATCCTTGCAATTCATGGCTGCCTGTCAGCTGTTCTGTTGGTGAGCCTGTAGAAAATCCATATTAAAACAAGGTTAAGGGTTCTGACTTAATCTGAGAAAAACATGAAAAATCAGAGCAAATCCCTCCTGATTGTTCATTGCACAAGTTCAGGATGGACCCTTCTTTGGGATTTTCACTCTTAACTCTCAGTGTCCTGGCTCTGGTGAACCTCCTCAGATCATGTGTATTTCTGGACTGTGCATATTTCCATGTTAGTGGATCCATAGGCATATGATGAGCATGCTGATATAATTTGCATTTTAAAGTAGTCTTAAATAAGCTCTCATGTCTGCAGCTGGGCTTTGAGAGTGTTGTGTTCCCTGGAGTTAGCCCAGGGCAATGTGCTGAAGATCACACATAGCTTTTACTCAGTTCTTGCTCAAGCAAAACTGCTTTTAAGTCCAGGGTAGCACAGTCAGTCTTGCTGAAGTTGGAAGCAAGCATGCCTTTGACTTCAGTGGCACACAGATTTTGCCCAGCATTAGTTTCTGCTTGTGAAAAGACTTGAAGTAAAAATGGAGAAAGGCCTTCTAGACCAAACCTCCCAGGGGCTTACTAATCACTCCTTGCACAGGTTCACTGCCATGTGAGTCCCCTGAAATAGTTCCCTGAGTTGAGCAGGAGGTTTGCCTAGAGAAAATGACCTACATACAAGGCAAGTGCCACGTAACACTTGCAGTTATTTGTTGGTATAATAAAACCATGTCAACATTCAGTCTTGCCAAATTCCACTTGCCTGTTTGGCTGGGATATGTATTTTTTCCCGAGGAGGGAGTAAAATGATGTTAATTTGTTTCTTTACTACACTCCTGGCAAGGAAGAAGATTTTGTGCCTGGGCTGATAAATTTTCAAGTGAATTTTTTAAGGTTGTTATTCTGAACCACTGCCCAAAAAAGTCCAAGAAAAAATAATCTTGAGATTTTATATCAATTTATATAACTACCTTTACAAATGAAAATGTTGGGTCTTTCCTTGAATAGTTCAATATGCCTCTAACATCGCTATCTCTGCAGAACTCATTTCTTCTGTGAGAGCTGCAAATGTAAATGTTCCCTTTCAAACAGTGTCACTCACAAATAAATAACGCAGATCTTCCTTGATGCACGTTGTGTCGACCAAATAATTTCCATCGTCTTGCTTGTTACTTTTTCATTTTTCCCAGAGGGATTTGCAGTCATTACAAGTCACTTTCCATTTTGACTTGTAGCCTAAGCAATTGAACACGAGTGAAAGGCTTCAGTAAGAGCTGCTCACTGCAGTTAAGTGCGACTCCCGTTAATAAGCAGGTAAGGTCAGGACTTTAGATCGTAACCTCTTGGGGGGGGGGTGAGCTGCCAGGCTGTTACACAGGCTGGAGAAGTGTACCATGATGTTCATGTCACTGAAATTTTTATACCGTCCCGTCACCGTAGCATCTAAACGCAGACGTGCACATCTCCACAAGGAAATACAGCTCAGAAACTGTCTGGAATAGATATGCCATGTATTATTAATTACCCAGTTGAACTATCTATAGTAATATTTGTACTATGCCCTCTGCAGCTCTATTCTCCCCACCCTTTTAAAAACTTCATTTGAATATTATTCTTTATTTTAAGCTGCCTGGTGATGCCCAGGCTTGAGGAGATTAATTCCTACTATAGGCAGGGAAAGTTGGACACTTCTGTGCCTGTGGTCCTCGCCGTTATGCGGGCTTATTCAGCAAAATGGCCGATGCGGGCAGAAGATGTGTAAATCAGCGAGTGCTGCAAGAAGAGCACTTAATTGAAGCTTTATCAAGTGCCTGCAGAGCTGACCTCCGAGCAGCAGCTGAACCACAGTTGGGATGGGAGCGAGCCAGCAGCTTTCACTGATGACTAAGCCTGTGTGCTGGGAAAGGATTTGCTTACAAAACTTGCCGGCTTTACCCATGGGTGGCAGAGCACTGCATAGCTAGGGGTGACTTAAATCATTCTGCTTAACTCACTTAAATTGTTCCTTTCAGCACAGATTCATAGCTCTCAGTACACTTTGATGACTCTGTAGCTGTGTACGGGGGATTTAAGTTAAAGCCAGGCTGCCGACTGTCAGGGTCGGCACGGCGCTAACGGCACAGGGGGATGTCAGACCGTATGGCAACACGATGGCACGTTCAGGCCTGTGAAATCCAGCAGGTCTGGCATTGGAAGAGTAGATCCGGTGTGTTTCCTATCCCTTCTGCGTGAGCATCTCCCTGCTCTGCATGTCTGCAACTGCGTATACAGAGACAGACAAATATTGAACAGTTGTAGATATTTGCCTATTGAGGAACAGTTCCCACCAGACTATGCAAGCATACTAACGAAAATAAAGCCCTGAAGGTTGAAGTCAAAAGGAGGATGAACTGCACAACATTTCACAAAGCTGAAAATAATGAAGGACCAAATTACTTTGGAGATAAAACCTAAACAATCTTAACAGGTAATTTGGAACTTATTAACAACATTTTACTACATGTCTGCAAAAAGCTGTGGTACTATATATGAGAAAGAAGACCATATTGTTAAAAACTACAATAACTTCATTATGAGTGGAAGTAAAAGTAGCAGAAAATAATTGTGAATGTGCCTGTTCTCACATACAGGAAGAAGAAAGGGCAACATACTGAAATATCTGGAAATTAGACACTAGAAATGGTAAAAGCTAGACAGGAGAAGAGGTAAAGAAGGGAAAGCTATGTGTGGCTGAGTTAATACAGGAAACAAAGCTCCAAAAGCTATTAAAAACCAGACACTTCAAGTAAATTATTATTATATACTCTGTAATAGCAAAGCATATTAATGATAGGAATGCTAACAATAGTATTTGTCTTTTGCCAAATGGAAATGATTAAAAAAAAACAGTGGAAATCAAGGATATGTTTAATAATTATTTTTATTCTTCTTTTGGAAAAAAGCGAGATGAGTTATTCTTGCCATATGATGACAACAAAAGACTTTCTTCTCCAGCAGTAATTTAGACTGGCGGACTACAGTTAATAAAGTCAGTCATTTTAATTTAATAGATCTGAATAATTTGATACCAAGCATTTTAAAAAAGCTCGCTAAGGAAATTTCCAGATTCAATTCATATAAATGGTGATTTTTAGAATTTGTCAGGATACTGGTGAAATATCAAAGACCTAGGAGAAATCTGGTATTATTCAAAGTCTCGAAAAGTGTAAATATAGCAATAGTAGGAAGAGTAATGTAGCAGCTAATGTAATTAATAAATTAATAATAAATTAATAATTAAATGCAGATATGCTAACTAATGCTAATCAACATGGATTTATAACAATAGATCTCATTAAACTAATTTTTGTTGATAAAGGTGCTAGTGTTGATTGAATATTCCTTCTCTTCTTTTAGGCACTTGACTCAGTACCAGATGACATTTTGATTAATAAGCTCCAGAAACCAACATGATGCACATTAAATGGATTAAAAGCTAGCTAAATTATAGAGTTTAAAATGAAATTTTCCATAGACATAAAACAGATTTTACAGGGTGTTACAGGTAACAGCTTTTTGCATTAGGCTAGTTACCATTTTTATTAAAGAACTAGAAAAAAAGCATGATAAAGTGATCCATAAAGTATACTAGTGATAGTTTGGGGAATGATAAATAATAATGAAAACCAGGTAACTCTGTGGAAATGGTTTAGACCTCTTTGTAAAGTGGGCAAAACCAGTGTGTACTTCAGGTACATGTGTTTGGGACAGTGAGATGGCGTATAGATATAGTTGATCATTCCTTGTGTCTGTACTGGAAGGAAATTATGAACCTCGGCTGTGCCTCAGATGACATGTCTCGGGGTACTGTTGGCCCAGACATCATCCCTGCATAGCACTCACTGGGCTACAAAGGCTTCATAAGGCTGATAATACTTGTTTTGCAATGATGTAATTTTTGTGGCTTTTCCATTTTTGACAGTCACAGACTCAGGAAGGGTTGAGACAGCGGAGAGGGTTCAGGGCAGAAGTGACAGTGCCATTGAGGAGGGCATGCTCTGTAATGCAAGGCTTAACCAGCTCAACCAGCCAAGCTTAACAAAGAAAAGACTGAGGGGTGGCTTTCTCATAGGCTGTAGCACTGCATATGGAAGGACAACCTGCTCAGAGAGGACCCAGATACTGGGTTCATCACAAGTGGAAGGCTGGGATTAAACCAGCTGAATTCAAGGGAGAGAAAGCCAACAATGGTTAATGCCTTCCCCGGTTAGCAGGGAAGGCATTAACCCCAGGAACAGCTTGCTCTCAGAGGTGGCAAATTCTCCATCGAAAACACTTTGAAAACTTGGATTGTATCTTCTGAACAGAAATGGATTCAGGACAGTCCTGTGGCCTGTACTCTACTGGGTATCTGAGTGAATAATCACAGAGCTGCCTTCTGGGCTCATAATTTATGACTTTACACAGAAGTTGTGGCACTGGAAAACGAGTGCCTGACACCAAGAGTTCAGATTTTATGTGTCAGCCAAGGGTCTTTCTGGCTTTCCTGAATGTAGATCAAAACTCGTAGTATTTTATGTGTGTAAGTACACAAAGTCAAATGCATCCACTTCAAAGCACACATTCTTACTACACTTTGTAACTGGGTGGATCTGGCGGCATAGCAATGCAGTAACGTAGGAGCGCTCTTAATGCCGGGCCATATTCTGCTGCTGCTCTGAGATCAAGCTGAGAGGATTTTATCAAATTCAGCAGCGTTTTAGCATAGCATAACTCAGAGCTGAGTTTACCCTGGCAGGTCAGCACTGCCAGTTGTCCCACAAGAAGGGATGTGGTGGGTGATGACAGGAGCAGGCAATAAAAGAGGGAAAGAATGTATGGGAAAAATAGCGAGGAAGGATAGATGGAGGAAAACCATCAGGAGCGTGATGGAGGCTAGAAAGCAGAAAAATGGGAAAGCTGTATTTTAAGCCATATTTTTGTGTACATAAGAAAAAAAAGGGGGAGAAGTATTGCACAAAAAATGGAGATTCAGAAGGGGGAGACCACAAGAGGAAGAGCATGTAAATAAAGGAGGGGGAGGAAGAAAAGGAGAGGAAACAAAAACATGTTTGTGAGTCTTCGTGACCTTCCGTTACACTTACTGAATTATTTATTCTGATATTTGCTGGTATCTTCCTGCCAGCCATTTAGTGTCACGATATAAATAAGAGCAGAACCCCGTTACTGCTGTTCCTGGAGGGATTTTGATGTTAAATGGCAGTGGTGCACCTCCCCCCACCACCCTGCCATTAGGCGATTATGAATTATATGCCGAGTGCCTCTAATAACTAAAGGGAAAGGGCTGCTCAGCACATTTGGAATGTAAATCTCTTTTTTTTTTCTTTTGTAGGTCATGAAATGCAGCCCTCTTGTAAACCCCTGTGCTCAGATCACAAGCTCCTGCTGCACACAAATTCCTCAGCCTATCTTCTGTAAGGGTGACATTTCACCCAACACTGAACCCCTCAGCATCCTGCAGGCTTGAGATAAGATTGTTCTTATTATTATTTTAAACACAGACATACTGCATCATGTCACTTAAAAATTCCTACATAGATGTTATACATATGGGAAAACAGACTATTAAAAACCAAGATTTGCCATATTTCAATTAAAAAGCAAGAACTTAATTTATGTTTTTCTCCAGCCTGCAAATAGTCACAGGATGCAATTTGCAGGGAATCAGCACTTACTAGCCAGAACTTCGGAAGTGTTCACTGCCCAGCCCCTCTCTAGTAACCCATATAACAGAGCAAGCCCTTTTGGGCTCCATATTTAGTTCCTGAGCTCCTGCATCTCCTGCCCTTGTCACCTCCTTTGCAGAAGCAGGTTCTGGGCTGTTGCATGAGGAGGCAGTGGCCTCTGGGGAAGATAGATAGTGCCGTGGTTGTGCTTTGCAAGAAGTGAAAGGGAGGGAAGAATCCCTTAAACACAGATGAACCGAACTCTTTGCTTTATGACTGGGGGCATTCAGTTATAATTCAGGTCATGGATGGTCAGTTTTTGTTTCCTACTATACTGACATGATGGGAGATGCGGTTCAGACCTCGTTTCATTTTGGAAGAGCGAGCCAGGTATGTAAACAGTTAAAAGGAGGGGAGGCAGGTAAAAGGGAAACAGAAGTTAAAATTACTTGGTGTTTGTTTTGCAGTTTCTGTCTCACTTTTCTACACCACTGAAATCTCTCTTAAACCCTTAAAATAGAGTTCTGAGAGTGACATGGTACTGAGGCCTTGGTGCTGGACAATTTCACCTTATCATATTTGCTCAGAACATTTCCAGCCCAGCAGAGTCACATTGCTGACAGCCCTGCACAAGCTCGAAGATACTTCCTTGCTTGCAAATTAAGTTTTCTCGGCAAGCCATCCTGCTTCTTCAGTTATCACCACTGGAGAACGGATGTCCTAAGGGACTCAGAACGGACTATGCAGTCTCTCACCCATGGGTTTTAATTTGACCTTGCTCGCATCACTAGTGACCAAAAGTTATTACTGTAAGTGGCTTATGTGAAATGTATTGGTCTCAGTCAATTATTAGCAGACAGTTGTCTGCATTACCAAACCACCATCACAATTGGTGCTTTTTTGGGAAGTCTTAAGCAGAGCCAGGGTCAGTACGGCTGGACTAAAACCTCAGCAAAAGCGCAAGGAGAACAGACTTTAAGTTTTGTGCTTATGCACTTTCAAGAGCATGAAAATAACACAAGCTGTAAAATAGCTGCAAAAGCTATTTCAGGGCTGCATAAATTAGAGAAGTCTTGGGCTGCTCCGACTTACGCATGGGACCGTCCCACTCCCCAGAGAGCCTCCGTCTTCAGAAGATACAAAGGCGGCCTAAAGTCTTTCTGGCAGCCTCTGCCCCCCTCTCTGCTGAGGCAGGGCAGAGACTGGCAACCCAGACTGTGCCCAGCATGTCATTATTTACCTCGTGTGCCGATGCGACAACATGCTCAGCCTTGCTCTATGCAGGGTATCACACTGTGGACAAATCAGGATGCTGTCTGCCAGGTCTTTCCAAGCCATAGAGCACCATCAGACATGCTATGACTACCCAGAGGTACTTGGCTTCATCAGGGTACAGATGGGGTGAGATGTAGAGCCAGAGCCATGGCCCAGGAGGAGGGAGAGCAGTTGGGCTGTTTTGCTTGAAGTGACAGGCAGCAGTTTTCCAAGCTGGGGAAGGTTTGCAAGAACTGATCTGGAAAGTCAAAATAGCTCATTTTACTCAGAATCAAAACACCAAAGTAGACAGTTTGAATCAGCTGAAAGCTCCTGTTTTAGTAACTGAGATATTTAATTCTGATTTTGCTTTATTTATTCATTTATCTTGGTAAGCCTGTATTGTCTACTGCTTGCTGCTAAATCTCCAGAGTCTCCCCTCTTCCACCGCTCTCCTCTCCCCAAGCCCTGACAGTTGTACCGTGCTTGAAATGTCGCAGTGCACAGCTATAGGAAAACAGCAGTGGCAAGCGCCTTCTTGGAGGCTGACCCTTTGGCATTACTTAATCATGTCTTTACAACTCTCCTCACAGTGGGGGAAAGCTGCTCCGTGTCTGCGCTCTGGCTTCTTCTGCAGCTGTGTGTAGTCCTGCAGTCGTGGGTACAAACTGGGTCCTGCTGCCTGCTCACCCTTATACAAACACCCCTGCCCAGCACCCTGCACGCTCTTCATTGGGGTGATTTGGGGTGCAAAATACTTCACATGGCTCCCTACGCAGCAATGCTGAGCAGAGGCCAACGGGGCTCTACTGCTCTTGCTAACTGGGTTTTCAGCACAAGGCCATCTTTGTTGCAGCTGAACATGAGTTGCACAGAGGTGTTTGTGTCCCCCAACCATCAGTGTCATGGTAGCGCATCAAGGGAGGTGGTATGGTGGCAGTGAGGCTTACTGGAAGGGATTCTCCAAAAGAAGCAGAAAACATGGGCAGGAGTATCTTGATGGACCTCAGTGGAGCTGCAGCATGGCATAGATATTCTGGGGGAGGCTGCAGGAGCCACGGCCCTCTGTTAGCATCTGCTGATGCAGCACATGGCCCGTGTGGCACTGGCATGTGGTGCCAGGTGGGAACCCTCGAGGTGCAGCTCATCTGGGCAGCCGCGGCTTGAGAGACCTGAAGCAAATGGTGGTTTTGGTAAATGAGAAGGGCATCACCAGACTGGAGGAGTACAGCTTGCTGGGCATGGTGCTGCCAGTTTATGGTAAGGTCTGCTGATGGGAAAAATTATGCGGCTTTCACCTTCCAAAAAGCAGAACTGAAAATAAAACAAATCCACCTCAAAAGCATTAAAATTAAACCTCAGCATGAGATTTCTACCAAGGGTCCCAGCAGAAGGTCTAGTCCCCAGTTAAGGACTGTGTATATAATTTGGGGTTGATTAATGTGATAAGGAAAAAGGCTGCCTCAAAGCATAAAATCTAAACAGTGAAAGAATTATTGAGATCCTCTGTTTTCCTTATTTTGCCAAGAAACTCAAGATGCCTTGTCTGCAATCACACAAAAATCTGAGCTAGAGTTGGAAATGTGTCCAAAAATCTTGACTCCTAGTCTTATGCCTTAGCTATAAAAGCATCCTTCCTTCCTAAATTAGTCAAGTAATGGTCTACCCAGGGAACAAAGAGAAATGTAGACTCTTGTCTCCAGTATTATAAATCTGAATAGAGCCTCAGGTCAATGTAATCAGACATATGGAAAAAAGAAGGATGACGTCTCTATGACATGGTTGAATTACTGGCATTGCAGAGCTGGTCAAATACTTTTTTCATAAAGGTTAAGCTTATCAGTTTGGGGGACAATCAAAAGTTCTTGTGAATTTTTGTCAAGTATAGTGTCAAAACAGCCACTATAGTGTTAGAAGATAACGAAGAGTCAAGGGAAACAAAGGGGTGAAAAAGTAGCATTTTTTTCAGTGCAAAAATATCACTGGAAATGATAGCAGTTTTTAGTATTCTTAACACAGACTTTCATTTTTTGCGGAATATTTTTCAAGGAAAAATTGATCCAGTTAAAAATATTAAAAATCAAAGCATTTAATTATGGTTTGACCAAAACATTCTGGGTTGACCTAAAATGAAATTTGTTGTCTTAACATTTCACTGAAAAGCTTTAAAAATTTTATTCAGCTTGATTCAAATTTAATTTTTCCTGATTTTTCTATTTAGCCAACTGTATCTGATGGATCATTCTTTACTAAAACAGCATCTTTACCTTTGCTAGTTTGATCTTGTACACTTAATTTGACATTAAATATATTTTTGGTTGACAGTTTCTAGTTGATATTTTTGAATGTGAAAAAAGGCAAAAAAAATTTGAAAATGAAATGCATTAAATTTTCATAATGTGTAACTTTATTATGGGTCT